>NC_142340.1:36141785-36451428 GCF_054954075.1 Amborella trichopoda
CCGTAGTTGTATTGTGGATGGTGTATATTCAAGAGAGAGTGAAAAGAGATGGAAGGCTTGGAATTGGGTCTGTAGCGAGCAGATTGTGTTTAGAGTTGATCGGGATATTTATGATTGGCAATTTGGAGAAGAAGTTTGAGCTATAATTTCTCTGTAGTTGCTTCCTCTTAGACCCAATCAGATCCCTCAATATCTTTCTACAACCTTTGATTTCTTTGATTTCTTTGATTTTTTCTTGACTCTCTCTCTCTCTCTCTCTTTAATAATTCCTCCATGTGTCTTCAGTTTTAGCAGTAGTGTGGTAAGTAGGCAGAATGCAACAAAAGTCTACGATAAAATAATAAAGGGATATAATTTGCTATGTACACGAAAGAGAGATAGCGCTCGATGTTAGCCGTCCGGTATTTCAAAAACTGGATAACAAAAAATTAGGAATAGAAATAATACCCTATGTCCAGTGTTTTCATTGCTTGACATGGGACAACATAAGAAAAAGAAGCCTGCAGGGGTTGGGGGCGCTGCTTATAATATTGGACACCAAATGGTATTAAACCTCCGCCAATATTGTTCGTAAGTAATTTGCTTAAAAAAGTAATAGGGATTTTGCCATATTTTTATGTCTTCTCCTTTTGAATATGTTATGATCCTTCCTCCCACATTATTCAGGCCTCTCTCTCATATTTTCGTCTTTACTCTCTCTCATGTTTTTTTGCTTGTTTCTTTGCCTTTTTTTATTTTTTTATTTTTATTTTTTTAATGTTACCTTAAGCCACATCTTTCTCATTTTATTATGGACACGGTTTCTATGAGCTCACGGAATCACATGTAGAAATATCGGTCTCTTAATGATTTATTTCTAAACTAGATTTTAATCCTAAATTTGTAGATTATTAATCTGTAAAAAAAATTCAAAAAATTAAAAATGATATTTTTGGATGAAGATATTTGAACCATTTAATTTTTTTTTTCCTTGGAGAACTATTATTTTACACTTGTCGTATATTATTGGTAATGATCATTACAACTGTTTACAAATTATAACAGCTTCCATGTCAGTTATAGATGATCTGACTATTTGTCACAAATTACGGCAGTTACCACGTCAATTATAGTTGATATGACTTTTGGTGTACATTGGTTTTTGATTCTTATGGGATATGCTCTTTACACAGTTGTTTCCAAATTACATCAGGTACCTTCATGTCTGTGAATCTAACGTTTACTTTTTTAAAGTTTTTGAAACAAAGATTGGCATGTGGATTGCAGCTTGAATGCTGCTTAGTGTGTAAGCAATACGTTATTCATGTCTTTCTCTCTCTAATGTTTTCTTTCTTCTATTATTGTGTAGGGCAAGTTTCTATGCTTCCCCTATAGTATAAAACTTATGTATTTCTCCTTATCCAACCATCCATTCTAAATAGAGGGCTAAGATTACTCCAATCACAATGTAACGTCTCCGTACTTTTTTATTTTAAATATTTTTATATAAAATATTTTTAGACCAAATTTTGGGGGTCCAATCCTCTATTAAACACTCACTTGTAAAAAAATATTAAAACAAATATTCTCAATAAAATAAAATGACCAAAATACTTTTGAAATATTTAAAGGGTATTTTGGTCATCATATTTTATGAAAATTTTTTTTTTAATATTTTTAATAGGTGTGTCCCAATGGGAAGATTGCACATATCAACTTTATATTCATACAATTTATAAAAAAATTAAAAATAAAATATTCTGAGATGTTGGATCTAAGATCAAACGGTGAGTGACTCACTTGATCAAACTTGAATGGCTGGATGGTAGGGGAAGCATAAATCTTCTATGTAGTAGGAAAAATATAGAAACTTTTCCCTATTTATTGTCTATGTCTCTCTCTTTTCTATTTCCTACATTTTTGGCTTTCCTGGTACCACAAGCTGCACCAGTTCTTTTTTATGGGAGGTGCTCCTGATAGCAGTTTACAGATTGCAATAGCTACCGTCATGTCTCTCAATTTCAGAAATATTGTGCCTTTTATTACTCTTGTGAGACCCTTACATTCTATCCCACCGCAAGCATTCACTTGACATTTTAGTGGTAGAGCTTGTAAAAATTTGGGAAAATTATGTATACCCTCAAAATGAACTTTGTAGAGATTCTATATCCTAATATTTTTAGTATCATACATAGTTATATATATTTCTTTTCTTGTTTTTATCCCCCAAGCAAAAAAAAAAAATATTTTACAGGCTAAACTATCGTATCCTTCCTTGACCGTACCCATTAAATATCCCTCTAATACCAGCCTTCTCTCTCTATCCTCCCTCTTTCTCTCTCTACCAGCCATCTCTCTCTATCTCACTACCCGTCCTATCTCTTTCTACCTATCCTCTCTCTTTTTCTCTCTACATGCCCTCTCTCTACCTGCTCTCTCTCTCCGCCCAATCTCTCTCCCTCCATGAAAAATGTGGTCCAGACAAGCTTATGGCTTTTAGAAATCTAAAAGCCTTGTAACCAGGTTTTGGCTTCCGAAATTTCAGAAGCCTTGTGGTTTGTCCATCACACTTTCTTGCGATGCCGAAGCAAATATTTCTACCGCACAAAAATCTACCGGACCAGTCACAGGGCTTTTGAAACTCTAGAAGCCAGAGTCAGGCACATTTTTGTGTCGGGTCGCTCTTTAGGTTTTTGTGTCGATCCAGCACAGAAGTGTGCCAAACTGGTCACGAGGCTATAGATTTCCCAAAACTAGATGCCGGTTCAACATACTTTTTACGTCGGACTGTAATTTTTCAATGCGAGAGAGAGGAGAGAGAGATATATTGATGTTGGGGGGAGAGAGAGAAAGGGGAAGAGAAACTGATGTTGAGCAGAGAGAGAGGCAGGGCAAGGCAAGAGAGGGAGAAGGCAGGTAGAGAGAGATGGCAAGAGAAATGGGAGAAGGGGAGGGGGGGGGTGTTGTTTACTTGGATCATCATATAACATTTCTACTAAATTACCTCATAGAACAATATTATGTTTCATTCGGCATATCCCACCTATTTTTCTTTAGTCCAAAGCGCATTATTTATACTAATAATAATAATTCTAAAGTATAACGATATATTGCTTTTTCATTTGGAAAAGGTTTATATGAGCATGAGTCCCTAAACACTAAAATTTAAGCGCACCAAAAAATTCCTTAGAAAAGGCTTTTTTTGCTAAAAAACCTTCAATTCGATCATCTCGAACTCAAGATATATGAACATGAGAAAAAGTAGATTTCATGTCTGGGACATATTGCATCTTGTAATAGATTATGTATAACATTAATTATGAATATTTTCAAGTATTAATAGATCTACTTTGTTTACACTACTTTCGTACTTTAAATTTTCAGGCTATTTTTAAAATTTCTATTACTCAAACAATATATTGGGGAACTATTTGAAGATGTCAACTACATTGATTGGTTAAGCCTCAGCCTTATACAAACCACACCCTTTACATTTTTACGGGAGATGTTCTTTTACATAAGGACTCGGTTTCTATGAGGTCCAGCCCATATACGTAGAAATGCGAGGCTCTTAATAAATCTATTTTTAGCTGGATTTTAAGACTTAATTTTTAAGGACATGTCTCTAACATGAAGATCATGAATATGATAAAATAATAAATTTTTAAAACTAGGAATAATAATTCTAGTAAGTAAACATTTGGACAGTTAGTTTCTGTTTTTTTTGATGGAACACCTTTTTTTTTTGACAAATGTTATGAACTTCTTCAAGAACACAACATTACAAAGATTGGATCAAAATGTTAGAAACTTGCAAAAAGGGAAGAGAAATACCTTGTTTAGCAAGACGATCTGCAACATCATTGGCTTCGGGCATGGTGTGGCCGAAGCTTATTCATAAGTTAGGCTAGACACATAGGTCTTGAATATTTAACTGAAGAGTAAATAAGGATCAGGGGATTCTTTGCTCGTTTCTACACGACTTGATAATATTCAGGGAATCCCCTTCAATTAAAATATCACCGATGAAACCCCTGTCGATGATAATATGAAGGCCTTGAAGGAGAGCAACCAATTCAGCATGATTGGCTATGGTAGACCCAGAAGGACCCGAATAAAAAAAAATAACCAATCCAAAATTGTCTCGAAGAAGCCCACCAATACCTGCAAGCCCTGGATTTTCAAATGAGCTGTCATCAAAATTAAGTTTGAGGCAAGCTTCTAGAGGTGCAATCCAAGTTCTAAGGGGACGGCTAGAGTGAGAAGATGAATGAACCAAAAAATTCAGATTGATATAAATATCAGTCCAAAGAGTACCCCGCCCTTCAGGCGTGGAGGTAAACCAATTCCAAAAAGATTGTAAAATGAGATCTTTTATCTTTTCAATACTCAGAGACACCCCATCAAAGGTTCTCTTGTTACGTTCTAACCAAATATGCCATAAGATTACACTTTTGAAAATTTTTCAAATCACAACTCAATTTTTTGGTAATCCAATAGCCGAAAGGTGGTTAATAATGTTGATGAGATTCAAAGGTACCATGAGGAAAAACCCAATAAAGAGAAGGCCCAGAGCCATAACTTAGAGGCAAAAGGAAAGTGAAGGAAAAGATGAGGACAAGATTCTTCATCATTTTTGCACATCAAGCAAATGTTTGGAAGAATTTTACCCCTCTTTTATGGATTGTCTACTGTTAAACATTTTTTTTGACATGCAACCCATATGAAGGCTTGGATTTTAATTGGAACTGGCCATTTCCCAATAGAATCCAAAGAGATATCAACAATACGGACCCGATCCATAAAAAGGAGCTTATTCACTTATTTTATAAAAAAAATTCTGTCAGTTTTTTATTCCCATATGACCAAGTCTTCAAGATTAGAAGAGATGTAAACTTGTTCAAACTCTTGGAGGAGATTATGAAGCTGTGAAATAACCAAGTCCGGTAGCTACTCACGGTAACCAGGCCCTAGCCAGGTGTTGGAGTGTTTCTAGAGACAACATTGGATATGTGAGGATGTCTTTCTTGATCCCTATAAGGATTTGTAATTCCAGTCCTATCTATGCCAACGTATAGACTCTTCTCACACCCTATTGTGAGCCAATTCCGTGGCAGTTGGCAGATGCCATTAGGAGATCCTTGCAATGAGATTTCGGTCAATTGCACTTTTAGCTGTTTCTTTAGGCAGCCAATTTTGCCAATAAACTTGCAAAGGAGGGAAGACTGAGTTCTCTAACAATCAATGCATTAGCATGTACGTATCTCTCTTACGTTTCCCCTCCCCTCTCCCCCATGTCTTGGCTATCTACTTTCGTATTTCGTCTTCATTTGTTGCACTCTTATGGTTGCATCATGATGGGACTATACACATCTTCAATGAATTATTATGATTAAAAAGACAAGTATTCATTTATTTAAAAGCGTAGAAAGCCAATGTGTAACAGTTGTTACTGAATTGCAGTATTAGTTTGTGATGTTTATGAATCATGAGTCATCACTAACTTATCCTGAGCTGTTCTGTGATGCGCAGTATGATTGATATTCCATATCTTGACTAAGGTATTTACATTGAATTCCACCGTGTTCTGAAATAATGTAAGTTACTTGCTAACGCTACACTGGCGAGTAGGTTGGATTCTCCCCTCTTACAGTATTGAAGGAGCGGGTTGGATTCTCCCCTTACACTATTGAAGGAACGGTTAATTGGATTCTATCATCCTACACTATTCAAGGAGTGGTAAATTGCGAATGGTAACAGAAAAGAACATCGGTTTTTTTTTCTGCATAACATGGTCTAGATTGGTGTCAGAGTATCCCTCCAGTTGTAAGGTTCACTTGCAAATGGTGTTGTATTCACAACCACTACAATATTAACCATGTGGTGCAGAAAATGCATTTTGAACTCATTCAAGGCACATCCGAAATGGACATTAAACCTGATTTTAGGAGTATGACAAATATTTCTTAAAATCAAGGGCACATTAAACATTTCCATATACGGGTATTTCTTTTGTACTATTAGTTGCTATCAAAATGAGTGAGGCATGCGCTGCTAACTTGTATGAGATATTCATTCCTGACTATGTTTATTGGTTGTCCATTTCTATTTTTACTCTAATTGTTGAGTAATGGAATGCATCCCATTTCCATTTAAGCACTGAGCTAATTATTCATTGGAATGTACAGTTTGGATACAAGCTATTTCTGATGATAAAGTGCCATTGCTTTGCATCTTTGACGGGCGCTTAGCTCAGTAGTCTCGAAAGGCTGTTTGGAATGGAAGCCGTACTCATGGAGTTTATGTTAATGGTGCAATAACTTTTCTAAACTTTGTTTGAAAATATATGGAGTCAGCATGTTGCTCACAAGATGAAATTAATATCAAGTAAAGATATCCTGGCATAGATTTCCAGTCATTCCTATTAGATGTCAACAATGATGATGATTTTAGCATGATTATTGATGTGTTTCTCAGACGCAATGCTATTGTGGTATGCATCACAAAACATGAAAAACATCAAGTTATTGCACCATTTGTCAGGTAGGAGGGATCTATCCAAAAAGTGTCGGAAAAGTACAGTATGATCCATTTGGTCATTATAACATCATGGTCATAAGTGTTTATCATTGTCCAATCAATGGTTGACTGAGCAATAACAAATATGTTTGATGAGACCCCCTCTCTCCCCATTACCCCCCAACCTATTGGTAGAATGGTGATTAAGCATCTTTTTGACCTGGCTGTTATCATGACCATGTCATAACATATTTTTCCCAAATTTGTTTGGGCATCTCTCCAGGGAAGGTTTGCTATTTTATGCACTGTATATATTGTATGATGTATAGGCTTTGGTCCATTCTGCACTGGCGTCAGAATTTATTTCTAAAATCTCTCCCTGATTTCTAAATCCTTCAAAAACGTTTTGAAAAAGGTATGAGTCGAATTAACCCCAGGTGCACAAAAGGCTATCCGGATTCAAAAGGCAAAACACCATGGCAAAAACACAACACACCCACACCCCGGCAAAGCCAGAAAAGAAAAAGGAAAGCACCCCCAATCCCAAGATTTCTCAACTTTAAAAGCCTAGGAAAACGCTTGAGGCATGAACTTGCTCGTTGCTCAATTGATAAGAATTTCTCTATCCTTCCCATCTGAAGCATCTCCTCTGATTACAAAAACTCAAACTTTATCAAAATATTGACACCACAAATTTAGCCAACAAAACGGAGGGGACAGTGATCATCCCGATCGATGGGCCAGCTCACCTCCTAGTCTCATAAACCAAATGCTTGAAAGAAAGACTAATATGATCTTGTCGGGGAATATATTTATTTATTTATCTTTTTTCACCCATTTTCTTTTCTTTTGGCAAATACCACTTACAAGTAGTCTTATTACAATAACTCTTGCTTAAAAGAAAATAAAACTAACAAATCCAAGATCTTAAAAAACTTGATGCCATTAAACCAATTTTCTTTAAACAAAGAAAATATCCACAATTCTTATGCTTGGGAATATAATGACAATAGAATTAAATATAGCACGAAAAAAAAAAAAAATGTCGGAGATTACCTCAACATGGTACATTACACCCCACACCGAGTCACCACCATCCGATGGCGCAAGATCAATGATCAACCTTCAATCTCAACCAGGAAAGCAAGTTTAGGACAAGCCACATCAATGGAACATGAACCCCTTTGATCACAAACTAAAACCCTAGGTGAATTCCCTTAGCAAACTAGTTTGAGAGAGATGGATTCTCTTTTTGCTACATCCTAAAACTCTTAGCCATAAATCCATAGTAGAGATATGGGAGAGAGAAGAACTCCATAAACCCTTAGCCCCTTTTCACAATGTGAGAAAGAGAGAGATCTCAAAGATGAGAGAGTGGGCAGTGCCCCCTTTAGGCTTTCATGAGAGAGAGATAAACTTTCTTAAGAGAGAGAGAGATATATATATATATTCTACATGGGATGTGCCCCTTTTAGTTGGTTAAGAGAGAGAGAGAAAGATATGGTGTGTAGGAATTTTAGGTAGAGACAATCCCTTTTTATAGGCTTAAACAAGATTATGGTTTATTAGGATTTTCCTTGGCTTGCCTCTTCTTGTGAGATTGCATATGAACCATTGATCTTGGGTGACTTGTGGAATAAGAGATTTGAGCCCTCCATTCCATAAATGGGCCATCAACATTATGGAAGATGTTAGAACCTTTATCCCCCATTACTAAACCATTTTCCCATCAATAGATGTTAAATAAAATAATGCAATTCAGAATATAGTGCTTACCAACATTATACACAAGCCTTCTCATGCTTTCCAAAAATCATTTGAAAGCTTCTTCAAGGGAAAATCTTTCCAGAGCACTTTAAAGCGTTCTCTTCAAGCCGAAGCTTGAACTAACACAATGAAAGTTTCATTAGGGTGGGGTGGGCCACACTAGGTGGTACTTCATGGGTCCCACCCATAGGCAATGGTGAGCCATTAACATAATGGGCCTCCCATGCAATATTAAAATTAATTATATGAATTTTAGAAATCCGTAAAATCAAGTTTGAAAATTTAAATTAATCTATAATTAATATATTTGTTTTTATAATCCAAATTTGATAAATAAAATATCCAGAGAACTAGAAATATTCAAATAATAATTCTAAAATCATATATCATTAAAACAAACATATTTAAATTCATTAGATAGGAAAATGATCCATATGATCTAGGAATTAAATAAATAAACGTTGGGCACTCTACCTTCAATTGTGGACTACGGTCCACACTTGCTTTATCAAATGAATCGAGTGTTTCCCATGACCCACAGTCCATGCAGGGGCTCATTAGTAGGTAAACAAAGTTTGGCCGATGAGTTAAGGGGTCGTAATCCCAATTTGTGGATTTCAGGTTCTCTCCTAGATACATAAGAATGTCACCTAGACTTGATGCGACCACAACTGCTTTGTCGTATATCACTCGCACATCCATAAGCTTCACCCTAAAAGGTGGTTCTCTTTTTCAAAATGATTATCATTATGCATGTCGTGTGATGCTCGCAAAGGAGGTTTTGGCCCCCGTCTCTGAAGGCCACCAACACACACAAGGGTCACACAGTCCCTTGACTCACTCATCCGGGCATACTCCGACCTCATCAAGGGATGATCTATTGGAACTCTTATCAGATAGTTTTATATGCTCAGGTAACATGTGTTTTTTCAAACCGGTTGGTCTAGCACGTTAAGCTCAGTCCCACGAGGGACCACACTCCCACTGAGTTCATGTTCCACTATATCATTTCATTTGACCCAATGATGCTCAATAGGGTCAACTGCTATCAGGCTTCCGAGAGACAATGTTGTTGCATACTTCACCGCCCAACTTTGTGTCCCATGCATTTACTTCTTTTCTACCTTGTGACACAAGCGACAAAGAAGGGCAATAGTAGTCATGTGATTATGATCCCGGAACTTGCACTATTGACACCACTTCCTGACCTAACCATAAACCATCTCCCATGAACCAAGACCACTTAGTAGAGCTCAAAGCACTGAGGAATCCCACTGAAGAACGAATAAGGCATGGCAAGACCAAGAAATACCAAGCTCAAAGCAATCAAGAAGCAGAAAGTTCCAACACCACTGTCAATGGCATCAGTGCCACACCCAATGCCGACACAAGAAAACTGATCAGCACTCCGGACAAACTCAGTGATACAAAAGAAAATAGACTTGATGACATTGCCAGTGGCGCCAGCGAGACTGACAACAGTGTCAGGACTTTGATAGTCACAGATGGATACAGGTTCGATGTATGTGACCTGTGTAACATATCAGTATGGACTGACTTGTGTTGGCAAGGACTAACATGGAAGGTGTAAGTACGAAAGGCATGCCACTCTCGGATTCATGGAAATTTGTATTAGAAAGTCACTCTGAATGCCTCCAATGACACTGCTAATGTCACTGGGCCTCTGACACCATGCCCACAAAGTTGTACTTGGGCTAGGATCACATGACCTTGGAGCGTTTTGTGGTGCTGACTGTAATAAATGCTAATTGGGTGCCATTGCCAGTGGCGCTGAAGTCGTTGCAAGTAGCGCTAGAATTTGAAGGGCACATATTGCATAAAAAATGCCCAACAATGATCATGAAACTGTTTTGTCAATAAATAGAGGGCTTCTCTTCGAGCCAATGGCCGAGAATTTTGATAAAATATATGTAAGCTCCGCCCGACCAAACCCGAGCTTATCCAACCCGTAAAATCAAAGCCGAACCCTATATCTCAAACCTTAGGAATCTTATTGAACTAAATCCAAAGCAAAGGCGGTTCAGAGAATCTGACCTATCTATCCCTCTTCCAACCATTACTTTGACCTGTAAAACTTGAATTACGGGGACTAGCTGTACAATTATCGACTCTGAACCGACATTGACAATGGGAACCGAGCCCAGGGCCCCGACCTTAGGTATGATTGTCCATCTTCTTTTGATTTCATTAGTGGCATTTAATAGTTTTCCTTTTTTAAAAATATTTTCATAAAACCCCCCTCTTTTCATTAAATATTTCGAAACTCCTCTCGAACTCCAAGGCTGGGAATTCGGATCTTCGGCGGTCCGAGCGAGAGATGGTCTTGTGGCCCGATTCTCGCTCGGAATGTAATTTTACAAAACCCTTTTGTCTACCAATCCTTTTTGACAAGTCTATGCTTGAAACCAAGGTGGGGAACAAGTTCCTTGCCTTCATTTTTGAGTATAAATAATATCACGCATACGTATACACACACATGCACACACGCATACATTATACATGCATGCAAATGCATGCACACTCATAAATGCGGACACGCACACAGAGCGCACACACAATGCGAACGCACACACAGAGTGCGCACACACATATGCTGACCTTTTGCTTCAGTTTGGATGGTGGGCGACATTAATTATGAAGTAGGGGTGACATCAACTTTGATTGTGGGTGACGTAGTGTCTCCTCCACCTGTGTAGCTAGTCTTATCCCACGGGTCTTTTAACAAACAAATCAGTAGGGCAATGTTTATATAGAGCCGAGGCTCTAAACAATCAATTTGGAACCCATAAAAAAATTTCACTGGAAGAGGTTGTTATGATGCCCAAATTTCCTCTAATTGATCATCTCGACATCAAGATGCATGCACATGAGAAAAAAATGGATTTCAAGTTTTGAAAAGAGTACATTTTGTTACGCATTTTTTTACCGTTAATTTTCAAGATTTTCAAGTTTTCATTGATCTGTCGATCTACATTATTTTTTAAGCTTTAAAATTTATAAATAAATATAAAAATATATTTTAAGGCTATGACAAAGATTTCCAGTATTGAAACCACTTTTCTCGACTCTATTTTAAGGTAGGCTCTATACAAACCGCACCCCAGTATAAATGGCTTGGGCTTTTTGTCATTAGTCACAGCTCCAAAGGGGAAATCACCATTTAACATGCCTTGCTAATTCACTGCCAACAGAAAATGGCTCCTAGATTCCAGCATAAAACAACCACATCCCAGTGGCATGGTACATTTTCTGGTAAATGAGCAACCCGATCAACCAGTTTGTAAAAAAACTGATGGATGCTCTTTTAGATACTAATCCAACATATAAGCCTTCAGGGTTGTTAGCCATAACCTTGGCCTCTTCTGTGGGCCTCGCTACTTGGCTTCAATTCAAAACTGAAAACGCCATTGTCTCAGCAATCCTCCACATGATTTAGTTAATGTGTTTCATGGTCGGGGCAGCGACGATCATTCCTAACATTTTTGTGGCAGAGTCTAAAGAGCCATACGAGTGATGAAGGCTCTGTTTGGTATTGGAATGATCCTACTTATTTTGGCTCTCCATGAAAAGTTTTAGAGTAATTTATGGGCGGACCCTAAAAGAATAGGAAAAATACAAAAATGCTTCTTTCGTAGTCAGAAATTATAATGATAAACGGACACCCCACAATTTTTTTTTCAAAATTGCTCCTCAGTCAGAGGTTGGATGGTATCCTCAGACCGAATTTAAATTTTTTATTTTTTGTTTATTCTTTAGTAAAAGCGGTCCGAGGTTAGAATCCTTGGATCAATCTTTCTCAATTTTTGTAGAAAAAATAGTGATTTGAGAATAACAACCTCGGACTGGCCCCTGGATTGAGTAAAGTTGAATTTAAGGGCCGTTCAAGGTTCCATCCTCGGACGGCTCCTTATTTTTGAAAAACATTAGTAGTCTGAGAATGGGAACCTCACGGTACTACTGTGTGTCCAACATTAACGGATCACATTAAACAAGGGTGTTGTATATGGTGGTTCTGCCGGATTAAGTTGTATGCTTAGTCCGACAGGCGACACTTAACTAAAGATTTACCTTGTGGTAAATTTGAAGAGAACTGTTCTTCACCTTTTTCGGTTACTTGATTTGTTATTAAAGGTGGATAAATATGATTTGTTAGTTTTGTGTCACACAACTGCAAAAGCACTCGACAATGGTGTTTAGGCTGACTAATGAAATATACAATTTACTCACGCTGGAACCTCCCTAATCTTTTGCCTTTAAAGAAAACAAAGTATGTTAAATAAACAGCACATTATTGATTGGGTGATTACATCGATGGACTCCTTGAGAGGTTCTCAATGGTGGGCACGACTCTATCTCAATCACCATCCATTGAAAGGATAGATGCTGATGTCTCAACGTACAAATTGATTACTGCCATGTGTTTTATGTTCATATGTGAGTCAAAGTGCGGGTAAGAGGCATGAAATAATGTCTTTTGGCATGGTTGCTTGAATTTGATGTTCTCATTAAAATAAAAAAATTTGATTCTCATTAAAATAAAGTGATAGGTCAATATTAGGAGGACAATAGCTGTTTGAGTTTCCGATTATCATATCGCCACTTTTTTTCATAAAATAAAGAGTTGTTTGAGGATGGAGACGTTGGCACGTCTTAAAATTGAGCTCCATTCACGGTCCAGGGCCTTCTAAGGTCCCTATCCTCTGACTGTTGGTTTTTTCTAAAAAGAAGAGAAAAATCGCTGAGGATTCTACCTTCAAACTGCCTTAAAAAACAATTTTACAGACAAAAAGGCAAACTCGGTTTGACAAAAAAAACTATAAAAAAACAACTCAAATTCGGTTTGAGGATGGCATCAAATATAAGGGCAATTTAAGGGAAAAAAAATCACGAGTTGGCCGTCAGTTCTTTATAATTTTCGACTATAAGAGCATTTCATATTTGCCCTATGTTTTTAGGGTCTATATGTAAGGGAAGAGATGGGATTAGCTCACTTGTTCAAATGAACATAGGAGCCCAATGGCTCCGATTGAATCTGGGCCGATCTGACGATCACGAATGTCAGGTAGCACTTGGAAATTTATTTTATTTTCAACATATCCAAATCACTTGAAATTTTATATGTGTGTTCTTTTCATCAAGGAGAACCTAATAAAAATATAAAAAAAATTATTCGTGAAAATTAAATAACCTAAAATACCTCCCAAAATTTTTTGGGGGTATTTTGGTCAATTTATTCCTTGTAAAATATTTTTTCGATATTTTTCGAAGATTCATCTATTTTTTATTAACATACGTATAAAATTTTAAGTGATTTGTATTTGTAGAAAAATAAATAAAATTTAAATACTACTGGACATCTGTGATTATCAGATCGGCCCAGAATCAATCTGAGACCTTGGGCTCATATGCTCATATGAGCTAGTGGGCTAATCTCATCTTTTTCCAGTATCTAAATTACTGAAATCTTTATATGACAACTTTACTTGGTATTGAAGTAACCTCTTTTGTTTTATTGGTATATGAATTTACCTTCAAATTATTACTAGAGACACTTAAAAATAAAGAGAAATCAACTTGAAAAAGCTTAGTAAAAAAAAAAGGTGTTGCATGTTTTTACCATTTACTCTACAATTGACGTACACTACGCTACATTTGCTGGAGGCGAGGGATTTTGTTCTAAATAAATGAGACAAATCGACCTGCAAAAGGGCCGGCTTGAACTGCCCGGACCTGGCCTGTTACCAGGAACCACCTATAGGTCGACCCGATTTTAGTGGCAAGCTGGGGATTTAAAAATAATAATCTAAAAAAATTATAAAAATTAAGAATTTTGTTTTTTGTTTGTTTATATTTTTTTCTAACATTTTTGTAATGATTGGAAAGTATTTTAGCCATAAATACTATTGTTCCTTCATTTCAAATTATTTTTAAAATACCTATGGTCACAAATTAAAATTTCGAAATCTATTTTTCACTACTTTTTTAACCTCATTTGGGGGTCTGTTTATTTAATTTTACTTCAAACATAATTGTCATATATTCTAGATTTTTTGTAATTTTTTTTTTTAATGTTTAATTTTACTTCAAACATAATTGTCATATTTTCAAGATTTTTTGTATTTTTTTTTAATGTTTAATTTTACTTCAAACAAAATTACCATATTTCGTGGTATTGAGATTGATATTGATATTGAGGACTGAGATATTCCCATGTGGGTTTGAGATTGATATTTGATAAGTTTTCTAATGGAAATAGAAATCCAAAAAGATTGGCACTCTTGGATGGATATATCTCATGGTCTTTTGATATATATATATATATATATATATATATATATATATATATATATATATATATATGAAGTTTCCTATTTTGTATGGACTCCTAATCTTATATAAATGGGATGAAACTGTATAGAATTCTTGTGTGCCCTATTTGGGTCACCGTACAGGAATAGTAGTTCCTCTCTATAAATAAGAAGTTTCCTATTTTGTATGGACTCCTAAACTTATATATATGGGATGAAACTGCTTAGAATTTTTGTGTGCCCTATTTGGGTCACCATATAGAAATAGTGGTTCCTCTCGAGAGAGAGGGAGCTAGAGCCTCTTGTGCATAAGATGCAATTTCCTCTTAGAGAGAATAAAGCTTCATTTAGACACTTCCGAAGATTGAGAGGCTTGTTACTTTCTTGCAGAGAAGTGGTTTCCATAGAGATTTTGAGTTGTTATCTTTTTAGTTAAATAGAAATTAAGTTTCTCGTTGCTCTCATATCTTTATCTGGTGTTGTTGGTAATGGTTGCCAGAAGTAAAGAGAGAAAGAAGGAAGATTGATTTAAAAGGGTTAGCTCAACTTGGATTTTTGTCGAGCTTTGTCCCAAAATCTTTGATGTAATTTTCATTGGTATAGTGGATTTCGATTTGTCTTGCTCGTGGGGTGAACCACGTAAATCCTTTGTGTTCATGTGGTATGTGTTTAATACTTTATTTCTCATAATTCATTTGTCAAATATTGATCCATTGGGTTTCTTGCTTCCACGTGCACAACAAGTGGTATCAGAGTTTGGTTTTGGGTTTTTCGGTATCGCAATAAAGGTTTCAAAAGCAAAGTTTGAGGTCGAGAAATTTGATAGCAAGCTTTATTTTTCAATAAAAATAATGAAAAAATTTATTTGGCGAAAGATGAAGAATCCATGAAGCTAACCAATTGATGTTGGCATGGTGAGCAAGTGAAAGGTGGAGATTATTGGATTTGGTGCTATCCAAAATCACCAACATTGAGATATTCTTGTATTTTGTAGGATTGAGATATTTTTATAGTTTGTGGGATTGTGATTGATATTGAGAATTGAGATATTCCTATATTATATGGGATTGAGATTGATATTTTATAAGTTTCCTAAGGGAAATAAAAATCCAAAAAGATTATGACTCTTGGATGGATATATTTCTTGGTCTTTTGAGATATAAATAATATCAATAGGAAGTTTCTTATTTAGTATGGACTCCTAATCTTATATATATATGATAAAAATGTTGACAATTTTTGTGTGCCATAGTTGAGTTACCATATGGGAATGGTGGTTCCTCTGGAGAGAGAGGGAGCTAGAGCCTCCTGTGCATAAGATGCAATTTCCACTTAGAGAGAATAAAGCTTCATTAAGACATAAACATTGTGATGGTACCTTTTTTGGACTCCCAAAAATTGAGAGGCTTATTTTCCGTAGAGAAGTGGTTGGCTTGTTTCTTGTAGAAACTTCATCCATTATGGAATTATTAGATGCTTATATTGTTTATTTAATTTTTTAATATTTTAACACTTAGATATTACTATTAAAATTCGCACGGTCCTTGGTCCTAGGATATTGTCTTCAAGAATATAGAGAGTACAATTTATTTATTTGAGGCGGGCCAATAGTTTGAAAAAGTTACATCCCCACAATTTGGGATTGAAAAAATTCTCTTAGATTGGGTTTTACTCAAAGGAGTACATGATGGCATGCTCTTTCAAACTCAAAAAATTATTTCTCATAACTTAAAGGATGAGGACTCATTCCTAGATTTCTTTATTTGGTTCCTTGACGCACGTCCCCAGTTTGAGGATGTCGGACCACATTTTAATTAATAGTTTTTAGTTGGGGCGGTCTGAGAATAGAATTCTTGAACCGATCGTTCCCTTTTTGATAAGGATAACAGGGTCTGAGGTCCCCATCCTTTAATCACTCCTTATTTTAGCTGTTTGATAATGAGAATCTCAGACCGCTCGTTATCATTTGAAAAAAATAGCGGTCCGAGAATGTTAACCTTGGACCGCTCCTTCTCTCCCCCATTAACTTGCCAAATTGTGTAGTCTATGCAAATTATTTACAACAAGTAATTCCTCTTTCGGCTTGAAGGAAAAATATTTCCTTTTAAAGTTTGGAAAGAGAGGCCCCTTTCATTTTAAGTAAGAAGAGAAATTAGGGAGAGAAGGAGCGGTCTGAGGTTAACATTCTGAAACTGCTAGTTTTTTTTCAAATGATAGCGAGCAGACCGAAATTCCCATTCTCAGACTGCTATGTTTTTTCAAAAAATAAGGAGTGGTACGAGGATGGGAGCCTCGGACCCCTGTTTTTCCTAAAGAAAGAGAATGATAGTTCCGAGGATTCTAACCTTAGACTACTAATTTTTTTTAAAAAAACAACGAGTGGTTTGAAGATGGAGCCTTGGACCTCTATTTTTTCAAACAAAAAAAAAACGACGATCGGTCTAAGGATTCTAGGCTCCTCACCTGAAAAGCACCTTGGGTAACAAAAATCTCATGATGACTCTAACATCAATTTCTAAAACTAATTATGAAAGCTAAAACTAAAAAAGATATAGATCTTTCAAGTCCGTGAACACTTATTTTTTGGTGAAGTGAGTGTTACATGTTTGAAAACAAATCACACATGTGGGAGTTTTATTTGACTTTTCTCACTTTTATTTTGGATCATTGGAATGTAGCTAATTCAATGGTTGTGGTGTGTATGAACTTTAATTTTTCAAAAGGGATTAAAACCCTTTTGTTTAGAAAGAAAAAGAGTGAGAAAAAGATAGAGAGATTGGGCTGCAATTGGGTTTTCTCTTGAGGGCATAGTATGCTATGTTTTAGAGAGACAAAGTGAGCAAAAGGCTAGAACTCCATTGTGGGTGTGCTTGTGCCTTATTTTAGTCAGAGAAAGTATCAATGAGAACCTGTTTTTGGGTGTCTTTGGTACCCTGTTTAGAGTGAGAAAGGGCTGCTGGAAATTGATGGTTTTAGTTCTATTTCAAGATGTAATCTTCCTAAATCAGTAAGTAACGTCTCGTGCCGTTTTCCCATAGACTTAAATCACGATTTATGACTGAACCACAAAAAATCTTTGTGCTCTGTGTAATGAATATCGCTGGATTTTCATTCTACTTGGATATTTTGTATTTTCCATTGCTTGTTTATATTGATACAAATGCACAATTGTTGTCAATGTTATAAAACCTTGTTGACTTTGAAAGAAAGACCTATGTTATCTTTTATTGGGGAATAATAATATATATATATTTTAATTTCACCCCATTTGTTTTAGCAAAAGATCACTTACAAGTGGTCTTATTACAACAATATAGACTCCAAAATAAAATCAACATAACAATAAAAGCAAAATCTTAAAACTGAATGCCATTGAAATAACTATGCACTACGCTTGAGTATAAAAGATAAGATTACAAGAATTAAGAGAGAAGAGTGTCAGAGATTACCTCAACTGGTCTTATTACACCCCTCACCAAGTGACCACCATCCGATGGCATGGGATAGATAATCTTGCTTCAATCTCAATTCAGGAAAGCAAGTTTAGGCCAAGCCACACTAATGGAATATGAACCCCTTTGATGACATACTCAAACCCTAAATGAATTCCCTTAGCAACCTAGTTTGAGTGAGACTGATTCTCTTTTGCTAACCCTAAAACCCTTAACCATAATCCATAGTTGAGAGAAGGGAAAGAGAAAAACTCCATAACCTAAACCCTCAGCCCCTTTTCACAATGTGGGAGATTGAGATCAAACGTGAGCGAGAGAAACTTTCTTAAGAGAGGGAAAAAAATTTTTTTAAGAGACAATCCCTTGTTTTATAGGCCTGAACAAGATTAGGGTTTCTTAAGGTTTTCCATGGCTTGCCTCTTCTTGTAAGATTGAACATGAACTGTCGATCAAATGTGACTTGTGGGGTGAGAGATCTGAGTCATCCATTTGATAAATGGGCCATCAATATTATGGAAGGTGGATGAACCCTTATCCCCCATTTCTAAACCATTTTCCCATCAATAAAAATTAGATAAAATAAATTTAATCAAAGTATTGTGCATACTATAAAATAAGACAAATCTACTCAATCTTTCTACAAAATCTTTCAAAGATATATTAAGTCAATATCTTACAACCATATGGCCACATGTCATATCACTAAAAAATAGGAAAGAGAATAAAGGGTGGGGCGTGCCACCCAAGGGAGGCACTCATGGACCCCACCTTCTAGAAATATAGCGGGCCCATGTGCACAATGGACCCCCATAATATTTGTATATATATAAAATTAATAAAAATATTTTAGAACCTAATTTGAATATTTAAATTATTGTCAAATAAATATATTTAATTTTATAAATACAAAAATTATAAATAAAATATCTAATGGTTCATAAAAATTCAAATAAAAATTCTAAAATAAGTTCTATCATAAAACAAATACAGTTAAATTAATTTGATAGGAAAATGATCCATATGGTTTAGGAATTGAATCAACAAGCATGGGGCACTCCACCTTCAAGTGTGTACTACAGACCACACTTGTTTTATCAGACCGACTCAGTGTTTTTCATTACCCAAAGTCCAAGCAGGGGCTCATTAGTGGGTTACCAAAGTCTGGCCGATGAGTCAAGATGTCACACTTGCAGTCTATGGATTATAGATCTTCTCCTAAAGACAAGTCAAGGTGACCTAGACCTGATGCGACCACAACTCTATGGCGCATAGGGTTATCTCTTGTACATGCATACGTTTCACCCTGAAAGGCAGATTTATGGTTTTCTCGAACAATCTATCGAGATGCATGCCATGTGATGACATAAGAATGAGGATTTGACCCCCGTCTCTATAGGCCACCATCACACACAAAGGTCACACAGCCCCTCGGCTCACTTATCGGGGAATATATCTCGACCTCATCAAGGGCTAACTCATTAGAACCCTTCTCAATTTGTTCTTTATGCCTAAGTAACATGGCTTTTTTTCAACCAATTGGTCTAGATCGTCAAGCACATATCAATATCAGCAAACATCGTTTTCTTAGTATGGCCCCTTGATGGACCACACTCCCACTGAGTTCATGTTCCACTATATCATTTTATTTTACAAACACTCAGGCCATTAATGACCACATAAACCCAACATATGTTTCCACCGATCGATCCCAACAGTGAGGTTATGTCATTGCCTAAATAAGAACTTCAATTTTGGTGCATGTCGATGCAACTGAACTCGGTGTGTTTAATACCCATTATAATGTGTGTTTTCTTTCTTTTGATTTTCATTCAAATGCATGTTTTTTAAGAAAGAAATACCATAAACCAAGGCAAAGTCCCAGTAAAAAAAAAAATGAGAGAGAGAGAGCGCTTGGGTTTGTTTGTTCCAATCCCATCCATCTTGCAAACCAATGAGCTCATACTCAAACGATTCGAAGTTTAGAAACTTGATAACATTTAAAACATCATGGATCCTTAATTATTTACTCGGTAGAACATGGTCGCACTCTCTCTCTCTCTATCTCATTCTCTCATGTACTCAATCTCAGCATTACACATCTCTCTCTTTTTCAGGCACTACGGATCCCTCTCTATCTAGAATTACACCCTCTCAACATTACACATCTCTCTCTATTTCAAGCGCTACAGATCTCTCTCTCTCTCTCAACAAGGGTCCAGTATCAGAGGGGAGCCCGACATCAAAGCGCTATGTAGCTGTCGCAAAGTTCCTCGGAAACCTTTTGAATACAGCAGCAACAAAAAATACATAAGAACCAAATACGGATAATCGAAACACAACTCAAAAGAAGACAACGATGGTAGTTAAGCTGAGAAACAAATTCTCAACAAATCCCTTACCCGCAACAATGATATTTCTCTAGGTAGCAAAGTCTTAGGAATAACCTTTGAAGCATGGCGTCCACCATCCAAGCTAAAGTTTGGCATCTACCACACATAAATATCCATCAGCCTATGCTCTCCATCAGCCTATGCTCTCCATCTCCCTGTCACTCAACAGTGATTTCTGGAAGGCAGCAATCAGCCACTTCAACTTGAGGGTGTGGAGGGCCGTGTGAGATGAGGTCACTGATCTTGTTGATAACAACGAACTGCAGGAGCACGAGTGACCCAAGCATGAATTCCTCGTTGCAGCATGACTGAAGTGCTCCGCCAAAAGATTTTCCACCGACAGAAAGCTTTTAAGCTATAGGGAGTTGATGTGTTCACTACAGTAGGTCTAGGTCTCGACAAATTGGGAAGAAAGTGACAAATTGCACTTTCTCTCTCTAGGAGATGATTTCTTGATGCAAACCATGATGCAAAATGTGAGAGAAGATTTCTTGATGCAAACAATGATTCTTGATGCAAACTACGATGCATACTGTGCAGCAAAAGGGAAGCATAGCAGTATGGGCTGGTGAAGCAAATTGATAGGTGAAGGACTATGCAATAAACATTTTGTTGAAGAATCATAACAAAACTATGATACCAAGACAAGTGACTTTCTCTGATGAAAAATGAGGCAATGGCCATTTTAAAACTTATCAGAATGAAACTTGCAATAGAGGTAGGGCTTGATCTGCAAAAGAGGTTATGATACAGATAGGCTGGGCAAAGAGGTTACGACAACCTCAGATTAGATAAGCTGGGCAAAGAGGCTACAAAAACATCAAATCTGATAGGCTGTTGAAAGGGGAGACGACAACATCAGATCTGATAGGCTGAGCAGGCTGGGCAAGGAGGCTACGGCAAGCTCAGATATGAGGTTGAGTAGTCAATGGCTTTGATGCCATAATAGAATCTCAGAATATGCAAAGAACTCTTTTTATATTAAATGTTAAAGAATACACAAGACTCATATAATATTGGGTAAATAATAGTGACAGATGGATACGTATACCTATCATACATATCGACGATACCTGAACTTATCATAATCAAGAGATATGCATCCATATGACCAAATTTAATCAGGAGATACGTATCCTCCGTCCCTTATCAAAAAGACTTGGTCAACAAGTTTAGTCCATCGAGATAGAGAGAGGGAGAAATGTAGGTGGAGGGTTCCCATGTGGGGGCTGCCCTCTCAAATGGGCCCCCACAACCTGAAGGAATTCTCAAAAAATTAAAACCATTTTTAAAATCTGTACCTATAAAATCTTCAAAATTAGTTTAATCTATATAAAAAATTCTTTTCGAGCAAATAAAATATACATAGCATTTTAAAATTTCATTTTGATGTTCCATAATCAAATAAAAGAAAATAAAATGTACAGAGCATTTTAAAATTTTATTTTGATGTTCCATAATCAACTAAAATATATTTAAATTAAAATTAATGCGAAATTGGCTCCAATGGCTTAAGGATTAAGCTAATACTATGAGACACTCCATCTATACCAGCAATCGTGAACTACCATCTCTTTGTCAAGCTGACCCAATGGTATTCATGAACCACAACCCATTATAGGGTTTCATGTTTGGTCTATAAAAACCAACAAATAAATGAGGAGAACACCATTCTTGTCCATGAATTACATATTCTCCCATGGTACAAATCCAGATCCAATAGAACTTTCACACACTACCGCAATATTATAGAGGTCTTCTCCACTACTTCTATACGCGTCATACCATAATGGGTTGCGTCCCTAGAAGCTATCTTGTATACATGCGGTTGTTGTAGAGACCTAGTTTGAAATTGACTTTTACTCATAAACCATATGAATAAGACTCTTAAACTGACCCATTTCATCCCTGGGGACCATATTGATTCAGTATACCATAGTCATCCTAAGCTACCATTTAACCAAATATTCATAAATATTCTTTAAATCTCATAAAACCGGAGCATAGAAAATTCAATTACCCAAGAAAGGCAAGATTTACAGTGAATTCAATTGAAAGTACTTTGGAAACTGTCAAACTATATTTTTAAAATTGGCAAGTGAACATCATCACAATGAAAATCCCAAGAAAAACTACATAAACTGATTTGATTAGCTATTTTTACCACATAATGGAACACATGAAGAGGAAATTCAATGCCAAAAAGTGCGGCGTAGCCACGAGTCCGTTCGGGATTTGTATAAGTAACCCCCTTCTATGTTTTGGGGACATTTTACTTATAAATAGACATCTTTTGGACCACTTCAAGGCTGAAGGATAGAAACCCATAACCCATTCATGAGTTTCAAACCTTAGAAACCAAAATCCACCTAAAACCTAATTTAGTAGTATTTTAGGGATCCCAAATTTTTGCCACATAGCCACATCCAACTACTAGTTTCACTTGTTTTTTCTCTCTTGGTTATTTTTCTTTGGCAAATTGCGCAATTTATTGTTCTTAAAAATTAGAATATCTTGATATTGAATGGTCTTTCTAAATTTTAGAGGGTAAGTTTGAGCGTTAGAGGATTGGAATGCGTGATTCACCTTTGTTTCTCGAAGAATTATTCATCTGGTTATCCTTAGGCAGGCAAAAATAGTTTAGACCAAAACTAAAGCTTGGTGCCCTAAGCTTTAGTGTAGTGCCCTACAATAAAAAAAAAACTAAAACCTCAGATGATGTCACTGGACAGTGGGACAAATTTTGAAAAAAATTACTAATCTTCTTTGTAATTTCACCAATAATGGAGCGTATTTTGGGAAATATTTTAACGGCTAGACGTAAATCACTCTAAACAAAGTGGTTTCGTATTCTTGTATAGGAATCCTCTTTGTGGATTTAGCTGTGACCCATACAAAAATGATGTGGCTTTTTTATATGCTCAGCTCGAACATTTATTATAGCCCACTATATAAACTGTAGAATGGGTTGCAAAATGAAGAATTGCCACGAATACGGTAAATATATGGTTCCCACTCCATAATTATTGCATATTCTATTTGTGTATAAATATATACTCTGTTCGTTTCTTCATAATTATGTATAGGTGAAGTTTGTATAGAGCCTAGGCTCTGAACAATCAAATTAGAGCCTACCTTCCAATAGTGTCAAGAATAGATTGATTTTATAAATTCAATTATTGGTACGATTCAATTTCTACTAGTATGAGAACCAAAGTTCAAGCATTGCTTTGAAGTTGTCCTACCTTTTCTTTGGCTGAATAAATAGATCAATCCCTTTTTTAGCTTGGGTAGTTCAGCAATAGGTATCAAACTTGTGTAATATTATGCAATCTCCTTCAATTACTAGTTCATTAAAACAGGATTGCTTTAGCTGCTTAAAAATTTTCTCTGAAACTTAATTAACATGATAATTATTTTTTTTTTGTATTTTATATGACAATATTAAAAAATAATACATGTAAGTTTTAAACTTTTTTTTACAATTCTTTTGAGATTTTTACTGAAATTACATTTTTTAGTAAAAATCGGTGCACCAATCGGCCACTTTAATGGGAATCAGTCCTACTGATTCGATCATGCCGGGTCCGACTATTCGGCTTGATTTGTTGTTTTGAACACCAGTTTACGGTCCCTCGTGGAGGCTTATTCAAAAATAAATTCACAGTAGCAGAAGATTCAGGAACTCACAACATCATCAAGGTAGAGAAAGAGTGAGGTAAATGAATGAGAGAGGGACTTGGATCTGGTAAAGATAAAACTTCTCTCTCTCCACCTATCTTTCTATCTCCATCTCTTAGTAAAAGGGGAAGAAACCTGTCCCCTATGTCAACTCTATTTCTCTTTAAGAGTAGGTGGAGATTCTCCTCCAAGAGAGTGAAACAGCGAAGAGGAGAGAGCGAGAGATCAAAGAGAGAGAGAGATGGCTGTGGGAGGGATAGAGATCCGAGAGCGATTGAAAAGAGAAAACGATATGAGTATGGAAGGAGAGAGTTTAGAGAGATTGAAGAGAGGTAAAGAGATGAGAGATTGAAGACAGTTGGGGGGTGAGTGAGAGAGATCATAGAAATAACGAGGAAAGAGAGAAAGCAAACCAATACATTAATCGTTATACCAAGTCTAACAACAATTGAAAGGTCAATCAACACTAAGATAGTATTTAACATTATCACAAATGGGAGATTTAAGGCATTTTATTTGACAACACTCGATAAACAAACAAATAAATTGAATGAGAGAGAGAGAGAGAGAGAGAGAGAGAGAGAGAAATAAAAAACTCATTTTCAGTCACCACCAGCTTGACTACCTTACGCTCTCTTGGAAGCATGGTGATTAGGGTTTTGAATCAGTCAACTCTTAGAAGCATGGTGATTAGGGTTTTGAATCAGTTGACTCTTGGAAGCATGGTGATTAGGGTTTTTAATCAGTGGACCTTGACCCCTTTTCATGAAGTGGAAGCCAGACCACGCCAACCCACTCCCCAACTAGAGCTAAGTTGAAAACCCTAATCGCTTTTCATCGCGAGGAGCAAATGGCCGAAAACCCTAATGAAACACAAACAAACCCTGATCAAGAAAATTATAGCGTAGCCACAAGCTTATCACCTTCATTTTCTCCATCCATTTTTCCGCCTTCCTCAACATCTCCTCTTCTAAACATAGTAGCAACAGGCTCGCCACATGTAGCTGCAGATCACACAATCATCAGCCTGAAAGACACTATGGCTATGGTCGATGATGAGGACACCTTAAAAAGGAGCGTGGAGAATGCGAGGGCATCACCATCGGCTTGTTTACTGCGTCCTTTCCATCTGCAGGTTTATCTTGGCTCATAAAAAACCAGAATCACAAAGCTGCTTTCCTTTTCCTCCTCTCTGGATGTATACTCCTTTCCGGGCAAACCCTCGGGTTGATAACATATGGTCTTTGCAAAACTGAAACCTTCACCTCGTAGAGCACCGCATGTACTCTAGCATAGTGCTCTTCATTGTGGCTTTCGTCATTTTTATTTGTAGCCAGGTCTCCATGGTGGCGGTGGCCCCAGTGGTGGCCTTGCTAGTGATCACAGTGGTTGCAACATTTCTAGGCTATTAATTGGGACTCCAAGGTATAAGTCCCTATTTCCTTTTTTTATTAGAAAAAAAATAACCGGGAAAAAAACCCTAGTTTAAAATTGATGGTGCAAAATGAGGTAATAGGGTTTCCTTTTTAGGTGTGCAAATATTTTGAAATTAATATCAGAAAAAAAATGTTAATGAGACAATTGGACAGATGTTGAGCTTCAACATATGATATGGCCTGATTTTGTTGAGAACAACTATTGTTCATTTGAGACATCAATTCCATTCTTACAAATATGTTTTCCAAGACCGTTACTTCTCTCTCTATATCTATGGCATTTTGTGAATTACTTCTCTCTTTTTCTTTTTTTTTTCAGGCATATAAAACTGCTTTTTCTTCTCTAGGTTTTGTTAAGTCCACTAAGGGTTGTGGGTTCTTAGGAATTCCCTTAGCTAATATCAAGGGCACACGGGTCATAGAGTGCAAGTAGTTGGTTGTTGTTTCTGATGGTGCAATGAGTGAGTTGGAGTCCGATGACTCCACTTCTCACGGATCAGTCCTAAGAAGTAGGCCAAGGCATAGTTATTTGGAACATGGACTACTTTGCTAGAGACCTTGAAGGTTCAGAGAAACGATTACAAGTAAATGTTCTGGACATTGAATGAGCGGTCAATCCCGAATAGTATTGTGATTGGATGGCATCTCTGGAACTCTGTTTTGAATTTAAGTATCTCTTGGATGAATGAATGACTTGATTTTTTTGGCACAGAACTAAAAGGGGACTATTCCTTGGTGGCAACAATATCAGCTTATTTGGAAATGAACAGGTGGTACTAGGATTAATACATAGGTCAAAATTAAAGCAAGTCAGACCTCAAAAGAATGCACTTTGGTTTCCTACCTATGTTCATTGACTGAGTTAAGGTGACCCTTTCATCCATCATACGATAGGTTCATGATTACCTTCATTAGAGGAAAATAACCATGCCATTTTTGTCACAGGAATGGCTCATGTACAGCTTCAAATGTGTAACATCATTTCCTTTTCTAGAAAAATCATAATTCTATCTCTAGAAAGTCTAAAAAAATCTATTACAAACGCCAAGTACTACTCCTGTACATTGGCCCTACCACACGTTTAATTCTCACACAAACTTCTTTAACCTTGTTTTGACCCATGATACATGACATGCATGCAAAAACAAAATTATGTACTTACACCAAAAAAGCCGCCCCAATTAAACCCAGTTTTCTAAATTTTCCTTCATTCCATGTTGCATTCGTGAGTAACAGAAAATGACTGTCTTCAATGATTTTGTTAGAATTTCATCGACTTGATCTTCCCACACACAAAAACTTGTTAATTTATAAAGTTTGTTATTATGCGCCTTTTGAACATCACCTGAAGGTTGTTCAATAAAAACCTCTTCTTGAAGATGGCCATTTAAATGTGCAAATTCGACATCTATTTTAAAAAATTTCCATTTCTTTTGATAAGCTCCAGTAGTACAAGCAAATACCTCTTGGTAGTCGATCGTGATTCTTCCCTTACAACTTTCGGGAACCAATTGTGCATGATATATTTCTACTAAACCCTTTTTATTCCTGTTTGTTGTATACCCATTTCAACCTAATTGTGCTTTGACCATTTGGAAGTGATGTGAGCTCCTTTTTGCCATTTTTCTCAATAACTTGAATCCCTTCATCCATCGCTCTCCTCCACGTTCGATCACAGACTGCGAATTGCTCCATCAAAACCAACAGCCTTCAATCACAACCAAATGAATTGTGCTCATTGTTAATATTTTCAGTTTGAGCATAAAAATCGGTCAAATTTCTTGTATCGAATGGCTTTTCACTTGAATCATTTCCCAAAGAAGTATGAGAAATTTGTTGAGTATTTTGAGCATTTATTTCTTCTTGAACTTGTTTATTTCCTCCCAACTCAATTGCGAAGTCATTTGACTTTTTATTCTCATTACAATCCAATTAGACTTCTTCATTGACCTCAACATCTCTACTAATAGTCAACTTTCCCTTTTTCTGTTTGTAAAGCTTGTAAGCATTTGATTTTTCATCCAGCACTACTTTGAGCATTAAGTGACATAGCTAGTATGAAATAAATAACCCATAGTTCTCTTTCAATAATCCAAATCATCATGCCAATCACTTTCACTACAACCAATAAGTTTGTATTCATTTGAATGAGAATAGAATAGGCTGTAATGCAACACACATTTTAGATAATCAACAATTCATTTCGCTGCCTTCATATGAGTTTTGATTAAGAGCTCGCATGTACCAACTTATCAAAACAACTCCATATAATACATTTGGTCAACTGCTTGTCAGATAATTCAAACTTCTAGCCAATCCTTTAAAATAGGAGTCATCATATCTTCCACTCATCTTACACTGAATAGCAATAGTCAATAATAAATCTTATTAAAAAATTTACCTTTCATGTCTACTTTAACAAATAAAAATCCCAACATCACTTTGCTTCACTTGAATTCCAAGAGCACAATTCACAAGTCCAATTGTCAATTTTAGTAATCATGGATTACTTATACTCAACAATCATGCATGGAATATTTCCCCTAAAATGAAAATCATGAACATGTACGACAAACTATCAAAATGTCACCATTGGCATTCATCTTCAAGTATGAAGCTGAGGGAATGTTAGAAGCCATTTTCATGGAAGTATCTATCAATTCTTGCATTTCAAGCTCTAGGTGCTTGTTTAAACTACTATAATTCTTTATTAATTTAAAAAAAAAAAAATTATTAGTATTTAATGTTGATTGCTGAATATGAACTTTTTTTTTCAAGAGAAACATTAGATAAAAAGGTTTTGGACATTCATTTGAAAAAAATATTGCATTTCTTTTGAGTAGCCACGGCAATAATTAGCCAAATAGTATACATTCTAATAACAACAATAAGTATCACAGCTCCTTGCATGTAATCCTTGGTGAACAATCTATCTATTTAACGTGCTACTTCCCATTTTACTCCAATTGCTCTTTGATCATTTGAAAGTGATGTGAGCTACCATGTGTCACTTATCTCAATAGCTTAAACATCCTTATCTTCGCTTTCCTCCACCTTTTATCAAGAGCTGCCTCATAAAAATCTATAGATCACAATCAACAAAGAAACAAAATAATTTTATTATTATTATTATTATTATTATTATTATTATTATTCTCAGTTTGAAAAGTGAGTATCACTCACTCTCATCTTAGGTGGCTTTCATTTGAACTTCCATCCATGGAAAAAGGGAATGAGCTTGATACATGTTGAAGAAATGAGGGTGGAACATTTGGTTCTTGTATCTCATCATGAACTTCGCCATTTCCACCTAACTCAATTGTCAAGTCATCTTTCTCCTCTCTTTTTGTCCACTCGCATGAGGCTTCTTCTATGTTCTGGATTGTATAATTTACAAGCTTTTAATTTCCAATCATAACCACTAAAAATGAAATTTTTGCTTCTATCCTCCAAATTAACTCTAACTTGATTTTGTTGTGAGTATGTAACAGTACCAATCATCATTAATTGTAGAACAACAGGCATAAGCCCAAGCCTCTTGTGTTGTCGTAAATTGAATATTTTTAATGGCAGACCTATTATAAATTGCACATGCCACAACCCTTACCCAAAACTCCTATGGCATGCATTTACATTTCACCGTACTTTGAGCCATATTTGGAATTCTTAGACTTTTTCTTTTGGCAACAACTTTTCGTTCTAGTAAGGTGTTGTCAAATAATGATGATTTACGTTTTATTCAAAAAAACATTCAAAAGGTTTGAGAAAAATTCACCGTCCATGAATTTTTCTCAAACCTTTGATACAATAAAAACTTTGGAATGCAACAAATGTATTAGAGTTTAAAAATTTAAAAAAATTCCAATCTTTTGTTCAAAAAATAAACAAAAATTTTCTGGTTGAAATCATCGATGCAAGGGAGCTTGTACTTGTATTTGTTCTTTCCAAAAGAAGTTGGATGATTAGTCTACAACAATCCGTACTGACGATCTGCATGGATGATGTAGCCATTTATGAATGTCCCTCTGGAAGTCGTTCACAGTGATGATTTCCATGAACACGTCCCTCACGAATTTGATTTAGATAGTTCATTAGTGGCAGCTATTTTATCATTTCTTCTTTATGCAACATTCCAACCCATTAGAACATTTAGAGAGAATTCTATTTTTAGGCTTACAAACTTTTTTTTACCACGTTCTCATTTTGATCATTTATGATGACGGCTAAATCTTCCAAGTGAATATCATAACCTTTTGATTAGAGTTGGCTCAATCTTGAAATATTGTTTTCGACACAAAATAGACAATAGAAATGAATTCATGCTTTTCATTGTTTGAGCATTTTAATATTTTACCCTTCCTTTATATGAAAATCGTGAAAAAGTCAAAGAAAGTTACCTTGCGACCACCTATTCATCTCATTCTATGAATATCTCTCTCTTTCCATGCATGTGATTGCTTGTACCACTTTCATTGAACCATGAATTGTTGACCTCATAGTCGCCTCCTTGTGCGTACTTCACCTGATCTCCTCCAATTGAATTATTAAATCTATATTGGGAATTAGAATGCTCTGACTTTTTACAATTAAAAAGTGATTGTAGGCATTTCCTACCTTTTGGATTAATGAGCTGCCTACTTCATGTCTCCTCTTGCACTATTGGTTTTAGAAATGTTTGGCCATTGTTCACCTTGATTTGCTTGATTGTGACCTCTGTCTTCTTCCTGTGAATGCTCCTTTACTTTTGTCCTTACTATATTTCTATCACGTGTTTAAGGTCATAGTTTGGCTTTCTAAGCATTCTTTGCTCTATCTTGTCCGGATCCCAAAAATTGATTAATTACCATAGCCATATAGATCTTTGCTTTCTTCTGTCGCTACAAAGCCATATAGATCATTGCTTTCTTCTGTTGCAACAACTATATGCTCAAATTTTGGAGGTAGAGAAGTCAATATCTTCTCCACAAGGAGAACACCATCAATGCCTTTCATCATTTCTTCTCTATTGATTGATAGAGCAATGACCATTGATAAATAATTGGAAATTCATTCGGAATCAGTCATATGAAGCATTTCAAACTCAGGTCCAAAGTTTGTTGTTGGACCTTCTTCGTTTTGTCCACTCCTTCGAGTACATTATGTAAAATTCCCCTCCCCTATTTAACTATTATGGCTGAGACAATGTTTCCAAAGTTGCTTCTGTTGTCTCATCTGCTTGACTTTTTAGGGCATTCTTCTGATTGTCTATTAGTGCAGTGTCATCCTCTGTGGTTTTGGGATCATTGTACCCCTTTCTACAACTTCCCACACAACATGTTATCTTAGAAGTGCAGTTTTTTGAATGCGCCAATTCTTGTAGTTTCCAATGTGAGAAAAGAGACTTGTGCCTTAAAACATGGAACTTATAGAGGTATGTATCAATTACAACGCTCTCGTTCCTATTTGATTATAGTAATAATCGGAAAACATAATACGAAAGTTTTGACTGAATAATCACTAAGCTTCGGTTCTTGTTATCAAAGTCTACCATTAGGTTGTACACATCACTATGCTTTGTGATCATATTTCATGAGAGAGAAGACAAAAGGTGCAAGCAGTACAAGCATTCGATCTGAGAGATGGATAATCGGTATGTGATCCAGATTTTGTGATTTTATGGTTTCCCCAGTAAATTGACTTGATGCAGAGAGTCTCACACATGCCGGTGTATTGTGACATGTTTTTCACTCAAGAGAACGAACTGCTGCAGTGGCAAGCAACCAAAACATAACAAAAAATAGGTATTGAAATTCTCACAAATATTTCCATTAACAAGAACAAATTCTCTACAAACTAGCGTAGGATACCCGAACTGACTAATGTTTTGAAATCATCCCCTAAGGGTGTTCATTCTGTTTATCTGGCCATGTATTAAATGAAGACACTATGGAGCATTGTTGGATTAATGTCTGGAATATATTCACTCCATTAAAGTCAGATAATGCCAAGGGCCCATTTCAACCACCTGGCCATTTCAAAAACAAAGATCCTTACATGATTGCCCCAACGAAATGTCCTGGGAGTATGCCCAATCCAAATGCAATTGATAGAGCCGATCCTTTCCTATAAATTTCTAGAGCCAGAGTTCTTGCATTTGGTGGTGTTTTCAAGAAATCCATCCGAAAAACCTGAAAAACAGGCATCGACATTAACCATTTATGCGAAGATAAGTCTACCATTTCGGTGAAGGGCTAAGAAGAGTAATTATGATATAGGAGCTGAAAGTTATGGCCCAAGGAAGTTGCATATCAAATTGAGTGTTAAGATAGACTTTTTTGTTCAGTAGGTAGAGAGTTGGCCTTTCTAAAAAAATAAACAGGGAGAAATTGTTATTATTATTATTTTTTTCACGAAGGGCATGGTTGTTTCATTTTCACAAAGGGCATGTTTGTTAATTTGTGATTAGAAGTTTATTTTCATTACAAACGTGACACAATGATGAGGTTTTAGGGTTAATGAAAAGATTAGGGAAGAAGATCATGATTAGAATTTAGTGGTAGTTATTTCGGTGTTGTGGTTTCAACCACAAGTCCATCTCAAGCATTTAGGACTCTAAAACACTCCTCAACAACATTAAAATTTCTAAAATACTGTGAAAAATACCACTTGAATAGCACCCTAAACAACAATGGGTGAATAGTAAATGTAAATACTACCATGAATAGTACATGTGAATAATAAATAAAGATCAAACAAGAAACCCTAGAATCCTAAAAAAAATACGAAATCGTAAAAATAATCCTAAAACTAAAATCAATGTATTCATCCTTTAAAATTCAACTGTATTTAAAAATAAGTATAATTTTGCCCTCCATCATTCTCCTCTAGTAAGAGAAAATGTCTCCTTGAGTTCTAAAATGTTCTAAGAAGAAAAAATTGCCTTCTTCAATGTTTTTCTTCTTTATTGGTTTAAAAATTATTTTTAATAAAAGTAATTTCTCAAAAAATAGAACTTGATATGTATATTGAGGAATCAATGCAAATTTATCAGATATGGCTATCCTTAAACATCTTATTAAGAATAATTTCAGAAACTACAACCCTAATTTTTTTGGTCTTCAGAGGTTTTCTCGACGTCTATTTCATCACTTTTTAAAATTAGGGCCATAATTTGTGATTGAGTCGACCACACTTCCTCTTTGGTTCTTTGATTCCAATGCCCTAAATTTATTGAATTCTTTATCTCTTCGGTATTAATGAAATATTCAAAGGCCATGTTTTGGATCATTCCTTCTGCAACCTTCTTTCCATATTCTTCACCCTTTTCGAAAAATTCTTAATCAACATCTTGATCCTTATCATAGGTCCGATCTTCTAAGAAATCTTCTAGTTCGCCTGAATCTATATCAAAGATTGGTGGCAAATCATAATTTACAACTTGTTGAATTTCTATGCAATCTGCGTCAAAATAAGAAATCTCGTCTTTCAAATCAAAAACTAATGCGATACACCCGACGTCTAAGTCTTCGATCACTCCACAAGCGGGGCACGAAAGTGAAAAGTCATGTACTCAAGAACATCTTGGGCTAAAAAATCACCATCTTGCCCATTATGGACGCTTGCGTACTACTGCTCTAGCTGCTGTAGTTGCCTATCACATTCCCCGATTTTGTCATCTAGGGGAAAATGGAATGCATACACAAAAATCGCAGTTCTACAGCCCCTTATTGCTGCTATGGGTTCTTCGAAATCATAGAGCCTTGGCAAATAATCAACAAAATTTACTGAGATCTTCAAGATCTATGATGTTTTGGGAAAGCCTTAGCAAAAATCAGCAAACCCTAGACCCCCTCTATAACTTCCTCGCTTTCTTGTTAACCTAGGGTACCAAAAAATTGACATTATAGTAACTTTGTGCAGTACTACAATTGCTCCATACAAATGCTACAATACTTTGTATATAGATCACAAGCTTTGATACCAATTTGATGAAGAAAAATTAAGGGAATAGTAAAATTAGCAAGGAACAAAGCTAAACACAAGCATAATTCAAAGAAATCTAGGGTTTATTCTCCATACCCCAAGCTACAGTTCCAGAAGTATAAGCTTTTATCTCTTGAAAATTCTAAAAGTTAGGTGGAATTGACCACCATAAACCTCTTATATATTATAATTTAATCTTTCAAGTATAAAAGTTGTCCAAACAAATAATACATTAATCATGTATTCCTACTGAACTTAAAATTCGTAAATACTGTTTTATCCCTATAAGCAGTAATCCATGAACAATACTAGTGAGTAGAACTTATGAAGTAAATAGACAAAATAAAAACTCTAGAATCTCTAGAAAACCAAAATCTCAATAAATAAGCCCTAAAACTAAAACTATAATATTAATCTATTAAAGTTGAAAAAATAAATTTAATTTTGTCCTCCATCAAAGGGTGAGAGATGTAGTGAGGTGTGTCGTGAGGACTCTTATTCAGTAATTGCAGGGAGTGGTCGATATGTAATGTGTAGTATGGTTCCAAGTGGAACGTGTGTGCAAGTGTTGCATTGTGCGGGGAGTATATGTATTATAAGTTGTTGTTAGATGTAAGCATTAGGAAAAACGACCTTGACCCCCTTCCTTGAAACTTCCCTCCATCTTAGCCTCTTGAGTTCACAAAAATCCCTCGTACCCCCACAAATTAAAAAATTTGGGACCTTTAGCCCGTGAATTGTGTTTTTCTTTGTTCTTTCTACAAATTTGATCTTTTTATTTTACAAAATGCTCCCTTCCCTTACTACGTATTTCACCGACGATTTCTTCTATTTATAGGGTGTGGTTTGCATAAGGTTGCAACCTTAAATAATCATATTAAGGCATGCGTCCAAATTTTATCCTAAATGTAATGCTTGCGTCGAAAATTCATGGGATGTCTTGATAATCTATTTTGATTTCTATTTCTTAAATTCCAAACTCCAATAATGATTCAAATCGAATAGATAGATAAACATTTGAAAATCATGAAATGGAAGGTCCATGTAATATGTTGCAAGATACATTATTTTTTTGACTAAAAATCTATTTTCTTTTCATATTTATACATCTCGATGTTGAGCTGATTATTTAGAGGATTTTCCAACATCAAAACAACTTTTTTGATGGATATTTGAGGTCAACTACAAATCTACATTTTAAGATTGCAACGTTATACAAACGTTTTTCTATTTTATATTTGCACATAAAATAGGAGAGACAGGATCCTCATATAATGTAACCATGGGATGACTTACAAAAAAAAAGAGACTAGCAACAAGTAAATTTTAACTAATCTTATGCCAATCTTAAGAACCAATAAACTGAACAACGTGCATATAACTACTAGGAAAATGCAATTTTATCCTTGAAATTAAAAAAAAAGGGGACCATCTAAGGTAGACAATATTCAATTTTCACGTTCCATAGAAAGGATGACCTAAAACTTTATGAGTCATTGGATGTGCAAATCGGGTGATCTTGAAAGGTTAACAATGTATAGCTATGTATATACAGTTAAAAAACAATTCTAACTTTATTTGATTTATATCAACAAGAATACCTGCAGGTGTTCACAAAGCAATTTAGTTTCATAAAAATAAAATTGTAATACAATATGGGATCCTGCACTTTCATGCTAAAAAAAAAGAAAAAACTTATTTTATTCAACTGATATACAGTGCACAAGAATGAACTAGGAAATGAAACTGTAAAATATGAGGCACCTTGCCACGGGTCACCCCCAAAGACTTGTTGCCTCCCATTCTAGATCTCTTTCATCGAGTCATCAATGTTCTCACATAATGGGAAGTCAAGTGAAAGCCTAATACTCTCATGGCTATTTCTGTGGTCCATGGAATAGGGCTCCTAGATCTCATGACATTAGGCATGCCATGCCTTTTAGCTTGTGTGGGACATTGCACTACCTATCAGGTAAAGAGAGCTCAACAACACACTCGTTAAATTAACCATCACAATTAAAGTGGAAGGTAGTGGAGTCATTATCTCTTAATTTCTTTTACTTATTCCCATCAAGTATTAGTGATAGAATCTCAGAATTTGCAAAGAACTCTCTATTTATTGAATGTTAAAGACTACACAATACTCCTATAAATATAGGGTCAGTAACAGTCATGGAAAGATACCTATGCCTATCATACATATCGTGGATACCGAAACTTATCATAATCAAGAGATATACATCCATACGACCTGATCTAATCAGGAGATACATATCCCTACACGATATGCATTATTATCTATCTATCCAAATCTATCCATACGATAACACTCCCCGTCAAACTCAAGATGTTGTCCAAGAGACCATCTAGAGTTTGAACAACAATTTTAAAATCAAGCAGTTGGATCTTTAGGTGCACAAGCATCAGAATGCTCGATCAACTTCATGCTTCAGGATGCTTGATCAACTTCAGGTGCACAACTTCAGATTGCTTGATCAGGTTGGACCTTAGATTCGGTGTTTAGAACAGTAAGATCCAAAATAGATCAGCAAGAGAACATGACATGTCAATAGGCCTCAGGAACAGGTGGCCATATCAGAGTAGGCTCGAGCAATCATATAAACTGCAAACATAAACAAATAAGAAAACATATTTGATTATACAGAGAACAAATGAGCCAGAAAATAACTCGCCAGAGAACAGATAAGTCCAAACACGACTCAACAGAGAGCCAAAACATGACCCAATAGAAGGGCTCTGATCAGAGTCACTAGTGGTTGTTTCGCAGAGAGTCGAAACACGACTAGGTGGCTATATTGCAGAGTCAAAATATGGCTCGACAAATCTGCCATTTTTCAGAGGTGGATTTAAAAGCGGGTTTCAGATTTGGATCAACAAGGATCCGATTCCAGAGAGGAGCCCGACTGCAAAGCGCTTTGTAGTGGGTGAAGGACTATAAAGTAAATGTTTTGTTGAAGGATCATAACAAGACTATGAAACCAAGGCTGATGGCTGTCACTACTGCAAAAGGAGGCAATGGACCTTTCAAAACTCAACGAGAATGAAAGTTGCAATGGAGGTAGGACTTGAGCAGCTGCAAGGATGTTATGAGATTTCTAGAGGAACGAACCGGAGGTTCGATGCAGATAGGCTGGGCAAAGAGGTTTCGGCATAGATAGTTTGGAAAAAGAGGCTATGGCAACTTTAGATCTGAAAGACTAGGCAAAGAGGCTACGATATCTAATAGGCTGGGAAAAGAGACTACAACAACCTCAGAAGTGGGGTCGGTGAGTCTATGGCTATGATACCATGATAGAATCGTAGAATATACAGAGAACTCTTTGTACATTGAATATTAAATAATACACAAGACTCCTATAATATTGAGCCAATAATAGTCACGGATAGATACCTATAACTATCATACATATCGAGGATAACTAAACTTATCATAAACAAGAGATATACAACAATACAAACTAATTTAATCAAGAGATATATATCCCCCCACATGATACGTATCCTTATCTATCCATCCATACGATAATAATTATATATAATAAACATAAGATATGTGTCATAAAATAACTATGGAACAGGTTACCATAGAAATCCTCAATCGAAGTTGATCTCTCTCTCAACTAAGACAGTTCCAAAATATTTGGCCCCTTATTCCTTCGAGATAGAGAGAGAGATAGAGAAAGGGAGGTGGTGGGTTTCCATGTGGCCGCCATCTCATATGGGCCCCCCAACCTGAAAGGAATTCTCAAAGAAATAATGACATTTCTAAACTCCATTTAGGATATTTGAAGTGGCTCTAACCTATAAAATCCTGAAAAATTTGTTTAACCTATATAAAAAATTCTTTTCGAGAAAATAAATTATACATAAGATTTTAAAAATTCATTTTGAAGTTCCATAGTCAAATAAAATATATTTAAATTAAAATTAATGTGAAATTGGCTTAAATGGCTCAAGGATTATGCTAATACTATAAGACACTCCATCTATACCAGCAATCATGAACTACTATCTTCTTATCAAACTGACGCAACAGTACTCATAAACCACAACTGATTGCAGGGTTTCATGTTTGGTCCATCAAAACTAACAAATTAGTGAGAAGAACACCATTCTAATCCATGAATTACGGATTCACCCTTGGGGCAAATCCAAGTCTAATAGGACATTCACACACTTATGTACACATCAGACCATAATGTGTTGCTTCCCTAGAAAGCTATCTTGTATAGATGCGGTTGTTGTAGATACCTAGTTTGAAATTGACCTTTTCTCTGAATTCATAGATCGTGATGTATAGATGCCTACTCATAAACCATATGAATAAGCCTCAGACTGACCCATTTGATCCGTAGCGACAATAGTGATTCAGTACACCACAGTCATCCTAGGCTACAATTTAACCATATATTCACAAATATTCCTTAAATCTCATATTTCTGGAGCTAAGAAACCTAATATCCAAAAAAGCCAATATTTACAGTGAATTCGACAGAAAATATTATGAAAATTTGTATATTTAATTCAAAATTGGCTAGTGAACATAATCACAATGAAAATCCAAAGAAAATCTACATAACCTTATTTGATTAGCTATTTTCACCACATAATGCGACACATGAAGAGGAAATTCAGTGCGTGGCGTAGCCATGGGTCCGTTCGAGATTTGTATAGGTAACCGCCTTCTAATTTTTGGGGCCATTTTTATTACAAGTAGACATTTTTTGGACCACTTCAAGGCTGAAGGCTTGAAACCCATAATCCATAAATGAGATTTCAAATTCTAGAGACCCTAGATTGTAGAAACCGAAATCCACCTAAAACCTAATCTAGTAGTATTTTAGGGATCCCAAATTTTTGGCACATAGCCTCTTCCAAACACTAGTTGCACTTGTTTTTTCTGTCTTTGTTATTTTCTCTTACTAGTTTCACTTGTTTTTTCTCTCTTTGTTATTTTTCTTTGGCAAATTGCACTTTGTATTGTGCTTGAAAATTTTAGAGCGTAAGTTTGAGCGTTAGAGGATTGGAATGCGTGATTCACCTTTGTTTCTGGAAGAACTATTCATCTTGTTATTCTTAGGCATGCCATAATATTTTAGACCAAAAAAAAAAAAAAGGTCCTCCCCATAACTCTTTCGGCCATTGAAAAAGCATGGATGGTCCGGCTTCTCTTCTCATTTACGTGACGAAGAAAGGGAAGTTAATCATTTTCCACAGTTAAGGTCTCCATGTGGGAGAAAGAGTAGGGTGAGAGAGCCCGTTTTCAAATGTCCTAAATGCGATTAGGATTAATATAAAAGTAAAATTGATTTTTGTCGTTTTTTTGGGTAAATAGGGTGAAATTGTTAGAATCGTTACAGTTTAATATCTATATAAATAATAAGAAGTCAACCCTATATTTTTTTAGGAGCTTAGTTGATGACCTTGCCAAACAAGGGGTTGAGAAAGGCAATTTGCAGGTGATTTGATTATATTTTTACTTTATTTTTTTTTTCCACTTTGTAAGAATTCTTTGACCCTAAAGCTTAAATTAAATTAGAAAAAAAAAAAAACCATCCAGTTTTTCCTAAGCCATGATAAGGACCACGTCACGCTTTTTGGAATCTACGCTCCATTAAAACTCAAGCATTCTTAATTAGTTAAATTTAGGTTAGGTGCAAAAGCGGAGCTTTACCTTACGGAAAGAAGGCCGCACTTCAAAAACCTTGCGATGAACATATGCATTTTCATTTATGATTATGGGATTTGAAGGGAGAAACAAAAAAAAAGTAAATCTGGAAGATCTATGTACGCTAAAAATTAGATGGTTAGGTTGATATATTATGTGATATACTATTTTTTTGGTTTTCAAATCAATTTTTTCTAGGTAGTTCTCAAAATTGAGCTGATTAATTCAAGAGCTTTTTTTTCTTACACCAAAAGTGTATTTGCCATTTCAAGCTGTGGCTTTGCATTTTATTGTAATGCCTATGCATTACATAAATATTTTCTATTAAATTTTCGTCAAGTACATGTTCCTCAAATTGGGTTATGTTTTGGGAATTAAACACAGATTTAGACCTGCTATTTATGTTTAGAATTCTGTTCATTGAAAAAGAGCATAATAGTAATTTTAAATTTCTTTTAAAATATATTCCTCACTAAAAGAATAATAAGATCCTTTTAAATTTAAAATTGAATTTGGAAAGATTTTGAAAAAGACAATAATGCCTCACTTAAAATATGTGAACTATTTAAAATCAACGGTCATATATGAATATACGAATTAGTAAATTCTTGGACCGCTCATGTGGTTCCAGAAATCTTTGTTCGAAAGTATCAACACAATACTTCTTAAAATATCATGAGTAAAGAAGATCAGTAATGTTATGAGAAATAGCTATTTGTTGTCGACATCATTTTCATGTTTTTTGCCATTATAATAATCATTTGATTCATTTACTAACAGTAATGAATGTGTTTTGCTTTACATTTTACCGACGGAACGGATATGTTTTGTTCACTCTGAAATGTGTTTTGCTACAAATATTACACTTTTAATAATTTGCTAGTCCTGATCAGGATTGACTGGGCAAGTTTCCGGCCGGATCAGAAAAGGAGTTGTTAATGAAACCGAGCCGATACGGGCTTGAACGCAGATGCAATCTTCTTCAGCAAGTCCCAATTCAAGTTGTTGTTGTTTGTAGGTTTGAGATAATCTTCTTCAGCAAGTCCCAATTCAAGTTGTTGTTGTTTGTAGGTTTGAGATAATCTTCTTCAGCAAGTCCCAATTCAAGTTGTTGTTGTTTGTAGGTTTGAGATAGGGATGCATAATTGCAATTGCAAAATGCAGAAATAACGAAGCTTGTTCAGATATGGCTGAATAATTTCTGGTTAGTTTGCCAAAATGTGGAAATAACGTATCCATGCCGATTCCACCACAAGAATTTTCAGGGCAGTTTGGATGGTGCTCACGAAATGCAGCATCGACAGCCGTTTTTCTAATACCGGCAAAAGCTTCTTGCCGTTTCGCCCCCCCAAATCGCCATGAAGGCCGATTTTATGTGCAATGTCGGCTGATGCATTCTGCATTATCCTACTGCATCAAACACCCCATAATGAAGCAACATGCATATAAAGCTGCATTATTGACAATACATGCACGATACAAGCAGACCATTAAGATGGTCGGGAAGTGAGGGGTTATTGCAACCTTGTAAGTGTTGGCCTCTTTATTAAGAGGTTATCATCAAACTCATCCTTCTTATTTGCCACAAGAAGCTCCCATGGTAGGCAGAAATTACAGTGTAGGTCGGTCAATCTTTTTTTTCTAGTTTTTGTCGAACCTTCTTTTTGGTTTGAGGATAGAAACTTTAGTTGAATTTTAAATTCTTGACTTTTAGTTATTTGTTTAGTAGGGTAATGCCCAAGCTTTAGCGTAGTGCCTTAATAACAAAAAAACTAAAAAAAAAATAATAATAATATTCGGACTGTGGATGTCATTGGAAAGAGGGACAATTTTGAAAAAAATAAATAACCTTCTGTGTAATTTTCTCCTCTAATGGAGCGTATTTTAGGAAATATTTTAGGGTCTGTACGTAAATCAATATAAAAAAAGTGGTTTCGTATTCTTGTATAGGGATCGTCTCCGTGGATTTAGCTGTGGCCCATACAAAAATGATGTGGCTGTATTATATGCTCAGCTAGAACATTGACAATCTCCCTCCATATTCACAGTAGAATGGGTTGCAAAATGAAGAATTGCCTCGGATAAGGTAAATATTTGGTTTCAACTCATTAAGTATTGCATATTCTATTCGTGTATGAATGCATACTCTGTTCGTTTCTTAGTAAAAACGTGTACATGATTATGAATTGTCTTGCTTTGAGCTCTTGTAATGTTGATCTAAGTCGTTGAATCCTTTTTTTTCTTTTTTTCCCTCATGTTCATACATTTTGAGATCGAAATGATCGAATTGAGGATTTTAGGTATCAAAATAACCTTTTGTATTGGATTTTTAAGGTGTGCCTTAATTTAATTGTTAAGGGCCTCACCCTTAAATATATATTTTCATGTATGGGTCTTAAGGGGTGCGGTTTGTATACAGCTGAACCCCTCAACAATCGAAGTAAGGTGCATGTTCAAAAAGTGTTGAAAGATGTTGTTTCCGCACCATAAATTTTTGTTATGGCCTGGGAATTTATGTTTGTATCTAATTATATAATTCGAAGCTTCAAAGGTAATGTAGATTGAGTAGATCCAAAAACACTTGAAAATCTTAAAAATCAATTGTCAAGAAAATGCCTTACATGATGTATTATTTTAGAGACAAGAAATTCAATTTTTCTTATGTTTATATATCTTGAGGTTGAGATGATAGATTTGATAATTTATGAACATCAAAAAAATTATTGCTTCAGCTGCTTAAAATTTTTTTCCGAAACCTAGTTATGACTAATATTTTTTTTTGCTTATTTTATGTGACAATATAAACAAAAAAGGCATGTAAGTTTAAAACATTTTTTTTACAATTCTTTTGAGGTTCTTACTGAAATTACATTTTTCGGCAAAAATCAACACACTAATCGGCCAATTTAATTGAAATTAGTCCGACTGCTTGAATCAGGCCAAGGCTGACTACTCGGGCTGATTTGTTATTTTGAAGACCGGTTTAAGGTTGCTCGTGGAGGCCAATTCACAAATAAATTCACAGTAGCAAAAGATTTTTAGTAGCAAAAGATACAGGAACTCACAACGTCATCAACATAGAGAATGAGTGAGGTAAATGAATGAAAGAGGGACCGAACAGGACCTTGACTTTATTCTTACTTGTATTATAACGACAAAATGAAAACTCTTTAAGGTTCATGTATGTTATTTATTCTTACTTGGATGCCCCGCCCCCCACCCCACACATGGACAGTCTAGCTGTTGAAATGTTTATATTCCCTTTTCTACGTCAGCTGAAAAAGAACCCTGACCTTCCATGAAGTTTGGTAATTACTTGGAATGTTACTATAATTTTCACTCTATCCTCTATCATTTCCTTTGTTTCGGTTTAACCCAAAACAATAAAAATTACTTACAGTAATGTATGCTATTCTTAAGGGAGGAGGGAGCACACTGCCCAACTCAATGGAAAGTTTTTTTTTTGTCTGAAATTTTATGGTCAATTAAAGAATAATCAGATGGATAACTGAAAAAAAGAAAAGTAAAACTGCCAATCTAGATTTGGAGTCTTCTAATACTCAAATTCACTCTCTAAAAACTTAGACGATCACTATTCATTTTCAGGATATTCTTATTTTCAAGCGCCATACTCAGTCCAATTTGCTAATGAAAAATATCCCAGAATGAAAAAACAAGTGAGGCTGGTCGTTGGAAGAGGTTATGTACCCAAAATTTGGGATCGCAAAAATAGTACTAGATTAGTTTTCATCAAAGGGGTGTAAATGAACAGTATGGCCTCACAAGGGCATAAAATATTTATCAAGTTAATAATAAAAAGGGTTATGAGGTCTCATTCGACAGTGAGATTAGTGTAGCTCAAGGTAGAATTGGAGGTTGACCTACCCAAGAAGCGATCCAAAGCAGCATACCAGCGAAGCTAGACGTAGGTCAAGAAATAGTTTTGCAGACATTCTACTCATGGATTGGTTACGCGTAAACCAGCAGTTATACCAAAACCTTGTTGGAAACTTTACCGTATCAATGATATGCATTTGCAGGTAGTAGTACGTTAATTGTCTCGACCGAAACATTTTTCATTGTTGATTACGATGGGATATTCTAATGGGATAGGAAGAAACAGAGGCAGAATGATATCACACGCCATTCCAGGTTCTAATGAAAGAAAATGAGGAAAACTGATAGAATGTGAAAGATAAAGATATAAAGTAGAGTAAATTACTTTCCAAACACTAGCATTGATAGAAATTTGTTACAATAAAAAAGAATTCAAAATATAAAATAAAAGAGTTTTGACTCAAACAATATATAGGAAGCTTGGATTGAATCAATCGATACTTTCACTATTGCTTTAGAATAGAACCCAAGGCTGTAGTACAATAGAACAACCACAATCTTTCGCTTATGCCTAACTCACCCTTTCTATCTCAACACATACATTACATCACAATAATGTCGTACTATTTATGGACTCAATTAACTGCTTATACATATGGTCTAAGAAGGGCCACATGGCCCATCACACACCTCTTTTCACCAAGCACCCCTTCACATTGTACACCTCTTTTCACCAAGCACCCCATCACATTGTACACCTCTTTTCACCAAGCACCCCATCACATTGTACTCCTCTTTTCTCCAAGCACCACATCGATTTATTTAAACCGCCACTTATGAATCTTCTAGAGAGAAGGAAAGACCATAGTCACTAAAAGACAAATTAATATTCAACATCCCCTCTTAACTTGTCTCCTCATTCCAAGTAACATTCTTAAATAACAAAATGTTTCAATTTTTAGTGGCTTTGTCAAAATGTTTGCACCTTGTTCTTCTGATTTGCAAAACACAAGCTCAACTTCATTATTCTTCACATGCTCTCGCATGGAATGGAATCTTATATCTATGTGCTTGCTTCTTCCATAAAATACTGGATTCTTGGCCAATGCTATTGCTGATTTGTTGTCGCCCTTGATCGTTGTAGGGCCTTCTTGTGGTACCTTCAAATTCCTTAGCACATTTCGCAATCAAATAGCATGACACACACATGATGATGCTCCTACATATTCGGCTTCACATGTGGATAATGTAACAATTGGTTGCTTCTTCGAACACCAAGTAAAAGTTGTAGATCCAATATGAAATACGTAACATGTAGTACTTTTTCTATAATATAGGTCACCTCCCCAATCACTATCATAATAACCAATAATCTTGAGTTCCTTTGAATGAGAATAGAGCAGTCCATAATTCAATGTGCCCTTTAGATAACGGAGAATCCTTTTGGCTTCCTTCAAGTCAGTTTATTAGGAGCTTCCATATACCAACTTGTTAGGCCCACTCCATACAAAATATCAGGTGTAGTACATGTCAGATAATGCAAACTTCCAACCAAGCTTTTAAATAAGCGACATCCACTCTAGAATCATCAAATCTTCCATTTATCTTGCATTCTACCGAAGTAGTTACAGAATTTCAATTCTCCAATTTAAAATTTTTGAGAATTTCCTTTGCATATCTATTTTGGCAAATATAGATCCCTTCGTCACATTGTTTAACTTGAATTCCAAAAAAGTAATTCCTAAGCCCAATATCTGTCCCAAATTCAGTAATCATAGATCGCTTAAAATCACCAATCATGCTAAGGTTATTTCCGGTGAAAATTAAATCATCAACATATAAGCAAGCTATCAATAGACCACCATTGTCATTCATCTTCAAATATAGAGCATGGTCAAAGGGGCACTTATAAAATCCACTTTCTTGAAAATATTTGTCGATTCTTGAATTCCAGGCTCTTGGAGCGTGTCATTCATCTTCAAATATAGAGCTGGTCAAAGGGGCACTTATAAAATCCACTTTCTTGAAAATATTTGTCAATTCTTGAATTCCTGGCTCTTGGAGCTTGTTTCAAACCATAAAGTGCCATTTTCAATTTATAAACTTTATTTTCTTGCCCCTTTATAATGTAACCCAGTGGTTGTTCAATATAAACTTCTTCTTCAAGATGACCATCTAAAAATGCAGCAATGACATCCATTTGAAAAATTTTCCATTTTCTTTGAGCAGCCAGACCAATAATTAATCTAATAGTATCCAATCTAACAACAGGAGCAAAAACCTCTTTGTAGTCAATCCCGGCTCTTTGCTTGTATCCTTTGGCAATCAGTCTTGCTTTGTATCTTTCTACTTTACCTTTCTCATTCTTCTTTGCTTTATAAACCCATTTCACACCTCGGAAGTGTTGTAAGTTTCCATGTGTCATTTTTCTCAATAGCTTGAATCTCCTCATCTATTGCTTTTTTCCACCTTTTGTCACGAACTGCATAGTCGAAACTTACAGGTTTGAAGTCGACAAAGAAACAAAATAAATTGTGCTCATTGTTAGTATTTTCTGTTTGAGCTTAAATTTCACTCAAACTCCGTGTCCTTGGTGGCCTTTCATTTGATCTTTCATCCATGGAAGAAATAGATGAACTTGACTCTTGTTGAGGAGTTGAGGGTGGGGTATTTTCTTCTTGTGATCTCTCTTGAACATTGTCACTTCCATTCATTTCAATTCTTACATGACTTTCCTTTTCCTTTTTATTCCATTTCCATGAAGCTTCTTCATTAAATTCCACATCTCTACTAATTATCAATTTCTTATTTTCAGTATCATAAAGCTTGTAAGCTTTTGATTTTTCATCATAGCCAATAAAAATACATTTTTGACTTTTGTCCTATAATTTGGTTCTCATTTGATTTGGGACATGAGAGAATACCATGCATCCAAATACCCTTAAATGTGCCACATTAGGCTTATGTCCACTCCAAGCTTCTTGGGGTATCCTAAATCGCACACTTTTGGTGGGGCACCTGTTCAGAATATATACAGCACAAGAGACCGCCTCAGCCCAAAATTCTTTTGGCATATTTTTTTGTATTTTTTTGTATTTTATTTTTTTTATTTTTTTTAATCAAATTAAAATTTTACCTTTTCCTTTGACCAGAACTTTTGAGAAATCACGAAATGTTATATTACCATTCACTGATTTATCCAACTCCACGAACATTTCCTTTCTTCCGTATATTTGGTTGCTTGCACCACTGCCAAGAAACCATGAGTTGGTACTTTCACTCTCTACTTGTTTACATGCTAACAGGAGGATTGGTTGTTGATCCACTTTGGATTTTTCTACAAATTCACTTGTTCTCCATTTTATTGGGAGTTCTTAAATCTGCATTCAGAACTGTAATGGCCAAATGTTTTGCAATTAAAGCATTAAATCGAAGATCTATCATATCTTTGACGATTGAATTGTTGAGTAAAGTTTCTACCACCTCGACCTCTTGAGGATTGCAGCATCTGGTTGTTTCCTTTTCCGGCATTGAAATTGGAATTGTCATAGCATACTCCACTTCTATTAAATGTCCCACGTCCTCTTTGACCCCTACCTTTAAATTCTCCTCTTTCATCTTTTAGGGAGAGATTAGTTTTGAGCACTTGTTCCAAAGGGGTGTTTGTTTTCTTCATCATTCTTTGTTCATGGGCTTGCAAGGAACCCACGAGTTGATCGATAGTCATAGTAGACAAGTCTTGACTTTCTTCTATTGCTACAACTATGTGCTCAAATTTATGGGTAAGAGATCTTAATACTTTCTCCATGATACGCACCTCATCTAGCACCTCTCAATTTCTCTTAAGTTGGTTTGCTATTGCCAACACTCTTGAGAAGTACTCTGAAATTAATTCTGTCTCTTTCATGTGAAGCATCTCGAACTCGGCTCTTAGTGTCTGCAAAAGAACTTTCTTCACTTTTTCTTCTCCTTTGAAAACATTTTGTAAGATATTCCATGCTTGTTTGCAGAGATGGTGGAAGCAACCTTTTCAAAGGTGCTTTCGTCAATGCTCTGATAGATTAAAAACAGAGCTCTCTTCTCTAGTCTCCTTGATTCTTTTAGGGTAGCCTTCTGATTGTTTGTCTTTTTTTCTTCCTTTTATGGGGTTTTTGGTTCATTGTATCCCTTTACAACAATATCTCACGCATCATGTGATCTAAGTAGTGCTTTCATCTGAATGCACCACTTTTCATAATTTTCTTTTGTAAGACAAGGAACTTGTGGTTGGAACATCATACTTGAAAATGCCATTCTTTTCGAAACTTGTCCTGATACCAGTTTGATAGAAATTTGTTACAAAATATAAAATAAAAGAGTTTCGACTCAAACAATATATAGGAAGCTTGGATTGAATTAATAAACACTTTCACTATTGCTTTAGAATAGAACACAAGGTTGTAGTACAATAGAGCAACCATAGTACAATAGAGCAACCACAATCTTTCACTTATGTTGAACTCACCCTTTCTATCTCAACACACACATTACATCACAATAATGTCTTACTATTTATAGACTCAATTAACCGCCTATAAATATGGTCTACGGAGGACCTCATGGCCCATCACATTGTACACCTCTTTTCACCAAGCACCCCTTAACATTGTACACCTCTTTTCACCAAGCACCCATCACATTGTACACCTCTTTTCACCAAGCACCCCATCACATTGTACACCTCTTTTCACCAAGCACCACATCGGTTTAGTTAAACTGCCACTCTTGAATCTTCTTGAGAGAAGGAATGAGCATAGTCACTAAAAGATAAATTAATATTCAACAACATGTTAGGAATTAAGAATCCTCTTAGATGCGGAAATAGGAATCCCAAGAATTGGATTCCACCAAGATCATGTACTTATCTAGTTAGAAACAAATTACGAGAGGGCATGAGCCATATACGAGACATAGAACTTGAAACATACACTAGAAGAACACAAAGATTTAAGCAATTCACGCAAGAGGGCTACATCCATGGGCACATGAATCTGAAATATACTATACAAATGAAAGTTACATTACAGATTTTGGAACATAGAGTTACGTCTATAACCCTCGACAAAACCTAGTCGAGTAAACTTTTTTAGACCCAGTCTCCGGATCGGCACCATCATCGATTCTCATCTCTATTCGACAGGTCAACAACTATTCAAGAAGAGACCATGTCCATTATCTAAACCCCTGTCAAGAAGGCAAACCTTGAAAGCAATCGAGACTTCCAATCTCTAAAGAGGAAACTACCCAAAATTTTCATGGGAACCGCTTCTCTACAAGAAAACAATCTCTCAATTGATAGGAGGCACATTTGTTGCGTTTCTTTCTTTAGAAAGCTCTCTTCTCTCTAAGAGAAGCCTTATCTCTTTGTAGACACCCTCTTGAAATTCTGGCTTAAGGAACTCCTAAAAACCTTGATTTTGGGCTTAAATGACCACACAAATCCTAGTAGATCATAGGCAATCTAGACCCTCTTCTATGGGCCCCCGAGCTACTCAAAGGCACCACCCCAGCATAAGATAAACTTCAAGATAAATAAAAAAAAATTCCTAAAAAAATAAAAAATAAAAATTCAATTAAGACCTACAAATACCCCCTCGATAACGAAAAAAGGGATCAGAGAAAAGATATCAAGAAATCCCTTAGATATTCTCGAAATAAGAAAATAACCCAATCAACCAAATATTGGAAACTTCCAAAAAAATTACAAAAAATACTAGATAATCACAAAAAATCTCAAAATTCATATTTAGCCTTTGGAGATTTGAAAACCCTTAGAAAACTAAGGGAAATTCGTTTCCAATCCCTTGAAATCCTAAGTAAAGCCTAGCTATACTACCTAAATTTCGAAGTTTTTTCCCATGCCTTAAAAAACCTAGATCTCGATCAAATAACCTTAGATCTACCAATTCCAGCAAGCAAAAGAATCCAAAAAAGAAGATGGTGGCGCAAATAAGAAATGCGGCCTGATCCTTGCCCGAAACCCCAGGTTTCGGGTCAGTTGAGGTGAGTATATCTTTCTTTTCTTAATTTAATTTTCTTTTCTTCATTTAATTCTTTACATTATTTTATTTTTCTGACAATTAATTTATTATTAGATTTAATTAAATTTAGAAGCGTTTCTTTTTCAGGTCAAAACACAAATTTGGAGCTGGCGTTTCCTGTGGACTCAGAAAAAGACCGGATTAGTATAGATCTGAGATTTTTTTGAGCTGATAATTCAAACAACCCTACACTCACTACCTTTATAAAAATAACTCAGTTTTGCTAAGATTTGTGTAGATCTCATCCCAAAGATCGGCGCAAATCGGTGCGTAAACACTCTCATGCACAGAAGTCCCAAATAGAGCACACAAATTCTTTGCACTTTCATATCATATATATAAGGTTAGGAATCAACATCAAATAGAAAACTTCTTATAGGTATTACATATTTCTCAAGAACCAAGAGATACATCCCACAGTTATAATCGTTTGGATTTTTATTTTCTTTAGGAAATTATCAATATCAAAATCAATCTCAATCCCACAAAGTATGGGAATTCTTTATGTGGGTGATTTTGGATAATCACTGTATCCCACAATCTCCAGCTTGATATAAAAATCACTTGCTCACCATGCTAGCGTCAAATGGATAGCTTTACGAATTTTTCATCTTTTGCCACATAAGCTCTTTCATCATTCTTGCTGAAAATTTGTGCTTGCCATCATATTTCTTCACCTCAAATAGAATACTCTGCATATTTTTCCATGTCCTTTACTTCAACTGAAATCACAAACACCAACCATATATTAAACCATGCGCACTGATACCCCTTGTTAGGATTTAAGAACCGTTCTAGATGGGGACACAGGAATCCCAAGACTTGGATTCAACCAAGATTATGTATTTCTCTAGCTAGAAACAAAATAGGAGAGAGTACGAGCCATATACGAGAAATAAAATATGAAACACACAAACCACAAGAGAACAAATATTTATGTGGTTCACCCAAGAGGGCTATATCAATAGGAACGACAAATTAAAATCCATTATACAAAGGAAAGATACATTATAAATTTTTGGACATAGAGTTGCCTCTATAACATTAGATAAAACCTAGTTGAGTAAACCCTTTTAGACCCAACCTATAGATCTGCACCATTGTTGACCTCTTACATCTATTTCATAGTTAAACTACTGTCTAAGAAGAGACCGTCTCCATTTCATAGCTAAACCACTATCTAGAAGGAGAACCTTGAAAGCAATTGAGACTTTCACTCTCTAAGGTAGAAACAACCCAAAATCTTTATGGGAATCGCTTCTCTACAAGAAATAGCCATTGTACCTCTAGGAAGCATATGTGTGGCGTTTCTTTCCGTAGGAAGCTTTTGTCTCTCTAAGAGAGTCCTTGCCTCTTTGTAGATACCCTTTCGAAATTATGGCTAAAGGAACTCCTAAAAATATTGATTCTGAGCTTAAAGGACCATACAAACCCAAGTAGATCATGGTATATTTTTTTGGCAAGTAGAAAATGGCTCCCAGATTTCAGCAAAAGACAACCATATCCCGGTGGCATGGTACATTTTTTGGCAAATAAGCAACCCGAACAACGAGTTTGTAAAAAAATTGATGGATGCTCTTTTGGATACTAATCCAACATATAAGGCTTCAGGGTTGCTTGCCATAACCCTAACCTCTTCTATAGGCCTTGCTACTTGGCTTCAATTCAAAACTGAAAACGCCTTTGTCTCAACAATCCTCATCATGATTTAGTTAATGTGTTTCATGGTCGGGACAGCGGCGATCATTCTTAACATTTTTGTGGCAGAGTCTAACGAGCCATGCGAGTGATGAAGGCTCTGTTTGGTATTGGAATGATCTTGCTTATTCTGGCTCTCCAAGAAAAGTTTTAGAGTAATTTATGGGCAGACCCTAAAAGAATAGGGAAAATACAAAAATGCTTCTTTTGTAGTAAGAAATAAGAATGATAAACGGACACCCCATGATTTTCTTTTCAAAATTGCCCCTCAGTCAGAGGTTGGATGGTTTCTTAGGATCAAATTTAAATTTTTTATTTTTTGTTTTTTCTTTAGTAAGAGCGGTCCGAGGTTAGAATCCTTGGATCGATCTTTCGCAATTTTTGTAGAAAAAACAGCGATTTGAGAATAACAACCTTGGACTGCCCCTGGATTGAGTAAAGTTGAATTTAAGAACGGTCCAAGGTCCCATCCTCGGACGGCTTCTTATTTTTGAAAAACATTAGTAGTCTAAGAACGGGAACCTCACGGCGCTACTGTGTCCCCAACATTAACGGATCACATTAAACAAGGGTGTTGTATATGGTGGTTTTGCAGGACTAAGTTGTATGCTTAGTCCCACAGGCGACACACGTAACTAAAGATTTACCTTGCGGTAAATTTGAAGAGAACTGTTCTTGACCTTTTTCGGTTACTTGATTTGTTATTAGAGATGGATAAATATGATTTGTTAGTTTTGTGTCACACAACTACAAAAGTACTCGACAATGGTGTTTAGGCTGACTAATGAAATATACAATTTACCCCCACATGAACCTCCCTAATCTTTTGCCTGTAAAGAAAGCAAAGTATGTTTAATAACCAGCAGATTATTGATTGGGTGATTACATCGATGGACTCCTTGCGAGGTTCTCAATGGTGGGTACCACTCTATCCCAATCACCATCCATTGAAAAGATAGATGCTGATGTCTCAACGTATAAATTGATTACTGCCATGTGTTTTATGTTCATATGTGAGTCAAAGCGCCGGTAAGAGGCTGATTCTTTTGGCATGGTTGCTTGAATTTGATGTTCTCATTAAAATAAAAAAATTTGATTCTCATTAAAATAAAGTGATAGGTTAATATTGGGAGGACAATAGCTGTTTCAGTTTCCGATTATCAGATCGCTATTTTTTTTCATAAAATAAGGAGTTGTTTGAGGATGGAGACCTTGGACCGTCATAAAATTGGGCTCCACTCAAGAGCTTTCTAAGGTCCCTATCTTCAGACTGTTGGTTTTTTCAAAAAGAAGAGAAAAATCGGTATGAGGATTTTAACCTCAAACCGCCTATAAAAAACAATTTTACAGACAGAAAGGCAAATTCGGTTTGACAAAAAAAACTATAAAAAAACAATTCAAATTCGGTTTGAGGATGCCATCTTCAAATATACGGGCAAATTAAGGAAAAAAAAATCACGAGTTGACCGTCCTTCTTTATAATTTTTTACTATAATAGCATTCATATTTTCCCTATTTTTTTATAATCTGTATGTAAGGGAAATGATGGGATTAGCCCGCGAGCTCAAATGAACTAATTAGCCCAACGACTCTGATTGAATCTGGGCCGATCTGACGATCACAAATGTCAGGTAGCGCTTGAATTTTATTTTATTTTTAACATATCCAAATCACTTGAAATTTTATATGTGTGTTCTTTTCATCAAGGTGAACCTAATAAAAATATAAAAAAAATTATTCGTGAAAACTAAATAACCAAAATACCCCCCAAAATTTTCTGCGAGTATTTTGGTGAATTTATTTCATATAAAATATTTTTTCGATATTTTTTGAAGATTCATCTTTTTTTTATAAACATATGTCTAAAATTTTAAGTGATTTAGATTTATAGAAAAATAAATAAAATTTAAATACTACTAGACATCTGTGATTGTCAGATCAGCCCAGAATCAATATGGGACGTTGGGCTTTTATGCTCATATGAACTAGTGGGCTAATCTCCTCTTTTCCTGGTATCTAAATTACTCAAAGCTTTATATGACAACTTTACTTGGTATTGAAGTTACCTCTTTTGTTTTATTGGTATATGAATTTACCTTCAAATTAATACGAGAGACACTTAAAAATAAAGATAAATAGACTTGAAAAAGCTTAGAAAAAAAAAAGGTGTTCATGTTTTTACCATTTACTCTACCATCGTCATACATTATGCTACATTTGAGGGAGGCGAGGGATTTTGTTCAAAATAAATGGGATAGATCGACCTGCAAAAGGGCCAGCCTGAACTACCGGACCCGGCCTGCTACCAAGAACCACCAATAGGTCAACCCGATTTTAGTGGCAAGCTGGGGATTTAAAAAAAATAATCTAAAAAAATTATAAAAATTAAGATTTTTGTTTTTTTGTTTGTTTATATTTTTTTTTTTTCTAACATTTTTGCAATGATTGGAAAGTATTTTAGCCATAAATACTTATTTTAATATTGTTCCTTCCTTTCAAATTATTTTTAAAATACCTACGGTCAGAAATTAAATTTTCAAAATCTTTTTTTCAGTACTTTTTTAACCTCATATAGGGGTTTGTTTATTTAATTTTACTTCAAACATAATTGTCATATTTTCTAGATTTTTTGTAATTTTTTTTTTAATGTTTAATTTTACTTCAAACAAACTTCCCATATTTCGTGGGATTGAGATTGATATTGATATTGAGGATTGAGATATTCCCTTGTGGGATTGAGATTGATATTTGATAAGTTTTCTAATGGAAATAGAAATCCAAAATGATTGGTACTCTTGGATGAATATATCTCTTGGTCTTTTGAGATATATATATATATATATATATATATATATATATATATATATGAAGTTTCCTATTTTGTATGGACTCCTAATCTTATTTATATGGGATGAAACTGCATAGAACTTTTGTGTGCCTTATTTGGGTCACCCTATGGGAATAGTAGTTCATCTCTCTATATATAGGAAGTTTCCTAGTTTGTATGGACTCCTAATCTTATATATATGGGATGAAACTGCATCGAATTTTTGTGTGCCCTATTTGGGTCACTATATGGGGTTAGTGGTTCCTTTGGGGAGAGAGGGAGCTAGAGCCTCTTGTGCATAAGATGCAATTTCCTCTTAGAGAGAATAAAACTTTCTTTGAATAGAAGTATTGTGATGGTAGGTCTTTTAGACTTCCGAAGATTGAGAGACTTGTTTGTTTCTCGTTGCTCTCGCATCTTATATTTTTTATTTAATTTTTAATATTTTAACACTTAAATCTTACTATTAAATTTTGCACGGTCCTTGTTCCTAGAATATTGTCTTCACCGTCCTTGTTCCTAGGATATTGTCTTCAAGAACATAGAGAGTACAATTTATTTATTTGAGGCAGGTCAATAGTTTCAAAAAGTTACATCCCCACAATTTGGGATTGTAAAAATTCTCTTAGATTGGGTTTTACTCGAAGGAGTACATGATGGCATGCTCCGTCAAACGCAAAAAATTATTTCTCATAACTTAAAGGATGATGACTTATTCCTAGATATCTTTATCTGGCTCCTTGACGTACGTCCCCATAAAACTGAGAACAAATTATGGAGACCGCCTATATAAGCAGGAAATATACAATATACATATATTGCATTAAAGGTCGGTCAATGAGACTTTTTTTTTCCTTGTTTTGCTAAATTTCTCCTCAGTTTAAGGATGTCGGACCACATTTTAATTAATAGTTTTTAGTTGGGGCGGTCCGAGGATGGAGCCTTGGACCGCTATTTTTTCTGAAAAAGAAAAAAAGACGTTCGGTCTGAGGATTCTAAGCTCCGACCAATATTTTTTTCAAACACTAACGAGCGGCTCGAGGATGAGGACCTCTGACCATTCTTTTTCCTAACAACCGAGAACAATTGGTCCGAGGATTCTAACATTGAACCGCCCCTACTAAATAAAGAAAAAAAAAAAAAATTTAAAGTACAGTACGAAGATGGCATCTTTGAACCGAGGGGAAATTTCATCAAAAAATAATAGGGGTATACGAAATTAACTCTAAAAGTTATGGAAATTTATTGCATCAGCCATGAGAGATCAACCACAATTACCAGTATTTTTTCCTAAAATTTAAAATACCCATGAAAAGTACATGTTGTTGAGTTACGATAGTTACAAATGTGTAAAATATTAAATAATTTATCTCATAGATGTATCTCAATAAATGATGCAATTTCTATAGGGCCTAGGCTTTATGAAAACAAAGTAAAGTCAAACTTTGAACCCTCACCTGAAAAGCACCTTGGGTAACAAAAATCTCATGATGACTCTAAAATCAATTTCTAAAATCAATTATGAAAACTAAAACTACAAAAGATATAGATCTTTCAAGTCCGTGAACACTTATTTTTGATGAAGTGAGTGTTACATGTATGGAAACAAATCACACATGTGGGAGTTTTATTTTACTTTTCTCACTTTTATTTTGGACCATTGGATTGTATCTAATTCAATGGTTGTGGTGTTGTTTGAACTGTACTCTTTCAAAAGGGATTAAAACCCTTTTGTTTAGAAAGAAAAAGTGAGAGAAAAAGATACAGATATTGGGCTGCAATTAGGTTTTTTCTTGAGAGCTTAGTATGCTACAGTTTAGAGAGACAAAGTGAGCAAAAGGCTTGAACTCCATTGTGGGTGTGCATGTGCCCTGTTTTAGTGAGAGAAAGTATCAAAGAGAACCTATTTTTGGGTGTCTTTGGGACCCTGTTTAGAGTGAGCAAGGGCTGCTAAAAATTGATGGTTTTAGCTCTATTTCAAGTTGTAATCTTCCTAAATCAGTAAGTAAAGTCTCATGCCATTTTCCCATAGATATAAATCACGATTTATGACTGAACTACGAAAAATCTTTGTGCTCTGTGGATTGAATATTACTGGATTTTCATTCTATGTTTTTACTTGGATATTTTGTACTTTCCATTGCTAATTTATATTGATACAAATGCACATTTATTGTCAATGTTATAAAACCTTGTTGATTTTGAAAGAAAGACCTATGTGATCTTTTATTGGGGAATAATAATATATATATATTTTAATTTCACCCCATTTGTTTTAGCAAAAGATCACTTAAGTGGTTTTATTACAACAACATATACTCCAAAATAAAATCAACATAACAATAGAATCAAAATATTAAAACATAATGCCATTGAAATAACTATGTACTATGCTTGAGAATAAAAGATAAGATTACAAGAATTAAGAGAGAAGAGTGTTTGAGATTACCTCAACTGAGCTTATTACACCCCTCACCAAGTTTCCATCATCCGATGGCGTGGGATCGACTATCTTGCTTCAATCTCAAACCGGGAAAGCATGTTTAGGCCAAGCCACACCAATGGAACATGAACCCCTTTGATCACAAACTCAAACCCTAAATGAATTCCCTTAACAACCTAGTTTGCGTGAGACTGATTCTCTTTTTGCTAACCCTAAAACCCTTAGCCATAATCCATAGTTGAGAGAAGGGAAAGAGAAAAACTCTATAGCCTAAACCCTCAGCACATTTTCACAATGTGGGAGAGAGAGATCAAACATGAGCGAGAGAAACTTTCTTAAGAGAGGGAGAAAAGTTTTTTTAACAGAGAGAGAGATAGAAAGATAATGTGTAGCAATTTTTTGTAGAGACAAATTCTTGTTTTATAGGCTTGAACAAGATTAGGGTTTCTTAAGGTTTTTCTTAGCATGCTTCTTCTTGTGAGATTTAACATGAACCATCAATCAAAGGTGACTTGTGAGGTGAGAGATCTGAACCATGCATTTGATAAATGAGCCATCAATATTATGGAAGGTGGATGAACCTTTATCCCTCTTTTCTAAACCATTTTCCCATCAATAGAAATTAGATAAAATAAATTTAATCACAGTATTGTGCATACTATAAAATAAGACAAATCTACTCAATCTTTCCAAAAAATATTTCAAGGATATATCAAGTCAATATCTTCCAACCATATGCCCACATGCCATATCACTGGAAAATAGGAAAGAGAATAAAGGGTAGGGCGTGCCACCCAAGGGAGGCACTCATGGACCCCACCTTCTAGAAATATAGCAGGCCCATGTGCACAATGGGCCCCATAATATTTGTATATATATATAATTAATAAAAATATTTTAGAACCTTATTTGAATATTTAAATTATTGTAAAATAAATATCTTTAATTTTATAAATCCAAAAAGTATAAATAAAATGTCTAGTAGTTCATAAAAATTCAAATAATAATTCTAAAACGATTTCTATCATAAAACAAATACAATTAAATTAATTTGATGGGAAAATGATCCATATGGTTTAGAAATTGAATCAACAATCATGGGGCACTCCACCTTCAAGTGTGTACTACAAACCACACTTGTTTTATCAGACCGACCCAGTGTTTTTCATGACCCATAGTCCAAGCAGGGGCTCATTAGTGGGTTACCAAAGTCTGGTCGAAGAGTCAAGAGGTCGCAATGACAGTCTATGGATTACAGATCCTCCCTTAAAGACAAGTCAAGGTGACCCAGACTTGATGCGACCACAACTCTATGACGCATCGGGAGTATCTCTTGTACATGCATACGTTCCACTCTGAAAGGCAGAATTATGGTTTTCTTGAACGATCTATCGATATGCAAGCCATGTGATGACACATGAATGAGGCTTTGACCCCCGTCTTTGTAGGCCACCATCACACACAAAAGTCACACAGCCCCTTGACTCACTCATCCGGGAATATACCTCGACCTCATCAAGGGCTAACTTATTAGAACCTTTCTCGGTTTGTTTTTTATGCCTAAGTACGGTGGCCTTTTCCTAACCAACTGGCCTAGATCGTCAAACACAGATCAATATCAGCAAACATCGTTTGCTTAATATGGTCCACGATGGCCTACACTCCCACTGAGTTCATGTTCCACTATATCATTTTATTTTGCAATCACTTAAGCCTTTAATGGCCACATAAACCCAACATATCTTTCCACCAATCGATCCCAACAGTGAGGTTATGTCATTGCCTAAATAAGAATTTCAATTTTGGTTCATGTCGATGCAACTGAACTTGACGTGTTTAATACCCATTATAATGTGTGTTTTCTTTCTTTTGATTTTCATTCAAATGCATGTTTTTTAAGAAAGAAATACCATAAAACAAGGCAAAGTCCCTGTAAAAAAAAAAACACGAACAGAGAGAGAGTGCTTGGGTTTGTTTGATCCAATCCCATCCATCTTGCAAACCAATGAGCTCATACTCAAACGATTCGAAGTTCAGAAACTTGATAACATTTAACACATCATGGATCCTTAATTATTTACTCGGTACAACATGGCCGCATTCTCTCTCTCTCTCTATCTCATTCTCTCATATACTCAATCTTAGCATCATACATCGCTCTCTTTTTCAGGCACTACGGATCTCTCCCTATCAAGAATTACACCCTCTCAACATTACACATCTCTCTCTTTTTCAAGCACTACGGATCTCTCTCTCTCTCTCAACAAGGGTCCAGTATCAGAGGAGCGCCCGACATGAAAGCGTTATGTAGCCGTCGCAAAGTTCCTCGGAAACCTTTTGAATATAACAGCAACAACAAATACATAAGAACCAAATACGGATAGTCGAAGCACAACTCGAAAGAACGATGGTAGTTAAGCTGAGAAATAAATTATCAACAAATCCCTTACCCGCAACAATGATATTTCTCTAGGTAACAAAGTCTTAGGAATAACCTTTAAAACATGGCGTCCACCATCCAAGCTAAAGCTTGGCATCTACCACACACAAATATCCTCTCCATCACCCTATGCTCTCCAGCTCCCTGTCTCTCAATAGTGATTTTTGGAGGGCAGCAATCAGCCGCTTCAACTTGATGGTGTGGAGGGCCGTGTAAGATGAGGTTACTGATCTTGTCGATAACAGCAAACTGCTTGAGGACGATTGACCCAAGCATGAATTCCTCAATGCATCATGACTGAAGCTACTCCGCCAAAAGATTTTCCATCGCCAGAAAGCTTTTGAGCTACAGGTAGTTGATGTGTTCACTACAGTAGGTGTAGACAAATTGGGAAGAAAGTGACAAATTGCACTTTCTCTCTCTAGGAGATGATTTCTTGATGCAAACCATGATGCAAAATGTGAGAGAAGATTTCTTGATGCAAACAATGATTCTTGATGCAAACTACGATGCATACTGTGTAGCAAAAGGGAAGCAAAGCAGTATGGGCTGGTGAAGCAAATTGATAGGTGAAGGACTATGCAGTAAACATTTTGTTGATGGATCATATCAAAACTATGATACCAAGCCAGGTGACTTTCTCTCATGCAAAATGAGGCAATGGGCATTTTAAAACTTATCGAGAATGAAAATTGCAATGGAGGTAGGGTTTGAGCAGCAGAAGAGACGATATGAAAGTTTCAGATGAACGAACCTAGTGCCTCAATGCAGATCTGTCGGGCAAAGAGGTTATGATACAGATAGGCTGGGCAAGGAAGCTACGACAACCACAGATCAGATAAGGTGGGCAAAGAGGCAACAAAAACCTCAAATCTGATAGGCTGGGGAAAGGGGCGATGATAACATCAGATATGATAGGCTGAGCAGGCTGGGCAAGGAGGCCACGACAACCTCAGATATGAGGTTGAGTAGTCAATGGCTTTGATGCCATAATAGAATCTCATAATATGCAGAGAACTCTTTTTATATTAAATGTTAAAGAATACAAAGACTCATATAATATTGGGTCAGTAATAGTGACAGATGGATACCTATACCTATCATACATATCAACAATACCTGAACTTATCATAATCAAGAGATATGGTTCCATATGACCAAATTCAATCGGGAGATACATATTCTCACTCCTTAAAAGACTTGGTCAACAAGTTTAGTCCATCGAGATAGAGAGAGAGATAGAGAGAGGGAGAAAGGGAGGTGGAGGGTTCCCATGTGGGGGCTGCCCTCTCGAATGGGCCCCCACAACCTGAAAGGAATTATCAAAATAATAAAACCATTTTAAAATCTATTTAGTATATTTCAAGTTTCTCTGTACCTATAAAATCTTGAAAAATTAGTTTAATCCATATAAAAAATTCTTTTCGAGAAAATAAAATATACATAGCATTTTAAAATTTTAGAGGGTAAGTTTGAGAGTTAGAGGTTCGGAATGCGTGATTCACCTTTGTTTCTCAAAGAATTATTCATCTGGTTATCCTTAGGCAGGCAAAAATAGTTTAGACCAAAACTATGTAATCATTTTCATAGTAATCATTTTCAACAGCTATTAGGGAATGTAATCATTTTCAACCATGTGGGAGGGGGGGGGGGGGGAAGGAATTGTGAGAGAGCCCATTTCCAAATGCCCTACATGCGATAAGGATTAATATAAAATAGAAATTGGCCCGTTTTCAAATGCCCTAAATGAGATTAGGATTAATATAAAATAGAAATTGGTTTTTTGTTGTTTTTTTTTTTTGGGTAAATTAAAGTGAAATTGCTAAAATCGTTACTGTTTACTTTCTATATAAATAATAGGAAGTCAACTATATATTTTTTTGTGGAGCTTAGTAGATGACCTTGCCAAACAAGGGGTTGAGAAAGGCAATTTGTAGGCGATTTTATTATATTTTTACTTTATTTTCCTTTTCCTCATTGTAAGAATTCTTTGATTCTAAATGTTCAATTAAATTAAAAAAAAAAAATCAATTTTTCCTAAGCCATGATAAGGCACACAGTCCTCCTATGTTTCCACTCAGGTTTTCGGAATCATGCATTTCTCTTCGCTCCATAAAAAAATTTGGAGCTTACCTCTAATTAAAACTCAACCATTCATAATTAGTTGAATTTAGCTTGGGTGCAAAAGGCCGAGGCTTTACCTTACCGAAAGAAGGCCGCACTTCAAAACGCTTATGATTCTTCACTATGGGATTTGAAGCAAAAAAGAAGAGTAAATCTGGAAGATATATGTATACTTGAAATTAAATGGTTAGGTTAATATAATATGTGTTATACTAATTTTCTGTTCTTGGAATCAATTTTTTCTAGGTAGTTCTCAAAAACGGGGTAATTAATTCAAGAGTTTTTTCTGACCCCAAAAATTTATTTTCCAGCATGGTTTCAAGCTGCGGCTTTACATTTTATTGTAATGCCTAGGCATTACATAGATGTTTTCTATTAAATTTTTGTCAAGTACATGTTCCTCAAATTAAGTTCTGTTTTCAGAATTGAATACAGATTTCGACATTCTATCTTTAGAATTGTCTTCTCTGAGAAAGAGCATAATTGTAATTTTAAATTTCTTTTAAAATCTATTGCTTGCTACAAAAATAATAAGATCTTTCTAATTTTTAAATTGCATTAGGAGAGATTTTAAAAAGATAAGAATGCCCTTCTTAAAATACATGGAACTATTTATAGTCAAAAGTCATATATGAATATACCAATTATTAAATTCTTAGATTGCTCAAATGGTTCCGAAATCTTTTTAGAGAGTATCAACACAATACTTATCATGTTTTTTTGCTATTATAAAAATCATTTGATTCATTTGCTAACAGTAATGAATTACTTTTGTCGGTTTTGTTTCTTGTTTAATGTCTAGTTGATCAACTATGGCAGGCTGGCTTGTTTATCTCTTGTTGACTTGGTTCAGAGGTCGTCAAGTGGTGCCAAGAACATGTCCACCACACGCATAATGAGCGGCATGAATCAAGCTCTTCACTGTTTAGTATTCGAGCGAAAGCACACATGAATGGTATAATTTGTACAGGAAATGGAAGGAAGATTTATCATCTTTGAAACCCCGAAGGGAGTACTTGTGCGGGAAATTGAAGGAAATGTACCCCAGGAGCACTCACTTCACCAGCTGATGGATGCCAGGAGTCAAACCGACGGAACCGAACTGTTTTGCTAGCTCCGAATGTGTTTTGCTACAAAGACTACATTCTTCAATAGTTTGCTCGTCCTGATCCGGATCGAATGGGCAAGCCTCTGGCTGGATCAGAAAAAGGAGTTGTTAATGAGACGTAGCCGTTATGGGCCTGAATGCTGATAATCTTCTTCATTAACTCCCAATTCAAACCGCTGGTTTTTGTAAATTTAAGACAGGGACGCATAATTACAATTGCAAAATGCAGAAATAAGGTAGCTCTGTCAGCTGTGGCTGAATAATTTATTGTTAATTTGAAAAGATACAGAAATAACGTATCCATGCCGATGCCACAAGAAGAATTTTGAGGGCAGTTTGGATGGTCCGCGTGAAGTGCAACGGCCCTTTTGCTGATAGTGGCAAAAGCTTATTTTCGTATTCCCCCACAAATCGCCAAGAAGGCTGATTTAATGTGCAATGTTGGCTGATCCATTCTGCATTATCCTACTGCACCAAACGCCCCATAATGAAGCAACATGCATATAACGCTGCATTATTGACAATACATGCACGATCCAAGCAGACCAAGATGATGGTGGGGATGTGAGGGGTAATTGTAACTACTGTGAGCTTCCCCGTAAGTTATTAAGAGGTTATCATCAAACTCATCCTCCATCCTTTCTACAAGATGCTCTCTTAATAGGCATAAAGTACAAATAAGGTCGGTCCATCTTCCTTTTTTTAGTTTTTTCAAATTTGTCCTTTGGTTTGAGGATGGAATCCTTGGTCCAAATTTTAAATTCTTGACTTTAGTTATTTCCTTATTGGTGCCCCAAGCTTTAGTGTAGTGTGCTACAATAAAAAAAAACTAAAACTTCGGACGATGTCACTGGACAAAGAGACAAATTTTGAAAAAAATTACTAATCTTCTTTGTAAGTTCACCAATAATGGAGTGTATTTTGGGAAATATTTTAACGTCTGTACGTAAATCACTCTAAACAAAGTGGTTTCGGATTCTTGTATAGGAATCATCTTTGTGGATTTAGCTGTGACCCATACAAAAATGATGTGGCTTTTTTATATGCTCAGCTCGAACATTTATTATAGCCCACTATGTAAACTGTAGAATGGGTTGCAAAATGAAGAATTGCCACGAATACGGTAAATATTTGGTTCCAACTCCATAATTATTGCATATTCTATTTGTGTATAAATATATACTCTGTTCGATTCTTCATAATTATGTATGGGTGCTGTTTGCATAGAGCCTAGGCTTTGAACAATCAAATTAGAGCCTACCTTCAAACAGTGTCGAGAAATGTGGTTTCATTATTGGAAATCTTTGCGATTGCCTTAAAATTTATTTTCATATTATTTGTAAAATCTAAAGCTTTGGGAATAGTCTAGATCAATAGATATATGAAGCTTGAGAATCTTGAAAATTGACTGTCCAAAAATGCATTACAAAATAAACTATTTTCAAAACTTTAAATCTATTGTTTTCTCATGTCCATGCATCTTGATGTCGGGATGATCAATTTGAAGATATTTGGACATCAAAACAATCTCTTCCAGTGAAATTTTTCAGATAGGCTCAAATTTGATTGTTTGGAGCTTCAGCTCTTTATAAACTTTTTCCATTATGTATACATGACTATGACTTTGTCTAGCATTGAGTTCGTGTAATGTTGATCTATGCCGTTGAATATTTTTTCTTTTTCTTTTCCTCTTGTTCATATATTTTGAGGTTGAAATCATCTATTTGAGGATTTTTAGGTATCAAAATAATACTTTCTATTGGATTTCTAAGGTGCGCCTTAATTTAATTGTTAAGCGCCTCACCCTTAAATAAACATTTTCCTTTATGGGCTTTAAGGGGTGTGGTTTGTATACAGCTGAGGCCCTAAACAATCGAAGTAAGGCGCATGTTCAAATAGTGTCGAAAGATGTTGTTTCAATATCAAAAATCTTTGTGATGGCCTAAAAATTTATTTTTGTATCTAATTATATAATTTGAAGCTTAAAAAATAATGTAGATCAAGCAGATCTAACAACACTTGAAAATCTTGAAAATTAAATGTAAAAAAAATGCATTATATGATACATTATTTTCGAGATAAGAATCCAGTTTTTCTCATGCCGAGATATCGATTTGAGGATTTTTTAGCATCGAAACAAGCTTTTCTACGGAATTTTTAGGGTGTACCTTAATTTGAATGTTTAGGGTGCCACCCTTATATAAATGTTTTCCTTAAATAAATATATAATAAAAGCATATGCTTTGTACAATATGGAGATAGTCACCCTTAGCCAATAGATTTAAAGCTGGGTGGCTAGGAGGAGTACCTTTAACTACCCTTAATGTCAAAGAAAAAGTATGTTTAATATTGCATCATGCCCTTAGCCTGCTGATTTCTTGTCTAGTGGCTAGGGATGATGATAATAATGTTATATCATTGGCTGATTGTCTAATGGCTAGGGATGATGATAATATTGTTATATCAATGACTGATGGTGATGCACAAAAATAGCTTGTGTCAATAAGAGATTGATTTTATCAATTCAATTATTGGTACGATTCAATTTCTACTAGTATAAGAACCAAAGTTCAAGCATTGCTTTGAAGTTGTCCTACCTTCTCTTTGGCTGAATGAATAGATCAATCCCTTTTTTTGCTTGGGTAGTTCAGCAGTAGGTATCAAACTTGTGTAATATTATGCAATCTCCTTCAATTACTAGTTCAATAAAAAAGTATTGCTTTAGCTGCTTTAAAATTTTCTTTGAAACCTAATTAAGATGATAAGTTTTTTTTTTTTTTTTTTTTGCTTATTTTATGTGACAATATTAAAAAATAGTACATGTAAGTTTTAAACTTTTTTTTACAATTCTTTTGAGATTTTTACTGAAATTACATTTTTTAGTAAAAATCGGTGCACCAATCGGCCAATTTAATAGGAATCAGTCCTACTGATTGGATCAGGCCGAAACCGACTATTCGGCATGATTTGTTGTTTTGAACACCGGTTTATGGCTGCTCGTGGAGGCTTATTCACAAATAAATTCACAGTAGCAGAAGATTTAGGAACTCACAACATCATCAAGGTAGAGTAACAATGAGGTAAATGAATGAGAGAGGGACTTAGATCTGGTCAAGATAAAATTTCTCTCTCTCCACCTGTCTTTCTATCTCCATCTCTCAGTAAAAGGGGAAGAAACATGTCCCCTATGTCAACTCTATTTCTCTTTAAGAGTAGGTGGAGATTCTCCTCCAAGAGAGTGATACAGCGAAGAGGAGAGAGCGAGAGATCGAAGAGAGAGAGATATGGTTGTGGGAGGGATAGAGATCAGATAGCGATTGAAAAGAGAAAAGAAGATGAGTATGGGGGGAGAGTGTTTAGAGAGATGGAAGAGAGGTAAAGAGATGAGAGATTGAAGACTGTTGGGGGGTGAGTGAGAGAGATCATAGAAAGAACGAGGAAAGAGAGAAAGAAAACCAATACATTAATCGTTATACCAAGTCTAACAACAATTGAAAGGCCAATCCACACTAAGTTAGTATTTAACATTATCACAAATGGGAGATTTAAGGCATTTTATTTGCTTACACTCGATAAACAAACAATTAACAGAATGAGAGAGAGAGAGAGAGAGTAAAAAATAAAAACCTCATTTTCAGTCACCACCAGCTTGACTACCTTACGCTCTCTTAGAAGCATGGTGATTAGGGTTTTGAATTAGTCGACTCTTGGAAGCATGGTGATGAGGGTTTTTAATCAGTGGACCCTGACCCCTTTTCATGAAGTGGATGCTAGACCACACCAACCCACTCCCTAACTAGAGCTAAGTTGAAAATCCTAATCGCTTTTCATCGCGAAGAGCAAATGGCCGAACACCCTAATGAAACACAGACAAACCCTGATCAAGAAAATGATAGCGTAGCCACAAGCTTAGCACCACCATTGTCTCCATCCGTTTTTCCGCCTTCCTCAACTTCTCCTCTTCTGAATATAGTAGCAACAGGATCGCCACATGTAGCTGCAAATCACACAATCATCAACCTGAAAGACACTATGGCTATGGTCGATGATGAGGACACCTTAAAAGGAGCGTGGAGAATGTGAGGGCTATAACCATCGGCTTGTTTACTGTGCCCTTTCCATCTGCAGGTTTATCTTGTCTCATAAAAAACCAGAATCACAAAGCTGCTTTCCTTCTCCTCCTCTTTGGATGTATACTCCTTTCCGGGCAAGCCCTCGAGTTGATAACATATGGTCTCTGCAAAAATGAAACCGTTCACCTCGTTGAGCACCGCATGTACTCTAGCATAGTGCTCTTCATTATGGCTTTCGTCATTTTTATTTGCAGCCAGGACTCCGTAGTGGCGGTGGTGCCAGTGGTGGTGGCCTTGCTTGTGATCACAGTGGTGGCAGCATTTCTAGGCTATTAATTGGGACTCCAAGGTATGAGTCCCTATTTCCTTTTTTTATTAGAAAAAAAAAAAAAGGGAAAAAAACCCTAGTTTAAAATTGATGGTGCAAAATGAAGTAATAGGGTTTCCTTTTAAGGTGTGCAAATATTTAGAAATTAATATCAGAAAAAAAAATTTAATGAGATAATTGGACAGATGCTGATCTTCAACATATGATATGGCCTGATTTTGTGGAGAACAACTATTGTTCATTTGAGACATCAATTCCGTTCTCACAAATATGCTTTCCAAGACTGTTACTTCTCTCTCTTTCTCTATGGCATTTTGTGAATTACCTCTCTCTTTTTTGGTTTTTTTTCAGGCATATAAAACTGCTTGTTCTTCTCTAGGTTTTGTTAAGTCCACTAAGGGTTGTGGGTTCTTAGGAATTCCCTTAGCTAATATCAAGGGCACACGGGTCATGGAGTGCAAGTAGTTGGTTGTTGTTTCCGATGGTGCAATGAGTGAGTTGGAGTCCGATGACTCCACTTCTCACGGATCAGCCCTAAGAAGTAGGCCAAGGCATAGTTATTTGGAGCATGGACTACTTTGCTAGAGACCTTGAAGGTTCAAAGAAACGGGTACAGGTAAATGTTCTGGACATTGAATGAGCGGTCAATCCCAAATAGTACTGTGATTGGATGGCATCTCTGGAACTCTATTTTGAATTTAAGGATCTCTTGGATGAATGAATGACTTGATTTTTTTGGCACAGAACAAAAAAGGGTACTATTTCTTGGTGGCAACAATATCAGCTTATTTGGAAGAGAACAGGTGGTACTAGGATTAGTACATAGGTCAAAATGAAAATCAGATGAGATGATACTTTTTTGCCCTCATACTTTTGGTGTCCTGCTTTTGAAATTTCCATCAATTGCGGTGATGCGTTGATTAATCCATGGCCCATTAAATGGAGGAATTTTACAAGTCGTTGAGCCACATAAGTTTGCATGCGAGTAATAATCACCAGGGCGAATTTAGGGTCCTATGAGAAATTTATAGGGATCTAGGGTGCTCCACTCGATGAGAGCCAGAACCCTAAATCATTTTATCGGGTTGACTTAATATGGCATATGTCCTCAAGACTCTGACAAGGGCCGATGCCTGGCTCATCAAAGCAAATCGGTTAGGTGACTTCCTCCTTGATTTAGAGTAGATTGTAGATGCACCTGCACTCTTGCTGACATGGGGGTCCTCTATGGTAACACATGTTTTACCAGTGAGACACCTTTGAAGCATAACTATGACTTCAAACTTAAAATCATGAAGTCCACTTCAACTTGAAATCATGAGTGTGTTCTTCTGATCCTGGAGTAGAAAAAAAAAAAACAAAGGCTTACGGGATTTCCAATTTCCAAAGGATGGATTTAGTAAATGCGTAGTGGAAATGGGAACTTCTTGAGATAATATCATGTTAAAGCAAGTCAGACCCCAAAAGAATCCACTTTGGTTTCCTACCTATGTTCATTGAGTGAGAAAAATCATAATTCTATCTCTAGAAAAAATTTCTATTACAAACGCCAAGTACTACTCATGTACATTGGCCCTACCACACGTTTAATTCTCATACAAACTTCTTTAACCTTGTTTTGACCCATGATACATGACATGCATGCAAAAACAAAAAATATGTACTTACACCAAAAAAGCCCCCCCAATTAAACCCATTTTTCTAAATTTTCCTTCATTTCATGTTGCATTCGTGAGTAACAGAAAATGACCGTGTTCGAATTTCATCGACTTGATCTTCCGACACACAAAAACTTCTTAATTTATTAAGTTTGTTATTATGCGCCTTCGGAACATCACCTGAAGGTTGTTCAATAAAAACCGCTTCTTGAAGATGGCCATTTAAATGTGCAAATTCGACATCTATTTTAAAAAATTTCCGTTTCTTTTGATAAGGTACAGTAATACGAGCAAATACCTCTTGGTAGTCGATCGTGATTCTTCCCTTACAAACTTCGGGAACCAAGCGTGCATGATATATTTCTACTAAACCCTTTTTATTCCTGTTTGTTGTGTACCCATTTCAACCTTATTGCGCTTTGACCATTTGGCAGTGATGTGAGCTCCTTTGTGCCATTTTTCTCAATAACTTGAATCCCTTCATCCATCGCTCTCCTCCACGTTCGATCACAGACTGTGAATTGCTCCATCAAAACCAACAGCCTTCAATCACCAATGAAACCAACTGAATTGTGCTCATTGTTAATATTTTCAGTTTGAGCATAAAAATCAGTCAAATTTCTTGTATCGAATGGCTTTTCACTTGAATCATTTCCCAAAGAAGTATGAGAAATTTGTGGAGTCTTTTAAGCATTTATTTCTTCTTTGACTTGTTTACTTCCTCCCAACTCAATTGCTATGTCATTTGACTTTTTATTCTCATTACAATCCAATTAGACTTCGTCATTGAACTCAACATCTCTACTTATAGTCAACTTTCCCTTTTTCTGTTTGTAAAGCTTGTAAGCATTTGATTTTTCATCCTGCACTACTTTGAGCATTAAGTGACATAGCTCGTATGAAATAAATAACCCATAGTTTTCTTTCAATAATCCAAATCATCATGCCCAATCACTTTCACTACAACCAATAAGTTTGTATTCATTTGAATGAGAATAGAATAGTATGTAATGCAACACACATTTTAGATAATCAACAATTCATTTCGCTGCCTTCATATGAGTTTTGATTAAGAGCTCTCATGTACCAACTTATCAAAACAACTCTATATAATACATTTGGTTAGGTGCCTGTCAGATAATGCAAACTTTCAGCCAATCCTTTACAATAGCAGTCATCATATCTTCCACTCATTTTACTCTTCCACTCATTTTACTCTGAATAGCAATAGTCAATAATAAATCTTATTAAAAAATTTACCTTTCATGTCTACTTTAACAAACAAAAATCCCAGAATCACTTTGCTTCACTTCAATTCCAAGAACACAATTCACAAGTCCAATTATCAATTTTATTAATCATGGATTACTTATACTCAACAATCATGCATGGAATATTTCCCCTAAGATGAAAATCATCAACATGTACGACTAACTGTCAAAACGTCACCATTGGCATTCATCTTCAAGTATGAAGCTGAGGGAATGTTAGAAGCCATTTTCATGGAAGTATCTATCAATTCTTGCATTTCATGCTCTAGGTGCTTGTTTAAACTCCTATAATTCTTTATTAATTTATAATTTTTTTTTATTAGTATTTAATGTTGATTGCTGAATATAAACCTTTTTTTTCATGAGAAACATTAGAAAAGAGGTTTTGGACATTCACTTGAAAAATATTTCATTTCTTTTGAGTAGCCAAGGCAATAATTAGCCAAATAGTATACATTCTAATAACAACAATAAGTCTCACAGCTCCTTGCATGTAATCCTTGGTGAACAATCTATCTATTTAACATGCTACTTCCCATTTTACTCCAATTGCTCTTTCATCATTTGGAAGTGATGTGAGCTACCATGTATCACTTATCTGAATAGCTTAAACATCCTTATCTTCGCTTTCCTCCACCTTTTATCATGACCTGCCTCATAAAAATCTATAGATCACAATCAACAAAGAAACAAAATAATTTGTTTTTTATTATTATTATTCTCAGTTTGAAATGTGAGTATCACTCACTCTCATCTTAGGTGGCTTTCATTTGAACTTCCATCCATGGAAGAAGGGAATGAGCTTGATACATGTTGAAAAAATGAGGGTGGAACATTTGGTTCTTGTATCTCATCATGAACTTTGCCATTTCCACCTAACTCAATTGTCAAGTCATCTTTCTCCTCTTTTTTTGTCCACTCGCATGAGGCTTCTTCTATGTTCTGGATTGTATAATTTACAAGCTTTTAATTTCCAATCATAACCAATAAAAATGTAATTTTGCTTCTATCCTCCAATTTAACTCTAACTTGATTTTGTTGTGAGTATGTAATACTACCAATCATCATTAGTTGTAGAACAACAGGCATAAGCCCAAGCCTCTTGTGTTGCATAAATTGAATACTTTTAATGGCACACCTATTATAAATTGCACATGCCACAACCCTAACCCAAAACTCCGATGGCATGCATTTACACTTCGCCATACTTTTAGCCATATTTGGAATCGTTAGACTTTTTCTTTTGGCAACTTTTCGTTCTTGTACGGTGTTGTCAAATAATGATGATTTACTTTTTATTCAGAAAAACATTCAAAAGGTTTGAGAAAATTCACCATCCATGAATTTTTCACAAACCTTTGATAGAATAAAAACTTTGGTCTGCAACAAATGTATTAGAGTTTAAAAAATTTTAAAAAATTCCAATCTTTTGCTCAAAAAATAAACCAAAATTTTCTGGTTGAAATCATCGATGCAAGGGAGCTTGTATTTGTTCTTTCCAAAAGAAGTTGGATGATTAGTCTACAACAATCCGCATTGACGATCTGCATGGATGATGTAGACATTTATGAATGTCCCCCTGGAAGTCGTTCACAGTGATGATTTCCATGAACACGTCCCTCACGAATTTGATTTAGATGGTTCATTAGTGGCAGCTATTTTATCATTTCTTCTTCATCCAACATCCCAACCCATTAGAATTTTGGTGTCCAAATCTTAAGTGCCAGAAACAGGGCTTTTCTTTGAATGATGCACTAAGATATTACATAAAAATAAATGAACATTTAGAGAGAATTCTATTTTTAGGCTTACAATCTTTTTTTTACCAAGTTCTCATTTTTGTCATTTATGATGACGGCTAAATCTTCCAAGTGAATATCATAACCTTTTGATTAGAGTTGGCTCAATCTTGAAATATTGTTTTCTCATTTTTGACACAAAATAGACAATAGAAATGAATTATGCTTTTCATTCTTTGTGCATTTTAGTATTTTACCCTCCCCTTTTATGAAAATCTTGGAAAAGTCACAGAAAGTTACCATGCACCACCTATTCATCTCATTCTATGAATATCTCTCTCTTTCCATGCATGTGATTGCTTGTACCACTTTCATTGAACCAGGGATTGTTGACCTCATAGTCACCTCCTTGTGCGTACTGTACTTGATCTCCTCCATTTGCATTATTAAATCTATATTGGGAATTATAATGCTCTGATTTTTTACAATTAAAAAGCGAATGTAGGAATTTCCTACCTTTTGGATTAATGAGCTGCCTACTTCATGTCTCCTCTTGCAATTTTGGTTTTAGAAATGTTTGGCCATTGTTTACCTTGATTTGCTTGATTGTGACCTCTGTCTTCTTCCTCTGAATCCTCCTTTACTTTTATCCTTACTGTATTTCTATCACGTGTTTAATGTGATAGTTTGGCTTTCTAAGCATTCTTTGCTCTATCTTGTCCGGATCCCAAAAATTGATTAATTACCATAGCCATATAGATCTTTGCTTTCTTCTGTCGCTACGAAGCCATATAGATCATTGCTTTCTTCTGTTGCAACATCTATATGCTCAAATTTTGGAGGTAGCGAAGTCAATATCTTCTCCACAAGAAGAACATCATCAATGCCTTTCATCATTTCTTCTCTATTGATTGATAGAGCAATGACCATTGATAAATAATTGGAAATTCATTCGGAATCAATCATATGAAGTATTTCAAACTCAGGTCCAAAGTTTGTTGTTGGACCTTCTTCGTTTTGTCCACTCCTTTGAGTACATTATGTAAAGTTCCCCTCCCCTATTTAACTATTATGGCGGAGACAATGTTTCCAAAGTGGCTTCTGTTGTCTCATCTGCTTGAGTTTTTAGGGCATTATTCTGATTATCTATTAGTGCAGTGTCATCCTCTGTGGTTTTGGGATCATTGGACCCCTTTGTACAACTTCCCACACAACATGTTATCTTAGAAGTGCAGTTTTTTGAATGCGCCAATTCATGTAGTTTCCAAGGTGAGAAAAGAGACTAGTGCCTTAAAACATGGAACTTATAGAGGTATTTATCAATAACAACGCTCTCGTACCTATTTGATTATAGTAATAATCGGAAAACATATTACGAAAGTTTTGACTGACTAATCACTAAGCTTAGGTTCTTGTTATCAAAGTCTACCATTAGGTTGTACACATCACTATGCTTTCTGATCATATTTCATGAGAGAGAAGACAGAAGGTGCAAGCTTTACAAGCATTCGATCTGAGAGATGGATAATCGGTATGTGATCCAGATTTTGTGATTTTATGGTTTCCCCAGTAAACTGATTGATGCAGAGAGTCTCACATATGCCGGTGTATTGTGACATGTTTTTCACTTAAGAGAACGAACTGCTGCAGTGGCAAGCAACCAAAACATAACAGAAAATAGGTATTGAAATTCTCACAAATATTTCCATTAACAAGAACAAATTCTCTACAAACTAGCGTAGGATACCCGAACTGACTAATGTTTTGAAATCATCCCCTAAGGGTGTTCATTCTGTTTATCTGGCCATGGTACTAAATGAAGACACTATGGAGCATTGTTGGATTAAAGTCAGGAATATATTCACTCCATTAAAGTCAGATAATGCCAAGGGCGCCATTTCAACCACCGGCCATTTCAAAAACAAAGATCCTTACATGATTGCCCCAACGAAGTGTCTTGGGAGTATGCTCAATCCAAATGCAATTGATGCAGCCGATCCTTTCCTATAAATTTCTAGAGCCAGAGTTCTTGCATTTGGTGGTGTTTTCAAGAAATCCATCAGAAAAACCTGAAAAGCAGGCATCGACATTAACCATTTATGCAAAGATAAGTCTACCATTTCGGTGAAGGGCTAAGAATAGTAATTATGATATAGGAGCTGAAAGTTATGGCCCAAGGAAGTTGCATATCAAATTGAGTGTTAAGATAGACTTTTTTGTTCAGTAGGTAGAGAGTTGGCCTTTCTTAAAAAAATAAACAGGAAGAAATTGTTATTATTATTATTATTTTCACAAAGGGCATGGTTGTTTCATTTTCACAAAGGGCATGGTTGTTAATTCGTGATTAGAAGTTTATTTTCATTACAAACGTGACACAATGATGAGGTTTTAGGGTTAATGAAAAGATTAGGGAAGAAGATCATGATTAGATGTTTTAGAATCATGATTAGGGAAGAAGATCATGATTAGATGTTTTAGGGTTTTAGAATTTACTTGTAGTTATTTTGGTGTTGTGGTTTCAACCACAAGTCCTTCTGAAGCATTTAGGACTCTAAAACACTCTTAAATAACATTAAAATTTAAAAAATACTTCAAAAAATACCACTTGAATAGCACCCTAAACAACAATGGGTGAATAGGAAATGTAAATACTACCATGAACAGTACATGTGAATAATAAATAAAGATAAAACAAGAAACCCTAGAATCCTAAAAAAAATATGAAATCGTAAAAATAAATCCTAAAACTAAAATCAATATATTCATCCTTTAAAATTCGACTGTATTTAAAAATAAGTATAATTTTGCCCTCCATCATTCTCCTCTAGTAAGAGAAAATGTCACCTTGAATTCTAAAATTTTCTAAGAAGAAAAAATTGCCTTCTTCATTGTTTATCTTCTTTATTGGTTTAAAAACTATTTTTAATAAAAGTAATTTCTAAAAAAATAGTACTTGATATGTTTATTGAGGAATCATTGCAAATTTATCAGATATGGCTATCTATAAACATCTTATTAAAAATAATGTCGAAAACTACAACCCTCATTTTTTTTGTCTTTAGAGGTTTTCTCGACATCTATTTCATCACTTTTTAAAATTAGGGCCATAATTTGTGATTGAGTCAACTACACTTCCTCTTTGCCTCTTTGATTCCAATGCCCTAAATTTATTGAATGCTCTATCTCTTCGGTATTCATGAGATATTCAAAGGCCATGTTTTTTATCATTCCTTCTGCAACCTTCTTTCCATATTCTTCACCCTCTTCGAAAAATTCTTAATCAACATCTTGATCCTTATCATAGGTCTGATCTTCTAAGAGATCTTCTTGTTCGTCTGAACCGATATCAAAGATTCGTGGCGAATCATAATCTACAACTTGCTGAATTTCTATGCAATTTGCGTCAAAATAAGAAATTTTGTCTTTCAAATCGAAAACTAATGTGATACAACCGACGTCTAAGTCTTCGATCACTCCACAAGTGGAGCGCGAATGTGAAAAGTCAAGTAATTCAAAGAAATCTTGGGTTTATTCTCCATACCCCAAGCTACAGTTCCAAAAAGTATAAGCTTTTATCTCTTGAAAATTCTAAAAGTTATGTGGAATTGACCACCATAAAACTCTTATATATTATAATTTAATGTTTCAAGTATAAAAGTTGTCCAAACAAATAATACATTAATCATGTATTCCTACTTAACTTAAAATTCGTAAATACAGTTTTATCCCTATAAGCAGTAATCCATGAACAATACTAGTGAGTAGTACTTATGAAGTAAATAGACAAAATAAAAACTCTAGAATCTCTAGAAAAACAAAATCTCAATAAATAAACCCTAAACCTAAAACTATAATATAAATCCTTTAAAGTTGAAAAAATAAATTTAATTTTGTCCTCCATCGAAGGGTGAGAGATGTAGTGAGGTGTGTCGTGAGGACTCTTATTCAGTAATTGCAGGGAGTGGTCGATATGTAATGCGTAGTATGGTTCCAAGTGGAACGTGTGTGCAAGTGTTGCATTGTGCGGGGAGTATATGTATTGTAAGTTGTTGTTAGATGTAAGCATTAGGAAAAATGACCTTTACCCCCTTCCTTGAAACTTCCCTCCATATTAGCCTCTTGAGTTCACAAAAGTCCCTCGTACCCCCACAAATTTAAAAATTTGGGACCTTTAGCAAGTGAATTGTGTTTTTCTTTGTTCTTTCTACAAATTTGATCTTTTTATTTTACAAAATGCTCTTTTCCCTTACTACGTATTTCACCCACGATTTCTTCTATTTATAGGGTGTGGTTTGCATAAGGTTGCAACCTTAAATAATCATATTAAGGCATGCGTCCAAATTTTATCCTAAATGGTGGTCAAGTATTGGGGGCATCAAGAACGTGGTCAAGTATTGGGGCATCCCAGAAAGCATTGCGAGAGATCGAGATCCGCGATTTACTGGAAAGTTTTGGATGGAGTTATTCAAAATGCTTGGCTTAGAGTGAGACTTCTCCACAAGCTTTCTTCCACAAACTGATTGTCAGATTAAGCGTATCAATGCGCTCTTGGAGGAGTATATAATTTCTCCAAAACTGCCTAGAACCTATCCCAATTTGAAGTAGAGCCCGAGAGCTTTCCAACGGTCTAAGATTTGCCAGAATCAGATCAACAGATAAAAATATCTAATAAATGATAACTTAGTCCCTGTGATACCCAAGTATCGAGCTGCGGGCAAGGCTATGACATGGCTACGCAGGTCTAGATATGGTATGATGATGCAGTAATGGCATTTGATGATGCAATAAAGGCATTTTATGACACAGTAAAGGCCCTTCTTTTAATTACATAAGGAATAAACTCAAGATAAATCCAAAACAATTCCTAAAAAAGCATAAAAAAAAAAATTCAATTAAGACCTACAAATACCCCCTCGATAACGAAAAAAGGGATTTGATAAAAGAGATCAAGAAATCCCTTAGATATTCTCGAAATAATAAAATAACCCAAAATTAACCAAATGTTGGAAAAATCCGAAAAAATTACAAAAAATAGTAAAGAATCACAAAAAGTCTGAAAATTCATATTTAGCCTTTGGAGATTTGAAAACATTTAGAAAACTAAGGGAAATTCGTTTCCAATCCTAAGAAATCCCAAGAAAAGCCTTGCTATACTACTTAAAATTCATAGTTTTTTCCCATGCCTTAAAAAACCTAGATCTCGGCCAAATAACCGTAGATCTACCAATTCTAGCAAGCAAAGGCATCCAAAAAAGGAGATGGTGGTGCAAATAGGAAATGCAGCCTGATCCATGCCCGAAACCCTGGGTTTCGGATCTGTTGAGGTAATTATATCGTTCTTTTCTTAATTTCATTTTTTTTTCTTCATTTAATTCTTTACATTATTTTATTTTTCTGAAAATTAATTTATTATTAGATTTAATTAAATTTAGAAGCATTTCTTTTTTAGGTCAAAATACAAATTTGGGGCTAGTGCTGCCAGTGGACGCAGAAAAAGATTGGATTTGTATAGATATGAGATTTTTTTGAGCCGAAAATTCAAATAACCCTTACACTCTCTACCTTTATAAAAATAACTCAGTTTTGCAAAGATTTGTATAGATCTCATCCCAAAGATCGGCACAAATCGGAGCGTAAACACTCTCATGCTCAGGAGGCCCAAATAGAGCACACAAATTCTTTGCACTTTCATATCATATATATAAGGTTAGGAATCAACATCAAATAGCAAACTTCTTATAGGTGTTACATATATCTCAAGAACCAAGAGATACATCCCAGAGTTATAATCGTTTGGATTTCTATTTCCTTTAGGAAATTATCAATATCAAAATCAATCTCAATCCCACATAGTGTGGGATTTCTTCATGTAGGTGATTTTGGATAATCACCATATCCCACAATCTTCAGCTTGATATAAAAATCATTTGCTCACCATGCTAACATCCAATGGATAGCTTTATGAATTTGTCATCTTTTGCCACATAAGCTTATTCATCATTCTTGCTGAAAATTTGTGCTTGCCATCATATTTCTTCACCTCAAATAAAATACTCTGCATATTTTTCCATGTGCATTACTTCAACCGAATTTACAAACACCAACCATATACTAAACCATGTGCACTGATACCACTTGTTAGGATTTAAGAACCGTTCTAGATGCAGACACAGGAATCCCAAGAATTGGATTCAACCTAGATTATGTATTTCTCTAGCTAGAAACAAAGTAGGAGAGAGTACGAGCCATATACGAGAAATAAAATATGAAACACACAAACCACAAGAGAACAAATATTTATGTGGTTCACCCAAGATGGCTATATCAATAGGCACGACAAATTAAAATCCCATATACAAAGGAAATATACATTATACATTTTTGGACAAAGAGTTGCCTCTATAACACTTGATAAAACCTAGTTGCGTAAACCCTTTTAGACCCAACCTTCAGATCTGCACCATCGTTGACCTCTTACATCTATTTCATAATTAAACCACTATCTAAGAAGAGACCATCATTTCATAGCTAAACCACTGTCTAGAAAGAGAACCTTGAAAGCAATCGAGACTTTCACTCTCTAAGGTAGAAACAACCTAAAATCTTCATGGCAATCGCTTCTCTACAAGAAATTAGCCTTTGTACCTTGAGGAAGCATATATGTGGGGTTTCTTTCCGTGGGAAGCGTTTTTGTCTCTAAGAGAGGCCTTGCCTCTTTGTAGATACCCCTTTCGAGATTCGGGCTAAGGGAACTCCTAAAAACCTTGATTCTGAGCCTAAAAGACCACACAAACCCAAGTAGATCGAAGAGAAAAATTGGTATGAGGATTCTAACCTCAAACCGCCTGTAAAAAACAATTTTACAAACAGAAAGGAGAATTCGGTTTGAAAAAAAAACTATAAAAAAACAATTCAAATTTGGTTTGAGGACGCCATCTTCAAATATAAGGGCAATTTAAGGAAAAAAAAATCACGAGTTGACCATCCTTCTTTATAATTTTCGACTATAAGAGCATTTCATATTTTCCGTATTTTTTTAGGGTCTGTATGTAAGGGAAATGGTGGGATTAGTCCACTAGCTCAAATGAACATATGAGCCCAACGCCTCAGATTGAATCTGGGCCAATCTGATGATCACTAATGTCAGGTAGCGCTTGAATTTTATTTTATTTTCAACATATCCAAATCATTTGAAATTTTATATGTGTATTTTTTTCATCAAGGTGAACGTAATAAAAATATAAAAAACATTATTCGTGAAAACTAAATAACCAAAAATACTCCCCAAAATTTTTTTGGGGTATTTTGGTCAATTTATTTCATGTAAAATATTTTTTCGATATTTTTCGAAGATTCATCTATTTTCTATAAACAGAATTCTAAAATTTTAAGTGATTTGGATTTGTAGAAAAATAAATAAAATTTAAATACTACTGGATATCTGTGATAGTCAGATCAGTCCATAATCAATCTGGAACGTTGGGCTCATATGCTCATATGAGCTAGTAGGCTAATCTCATCTTTTCCCGGTATCTAAATTACTCAAAGCATTATATGACAACTTTACTTGGTATTGAAGTAACCTCTTTTGTTTTATTGGTATATGAATTTATCTTCAAATTAATACGAGAGACACTTAAAAATAAAGAGAAATCGACATACATTACGCTACATTTGAGGAGGTGAGGGAATTTGTTCCAAATAAATGAGACAGATCGACCTGAAAAGGGCCGGCTTGAGCTACCCGGACCCGGCCTGTTACCAGGAACCACCTATAGGTCGACCTGATTTTAGTGGCAAGCTGGGGATTTAAAAAAAATAATCTAAAAAAATTATAAAAATTAATATTTTTGTTTTTTTTTTTTTTTTTTCTAACATTTTTGCAATCATTGGAAAGTATTTTAGCGATAAATACTTATTTTAATATTGTTCTTTCATTTCAAATTATTTTTAAAATACCTATGGTCACAAATTAAATTTTCAAAATTTATTTTTCACTACTTTTTTAACCTCATTTAGGGGTTTGTTTATTTAATTTTACTTCAAACATAATTGTCATATTTTCTAGATTTTTTGTATTTTTTTTTTAATGTTTAATTTTATTTCAAACAAAATTCCCGTATTTCATGGGATTGAGATTGATATTGATATTGAGGATTGAGATATTCGCATGTGGGATTGAGATTGATATTTGATAAGTTTTCTAATGGAAATAGAAATCCAAAAGGATTGGTACTCTGGGATGAAAGTATCTCTTGGTCTTTTGAGATATATATATATATATATATATATATATGAAGTTTCCTATTTTGTATGGACTCCTAATCTTATATATATGGGATGAAACTGCATAGAATTTCTGTGTTCCTTATTTGGGTCATCATATGGGAATAGTAGTTCCTCTCTCTATATATAGGAAGTTTTTTATTTTGTATGGACTCCTAATTATATATATATAGGATGAAACTGCATAAAATTTTTGTGTGCCCTATTTGGGTCACTATATAGGGATAGTGGTTCTTCTAGAGAGAGAGGGAGCTAGAGCCTCTTATGCATAAGATACAATTTTCCCTTAGAGAGAATAAAACTTTCTTTTGACAGAAACATTGTGATGGTGGGTCTTTTAGACTTCTGAAGATTGAGAGGCTTGTTTGTTTCTTACAGAGAAGCGGTTTTCATAAATATTTTGAGTTGTAGTCCTTTTAGTTAAATAGAAAGTAAGTTTCTCGTTGCTATCGCATCTTTATCTAGTGTTGTTGCTAACGGTTGCCAGAAGTAAAGAGAAAAAAGGAAGAGTGATTTAACAGGGTTAGCTCGACTTAGATTTTTATCGAGGTTTTTTCCAAAATCTTGGATGTAACTTTCTTTGGTATAGTGGATTTCGATTTGTCTTGCTCGTGGATATTGCCCTTTTGGGGTGAACCACGTAAATCCTTTGTGTTCATATGGTATGTGTTTCATACTTTATTTCTCATAATTCATTTGTCAAATATTGACCCATTAGGTTTCTTGCTTCCGCGTGCACAACAAGTGGTATCAGAGCACAACAAGTGGTATCTGAGTTAGGTTTTGGATTTTTCAGTATGGCCATAAAGGTTTTAAATGCAAAGTTCGAGGTCGAGAAATTTGATAGCAAGCTTTATTAAGAGTGAGGAAAAAATTTATTTGGCAAAAGATGAAGAAACCATGAAGCTATCCAATTGATGTTGGCATGGTGAGCAAGTGATTTTAATATCAAGGTGGAGATTGTTGGGTTTGGTGTTATCCAAAATCAGCAACATTGAGATATTCTTATATTTTGTAGGATTTAGATATTTTCATATTTTGTGGGATTGTGATTGATATTGAGAATTGCGATATTCCTATATTATGCGGGATTGAGATTGATATTTTATAAGTTTCCTAAGGGAAATATAATTCTAAAAAGATTATGACTCTTGGATGGATATATTTCTTGGTCTATTGAGATATATATAATATCAATAGGAAGTTTCTTATTTAGTATGGACTCCTAATCTTATATATATAAGATAAAAATGTAGACAATTTTTGTGTGCCATAGTTGGGTTACCATATGCGAATGGTGGTTCCTCTGGTGAGAGAGGGAGTTAAAGCCTCCTGTGTATAAGATGCAATTTCCTCTTAGAGAGGATAAAGCTTCATTTAGACATAAACATTGTGATGCTACCTCTTTTGGACTCCAGAAAATTGAGAGGCTTATTTTTCGTAGAGAAGTGGTTGGCTTGTTTCTTGTAGAAACTTCATCCATTATGGAATTATTAGATGCTTATATTTTTTATTTAATTTTTAATATTTTAACACTTAGATATTACTATTAAAATTTGCACGATCCTTGTTCCTAGGATATTGTCTTCAAGAAAATAGAGAGTACAATTTATTTATTTGAGGCGGGTCAATAGTTTCAAAAAGTTACATCCCCACAATTTGGGATTGAAAAAATTCTCTTAGATTGGATTTTACTCTAAGGAGTACATGATGGCATGCTCCATCAAACGCAAAAAATTATTTCTCATAACTTAAAGGATGATGACTCATTCTTAGATCATGAGAGCAAATTATATAGACCTCCTATATAAGCAGGAAATATACAATATACATATATTACATTAAAGGTCGATCAGTAAGACTTTTTTTTTCCTTGTTTTGGTAAATTACTCCTCAGTTTGAGGATGTCGGACCACATTTTAATTAATAGTTTTTAGTTGGGGCGGTCCGAGGATGGAGCCTTGGACCGCTATTTTTTTAGAAAAAAAAAAAAAGACGATCGGTCTGAGGATTCTAAGCTCCGACCAATATTTCTTTCAAAAACTAACGAGCGGCTTGAGGATGGGGACCTCTGACCATTGTTTTTCTTAAAAAAAGAGAACAATTGGTCCGAGGATTCTAACATTGGACCGTCCCTACTAAATAAAGAAAAAAAAAAAAAAAATTAAAGTGCAGTACGAGGATGGCATCTTTGAACCGAGTGGAAATTTCATCAAAAAAGAATAGAAAAAATGTCACATTGACCAACCTTAGATGTAATATTCACATCTAAGGGGGCATACAGTGTTTTTCCTACTTAGGGGCATACGAAATTAACTCTAAAAGTTATGGAAATTTATTACATCAGCCATGAGAGATCAACCACAATTACCAATATTTTTTCCTTAAATTTAAAATACGGCTGAAAAATCCCTGTTGTTGAGTTACGATAGTTGTAAATGTGTAAACTATTAAATAATATATCTCGTAGAAGTATCTCGATAAATGATGCAATTTCTATAGGGCCTAGGCTTTATGAAAACAAAGTAAAGTCTAACTTTGAATCCTCACCTGAAAAGCACCTCAGGTAACAAAAATCACATGATGACTCTAAAATCAATTTCTAAAATCAATTATGAAAACTAAAACTAAAAAAGATATAAACCTTTCAAGTTCGTGAACACTTATTTTTTGGTGAAGTAAGTTACATATATGAAAATAAATCACACATTTGGGAGTTTTATTTGACTTTTCTCACTTTTATTTTGGACCATTGGATTGTATCTAATTCAATGGTTGTGGTGTTGTATGAACTTTACTCTTTCAAATGAAATTAAAACCCTTTTATTTAGAAAGAAAAAGAGTGAGAAAAAGATAGAGAGATTGGGTTGCAATTGGGTTTTCTCTTGAGGGCTTAGTATGCTATGTTTTCGAGAGACAAAGTGAGCAAAAGGCTTGAACTCCATTGTGGGTGTACTTGTGCCTTGTTTTAATGAGAGAAAGTATCAAAGAGAACCTATTTATGGGTGTCTTTGGTACCTTGTTTAGAGTGAGAAAGGGCTGTTGGAAATTGATAGTTTTAACTCTATTTCAAGATGTAATCTTCCTAGATCAGTAAGTAAAGTCTCATGTCAATTTTCCATAGATATAAATCACGATTTATGACTGAACCACAGAAAATCTTTGTGTTTTGTGGATTGAGTATTGCTGGATTTTCATTCCATGTTTTGATTTGGATATTTTGTACTTTCCATTGCTTATTTATATGATACGAATGCACAATTTGTTTTAGCAAAATTGTATTAATATATATATATATTGTTTTAGCAAAATTGTATTAATATATATATATTGTTTTAGCAATTTATATTAATATATATATATATTTTAATTTCACCCCATTTGTTTTAGCAAAAGATCACTTACAAGTGGTTTTATTACAATAACATATACTCCAAAATAAAATCAACATAACAATAAAACCAAAATTTTTAAACTTAATGCCATTGAAATAACTATGCACTATGCTTCAGAATAAAAGATAAGATTACAAGAATTAAGAGAGAAGAGTGTCTGAGATTACCTCAACCGGGCTTATTACATCCCTCACCAAGTTACCACCATCCGATGGTGCGGGATCGACGATCTTGCTTCTATCTCAAACCGGGAAAGCATGTTTAGGTCAAGCCACACCAATAGAACATGAACCCCTTTGATAACAAACTCAAACCCTAAATGAAGTCCCTTAGCAACCTAGTTTGAGTGAGACTTATTCTCTTTTTGCTATCCCTAAAACCCTTAGCCATAATCCATAGTTGAGAGATAGGAAAGAGAAAAACACCATAGCCTAAACCCTCAGCCCTTTTTCACAATGTGGGAGAGAGAGATCAAACATGAGCGCGAGAAACTTTCTTAAGATAGGGAGAAAAGTTGTTCTAAGACAGAGAGATAGAAAGATAATGTGTAGAGATTTTTGATAGAGACAATCTCTTGTTTTTAGGCTTGAACAAGATTAGGTTTCTTAAGGTTTTCCTTGGCTTGCCTTTTCTTGTGAGATTGAACATGAACCGTCGATCAAAGGTGACTTGTGGGGTGAGAGATCTGAACCATCCATTTGATAAATACGCCATCAATATTATGGAAGGTGGATGAACCTTTATCCCTCTTTTCTAAACCATTTTCCCTTCAATAGAAATTAGAAAAAATAAATTTAATCAAAGTATTGTGCATACTATAAAATAGGACAAATCTACTCAATCTTTCCACAAAATCTTTAAAAGATATATCAAGTTAATATCTTCCAACCATATGGCCACATGCCATATTACTGAAAAATAGGAAAGAGAATAAAGGGTGGGGCGTGCCACCCAAGGCACGCACTCATGGGCCCCACCTTCTAGAAATATAGCGGGCCCATGTGCACAATGGGCCCCATAATATTTGTATATATATAAAATTAATCAAAAGATTTTAGAACCTTATTTGAATATTTAAATTATTGTAAAATAAATATCTTTAATTTTACAAATTCAAAAATTATAAATAAAATATCTAGTAGTTCATAAAAATTCAAATACTATTTCTAAAATAATTTCTATCATAAAAAAAATACAATTAAATTAATTTGATTGGAAAATGATCCATATGGTTTAGGAATTGAATCAACAATAATGGGGCACTCCACCTTCAAGTGTGTACTACAGACCACACTTGCTTTATCGGACCGACCCAGTATTTTTCATGACCCACAGTCCAAGCAGGGGCTCATTAGTAGGTTACCAAAGTCTGGCCGATGAGTCTAGAGGTCACAATCCCAGTCTGTGGATTACAGATCCTCCCCTAAAGACAAGTCAAGGTGACCTAGCCCTGATGCGACCAGAGCTCTATGGCGGATAGGGGTATCTCTTGTACATACATACGTTTCACCCTGAAAGGCAGATTTATGGTTTTCTTAAACAATCTATCGATATGCATCCTGTGTGATGACACATAAATAAGGCTTTGACCCCCGACTCTGTAGGCCACCATCACACACAAAGGTCACACAGCCCCTCGATTCACTCATCCGGGAATATACCTCGACCTCATCAAGGGCTAACTCATTAGAACCCTTCTTGGTTTGTTCTTTATGCCTAAGTAAGATGGCTTTTTCCTAACTAACTAGCCTAAATCGTCAAACACAGATCAATATCGGCAAACATCGTTTGGTTAGTATGGTCCACGATGGACCACACTCCCACTGAGTTCATGTTCCACTATATCATTTTAATTTGCAAGCACTCAGCCCTTTAATGGCCACGTAAACCCAACATATTTTTCCACCAATCAATCCCAACAGTGAGGTTATGTCACTGCCTAAATAAGGATTTCAATTTTGGTTCATGTCGATGCAACTGAACGCGGCATGTTTAATACCCATTATAATGTGTGTTTTCTTTCTTTTGATTTTCATTCAAATGCATGATTTTTAAGAAATAAATACCATAAAACAAGGCAAATAAATACCATAACATTTAAAACATGGTGTCCACCATCCAAGCTAAAGTTTGGCACCTACCACACACAAATATCCATCAGCCTATGCTCTCCATCAACCTATGCTCTCCATCAGCCTATGATCTGCATCTCCCTGTCTCTCAACAGTGATTTCTGGAGGGCAGCAATCAGCCGCTTCAACTTGATGGTGTGGAGGGCCGTGTGAGATGAGGTCACTGATCTTGTCGATAAGAGCAAACTGCTCGAGCACGAGTGACCCAAGCATGAATTCCTCGATGCAGCATGACTGAAGCTGCTCTGTCAAAGACTTTCCACCGACAGAAAGCTTTTGAGCTACAGGGAGTAGATGTGTTCGCGACAAATTGGGAAGAAAGTGACAAATTGCACTTTCTCTATCTAGGAGATGATTTCTTGATGCAAACCATGATGCAAAATGTGAGAGAAGATTTCTTGATGCAAACAATGATTCTTGATGCAAACTACGATGCATACTGTGTAGCAAAAGGGAAGCAGAGCAGTATGGGCTGGTGAAGCAAATTGATGGGTGAAGTACTATGCCGTAAACATTTTGTGGATGGATCATATCAAAACTATGATACCAAGACAGATGACTTTCTCTCATGCAAAATGAGGCAATGGGCATTTTAAAACTTATCGAGAATGAAAATTGCAATGGAGGTAGGGCTTGAGCAGCAGAAGAGACGGTATGAAATTTTCAGTTGAACGAACCTGGGGCCTCAATGCAGATAGGTCGGGCAAAGAGGTTATGATACAGATAGGCTGGGCAAAGAGGCTACGTCAACCTCAGATCAGATAAGTTGGGCAAAGAGGCTACAAAAACCTCAAATCTGATAGGCTGGGGAAAGGGGCGACGACAACATCAGATCTGATAGGCTGAGCAGGCTGGCCAAGGAGGCTACGGCAACTCAGATAGGAGGTTGAGTAGTCGATGGCTTTGATGCCGTAATAGAATATGCAGAGAACTCTTTTTATATTAAATGTTAAAGAATAAACAAGACTCATATAATATTGGGTCAGTAATAGCGACAGATGGATACCTATACCTATCATACATATCGACGATACCTGAACTTATCATAATCAAGAGATATGCATCCATATGACCAAATTTAATAAGGAGATACATATACTCCGTCCCTAAAAGACTTGGTCAACAAGTTTAGTCCATCGAGATAGAGAGAGGGAGAAAGGGAGGTGGAGGGTTCCCATGTGGGGGCTGCCCTCTCAAATGGCTCCCCACAACCTGAAAGGAATTCTCAAAAATATAAAACCATTTTTAAAATCCATTTAGTATATTTCAAATTACTCTGTACTTGTAAAATCTTGAAAAATTAGTTTAATCTATATAAAAAATTCTTTTCGAGAAAATAAAATAGCATTTTAAAATTTCATTTTGATGTTCCATAATCAAATAAAAGAAAATAAATTTACATAGTGTTTTAATATTTTATTTTGATGTTTCATAATCAAATAAAATATATTTAAATTAAAATTAATGCGAAATTGGCTCCAATGGCTTAAGGATTAAGCTAATACTATGAGACACTCCATCTATACTCGCAATCGTGAACTACTACCTTCTTGTCAAACTGACCCAATGGTATTCGTGAACCACAACCCATTGCTGGGTTTCATGTTTGGTCCATAAAAACCAACAAATAAATGAGGAGAACACCATTCTTGTCCATGAATTACATATTCTCCCTTGGTACAAATCCAGATCCAATAGAACTTTCACACACTACTGCAATATTATAGAGGTCTTCTCCTCTACTTCTATACGCGTCATACCATAATGGGTTGCGTCCCTAGAAAGCTATCTTGTATACATGCGGTTGTTGTAGAGACCTAGTTTGAAAATGACTTTTACTCATAAACCATATGAATAGGACTCTTAAACTAACCAATTTCATCCCTGAGGATCATATTGATTAGTTTACCATAGTCATCCTAGGCTACCAATTAACCAAATATTCATAGATATTCTTTAAATCTCATAAACCCGAAGTATAGAAAACCCAATTACCCAAAAAAGCCAAGATTTACAGTGAATTCAATAGAAAGTACTTTGGAAACTGTCAAACTATATTTTTAATTCAAAATTGGCAAGTGAACATCATCACAATGAAAATCCCAAGAAAATCTACATAAACTGATTTGATTAGCTGTTTTCACCACATAATGGAACACATGAAGAGGAAATTCAATGCCAAAAAGTGCTGCGTAGCCACGGGCCGTTCGGGATTTGTATAAGTAACCCCCTTCTATGTTTTGGGGACATTTTACTTATAAATAGACATCTTTTGGTCCACTTCAAGGCTGAAGGATAGAAACCCATAGCCCACTCACGAGTTTCAAACCCTAGAAACTGTAGATCATAAAAACCGAAATCCACCTAAAAGCTAATCTAGTAGTATTTTAGGGATCCCAAATTTTTGGCACATAGCCTCTTCCAACTATTAGTTTCACTTCTTTTTTCTCTCTTTGTTATTTTTCTTTGGCAAATTGCGCAATTTATTGTTCTTGAAAATTAGAATATCTTGATATTGAATAGTTGAATAGTAACTTTCTAAATTTTAGAGGGTAAGTTTGTGCGTTAGAGGATTGGAATGCGTGATTCAGCTTTGTTTCTCGAAGAATTATTCATCTGGTTATCCTTAGCCAGGCCAAAATAGTTTAGACCAAAACTATGTAATCATTTTCATAGTAATCATTTTCAAAAGCTTATTAGGGAATGTAATCATTTTCAACAGCTAAGTTGTCCATGTGGGAAGGAATTGGTGAGAGAGCCCATTTTCAAATGCCCTAAATGCGATAAGGATTAATATAAAATAGAAATTGGCTCGTTTTCAAATGCCCTAAATGCGATTAGGATTAATATAAAATAGAAATTGGTATTTTGTTTTTTTTTTCGGGGTAAATTAAAGTGAAATTGCTAGAATCATTACAGTTTACTTTCTACATAAATAATAATAAGTCAACTATATATTTTTTTGGGGAGCTTAGTTGATGACCTTGCCAAACAAGGGGTTGAGAAAGGCAATTTGTAGGCGACTTTATTATATTTTTACTTCATTTTCTTTTTCCACATTGTAAGAATTCTTTGACACTAAAGGTTAAATTAAATTAAAAAAAAAAAAAAAAAATCAATTTTTCCTGAGCCATGATAAGGCACACATTCCTCCTATGTTTCCACTTAGCTTTTCGGAATCATGCTTTTCTCTTCGCTGCATAAAAACATTTGGAGCTTACTTCTAATTAAAACTCAACCATTCATAATTAGTTGAATTTAGCTTGGGTGCAAAAGGCCGAGGCTTTACCTTACCGAAAGAAGACCGCACTTCAAAACCCTTGTGATTCTTCACTATGGGATTTGAAGCGAAAAAGAATAGTAAATCTGGAAGATCTATGTATACGTGAAATTAAGTGGTTAGGTTAATATAATATGTGTTATACTATTTTTCTGTTCTTGGAATCAATTTTTTCTAGGTAGTTCTCAAACACGGGGTAATTAATTCAAGAGTTTTTTCTGACACCAAAAATTTAGTTTCCAGCCGGGTTTACAGCTGCGGCTTTACATTTTATTGTATTGCCTAGGCACTACATAAATGTTTTCTATTAAAAATTGGTCAAGTACATGATCCTCAAATGAAGTTCTGTTTTCAGAATTGAATACAGATTTGGCATTCTATCTTTAGAATTGTCTTCTCTGAGAAAGAGCATAATTGTAATTTTAAATTTCTTTTAAAATCTATTGCTTGCTAAAAAAATAATAAGATCTTTCTAAATTTTAAATTGAATTTGTAGAGATTTTAAAAAGATAAGAATGCCCTTCTTTAAATACATGGAACTATTTATAGTCAAAAACCATATATGAATATACCAATTATTAAATTCTTAGATGGCTCAAATGGTTCCGGAAATCTTTTTAGAGAGTATCAACACAGTACTTATCATGTTTTTTTGCTATTATAAAAATCATTTGATTCATTTGCTAACAGTAATGAGTTATTTTTGTCGGTTTTGTTTCTTGTTTAATGTCTAGTTGAACAACTATGGCAGGCTGTCTTGTTCATTTCTTGTTGACTTGGTTCAGAGGTCGTCAAGTGTTGCCAAGAACATGTCCACCAAACGCATAATGAATGCATGAATCAAGCTCTTCACTGTTTAGTATTCGAGCGAAAGCACACATGAATGGTATAATTTGTACAGGAAATGGAAGGAAGATTTATCATCTTTGAAACACCAAAGGGAGGACTTGTGCGAGAAATTGAAGGAAATGTACCCCAGGAGCACTCACTTCACCAGCTGATGGATGCCTGGAGACAAACCGACGGAACCGAACTGTTTTTTTAGCTCTGAATGTGTTTTGCTACAAAGACTACATTCTTCAATAGTTTGCTCGTCCTGATCAGGATCGAATGGGCAAGCCTTTGGCTGGATCAGAAAAAGGAGTTGTTAATGAGACCTAGCCATTATGGGCCTGAATGCTGACAATCTTCTTCATTAACTCCCAATTCAAACAGCTGGTTTTTGTAACTGTAAGATAGGGACGCATAATTACAATTGCAAAATGCAGAAATAAGGTAGCTCTATCAGCTACCTTATAATTGTTTTGGACATCAAAACAATCTCCTCTAGTGAAATTTTTTAGGGAGGCTCAAATTTGATTGTTTGGAGCTTCAGCTCTTTATAAACTTTTGTCATTTTGTATACATGACTATGACTTTGTCTAGCATTGAGTTCGTGTAATGTTGATCTATGCTGTTGAATCGTTTTTCTTTTTTTTTTCCTCGTGTTCATATATTTCGAGGTCAAAATGATCTATTTGAGGATTTTTAGGTATCAAAATAACATTTTCTATTGGATTTCTAAGGTGCGCCTTAATTTAATTGTAAAGGGCCTCACCCTTAAATAAACATTTTCCTTTATGGGCTTTAAGGGGTGTGGTTTGTATACAGCTGAGGCCCTAAACAATCGAAGTAAGGCGCATGTTCAAATAGTGTCGAAAGATGTTGTTTCAATATCAAAAATCTTTGTGATGGCCTAAAAATTTATTTTTGTATCTAATTTTATAATTTGAAGCTTAAAAAATAATGTAGATCAAGCAGATCTAAAAACACTTGAAAATCTTGAAAATTAACTGTCAAAAAATTCATTATATGATGCATTATTTTCGAGATAAGAAATCCAGTTTTCTCAGGCCGAGATGATCGATTTTAGGATTTTTAGCATCGAAACAAGCTTTTCTAGTGAATTTTTAAGGTGTGCCTTAATTTGAATGTTTAGGGTGCCACCCTTATATAAATGTTTTCCTTAAATAAGTATATAATAAATGCATATGCTTTTGTACAATATGGAGATAGTCACCCTTAGCCAATAGATGTAAAGCTGGGTGACTAGGAGGAGTACCTTTAACTACCCTTAAAGTCAAAGAAAAAGTATCTTTAATATTGCAGCATGCCCTTAGCCTGCTGATTTCTTGTCTAGTGGCTAGGGATGATGATATTGTTATAACATTGACTGTTTGTCTAATGGCTAGGAATGATGATAATATTGTTATATCAATGACTGATGGTGATGCACACAAAGAGCTTATGTCAAGAATAGCTTAATTTTATCAATTCAATGATTGGTACGATTCAATTTCTACTAGTATCAGAACCAAAGTTCAAGTATTGCTTTGAAGTTGTCCTACCTTTTCTTTGGCTGAATAAATAGATTAATCCCTTCTTTTGCTTGGGTAGCGAAGCAGTAGGTATCAAACTTGGGTAATATTATGCAATCTCTTTCAATTACTAGTTTACTAAAACAAGTATTACTTTAGCTGCTTAAAAAGTTTCTCAGAAACCTAATTAAGATGATAATTAGTTTTTTTTGTTTTGCTTATTTTATGTGACAATATTAAAAAATAATACATGTAAGTTTTAAACTTTTTTTTACAATTCTCTTGAGATTTTTACTGAAATTACATTTTTTAGTAAAAATTGGTGCACGAATCGGCCAATTTAATGGGAATCAATCCTACTAATTGGATCAGGCCGGGACCGACTATTCGGCTTGATTTGTTGTTTTGAACACCGGTTTATGGTCGCTCGTGGAGGCTTATTCACAAATAAATTCACAGTAGCAGAAGATTCAAGAACTCACAACATCATCAAGGTACAGAAAGAGTGAGGTCAATGAATGAGAGAGGGACTTAGATCTGGTCAAGATAAAAATTTTCTCTCTCCACCTGTCTTTCTATCTCCATCTCTCAATAAAAGGGGAAGAAACCTGTCCCCTATGTCAACTCTATTTCTCTTTAAGGGTAGGTGGAGATTCTCCTCCGAGAGAGTGATACAGCGAAGAGAAGAGAGCGAGAGATGGTTGTGGGAGGGATAGAGATCAGAGAGAGATTGAAAAGAGAAAAAGACATGAGTATGGGGGGAGAGAGTTTAGAGAGATTGAAGAGAGGTACAGAGATGAGAGATTGAAGATTTTTGGGGGGTGAGTGAGAGAGATCATAGAAAGAACGAGGAAAGAGAGAAAGCAAACCAATACATTAATTGTTATACCAAGTCTAACAACAATTGAAAGGCCAATCAACACTTAGTTAGTATTTAACATTATCACAAATGGGAGATTTAAGGCATTTTATTTGACTACACTCGATAAAAAAACAAATAAACTGAATGAGAGAGAGAGAGAGTGAGAAATAAAAAACTCATTTTCAGTCACCACCAGCTTGACTACCTTACGCTCTCTTGGAACCATGGTGATTAGGGTTTTGAATCACTCGACTCTTGGAAGCATGGTGATTAGGGTTTTGAATCAGTCGACTCTTGGAAGCATGGGGATTAGGGTTTTTAATCAGTGGACCCTGACCCCTTTTCATGAAGTGGAAGCCATACCATGCCAACCCACTCCCCAACTAGAGCTAAGTTGAAAACCCTAATCGCTTTTCATCTCGAGGAGCAAATGGCCGAAAACCCTAATGAAACATAGACAAACTCTGATCAAGAAAATGTTCGCGTAGCCACAAGCTTATCACCTCCATTTTCTCCATCCATTTTGCTGCCTTCCTCAACATCTCCTCTTTTGAACATAGGAGAAACAGGCTCGCCACATGTAGCTACAAATCACACAATCATCAGCCTGAAAGACACTATGGCTATGGTTGATGATGAGGACACCTTAAAAAGGAGCGTGGAGAATGCGAGGGCCATCACCATTGGCTTGTTTACTGCATCCTTTCCATCTGCAGGTTTATCTTGGCTCATAAAAAACCAGAATCAGAAAGCTGCTTTTCTTCTCCTCCTCTTTGGATGTTGTATACTTCTTTCCGGGCAAGCCCTCGGGTTGATAACATATGGTCTTTGCAAAAATGAAACCTTTCACCTCGTAGAGCAACGCATGTACTCTAGCATAGTGCTCTTCATTGTGGCCATCGTCATTTTTATTTGCAGTCAAGTCTCAATGGTGGCGGTGGCCCCAGTGGTGGTGGCCTTAATTGGGACTCCAAGGGTTTCCTTTTTAGGCTATTGTTGGTGCAAAATGAGGTCATAGGGTTTCCTTTTTAGGTGTGCAAATATTTAGAAATTAATATCAAAAAAAAAATGTTAATGTTACAATTGGACAGATGTTGAGCTTCAACATATGATATTGCCTGATTTTGTGGAGAACAACTATTGTTCATTTGAGACATCAATTCCGTTCTTACAAATATGCTTTCCAAGGCCGTTACTTCTCTCTCTTTATCTATGGCATTTTGTGAATTACCTCTCTCTTTTTTGGTTTTTTTTCAGGCATATAAACTGCTTATTCTTCTCTAGGGTTTGTTAAGTCCACTAAGGGTTGTGGGTTCTTAGAAATTCCCTTAGCTAATATCAAGGGCACACGGGTCATGGAGTGCCAATAGTTGGTTGCTGTTTCTGATGGTGCAATGAGTGAGTTGGAGTCCGATGACTCCACTTCTCACGGATCAGCCCTAAGAAGTAGGCCAAGGCATAGTTATTTGGAACATGGATTACTTTGCTAGAGACCTTGAAGGTTCGGAGAAACGAGTACAAGTAAATATTCTAGACATTGAATGAGCGGTCAATCCCAAATAGTATTGTGATTGGATGGCATCTCTGGAACTCTGTTTTGAATTTAAGGATCTCTTGGATGAATGCATGACTTGATTTTTTTTGGGACAGAACTAAAAGGGGACTATTTCTTGGTGGCAACAATATTAGCTTATTTGGAAGAGAACAAGTTGTACTAGGATTAGTACATAGGTCACAATGAAAATCAAATGAGATGATACTTTTTTGCCCTCATACTTTTGGAGTCCCGCTTTTGAAATTTCTGTCAATTGCTGCGATGAGTTGATTAATCCATGGCCCATTATATGGAGGAATTTTACAAGTTGTCGAGCCGCATAAGTTTGCATGTGAGTAATGATCACCAGGGTGAATTTAGGGTCAATTTAGGGTCCTATAAGAAATTTATAGGGATTTGGGGTGCTCCACTCGATAAGAGCCGGAACCCAAAATCATTTAATCGAGTTGACTTAATATGGCATATGTCCTCTGACAAGGGCCGATGCCTGGCTCATCAAAGCAAATCAGTTAGGTGACTTCGTCCTTGATTTAGAGTAGATTGTAGATGCACCTGCACTCTGCTGACGTGGGGCTCCTCTATGCTAACACATGTTTTGTCGGTGAGACACCTTTGAAGCATAACTATGACTTCAAACTTAAAATCATGAAGTCCACTTCAAACTTGAAATCATGAGTGTGTTCTTGTGATCCTGGAGTAGAAAAAAAAAAAAACAACGGCTTACGGTATTTCCAATTTCCAAAGGATGGATTTAGTAAATGCATAGTGGAAATGGGAACTTCTTGAGATCACGTTAAAGCAAGTCAGACCTCAAAAGAATGCACTTTGGTTTCCTACCTATGTTCATTGAGTGAGTTAAGCTGATCCTTTCAACCATCATATGATAGGTTCATGATTAGCTTCATTAGAGGAAAATAAACATGCCATTTTTGTCACAGGAATGGCTCATGTACAGCTTACAATGTGTAACATCATTTCCTTTTCTAGAAAAATCATAATTCTATCTTTAGAAAGTCTAAAAACTTCTATTACAAACGCCAAGTACTACTCCTGTACATTGGCCCTACCACACGTTTAGTTCTCACACAAACTTCTTTAACCTTGTTTTGACCCATCATACATGACATGCATGCAAAAATAAAAAATATGTACTTACACCAAAAAAAGCCCCCCCAATTAAACCCATTTTTCTAAATTTTCCTTCATTCCATGTTGCATTCGTGAGTAACAGAAAATGACTGTCTACAATGAGTTTGTTGGAATTTCATCGACTTGATCTTCCGACACACAAAAACTTGTTAATTTATTAAGTTTGTTATTATGCGCCTTTTGAACATCACCTGAAGGTTGTTCAATAAAAACCTCTTCTTGAAGATGGCCATTTAAATGTGCAAATTCGACATCTATTTTAAAAAATTTCCATTTCTTTTGATAAGCTCCAGTATTACGAGCAAATACCTCTTGGTAGTCGATCATGATTCTTCCCTTACAACCTTCGGGAACCAATCGTGCATGGTATATTTCTACTAAACCCTTTTTATTCCTGTTTGTTGTATACCCATTTCAACCTAATTGCGCTTTGACCATTTGGAAGTGATGTGAGCGCCTTTGTGCCATTTTTCTCAATAACTTGAATCCTTCATCCATCACTCTCCTCCACGTTCGATCACAGACCGTGAATTTCTCCATGAAAACCAACAGCCTTCAATCACCAAAGAAACCAAATGAATTGTGCTCATTGTTAATATTTTCAGTTTGAGCATAAAATCAGTCAAATTTCTTGTATCGAATGGCTTTTCACTTGAATCATTTCCCCAAGAAGTATGAGCAATTTGTGGAGTATTTTGAGCATTTATTTCTTCTTGAACTTGTTTACTTCCTCCCAAGTCAATTGCTAAGTCATTCGACTTTTTATTCTCATTACAATCCAATTAGACTTCTTCATTGAGCTCAACATCTCTACTTATAGTCAACTTTCTCTTTTTCTGTTTTTAAAGCTTGTAAGCATTTTATTTTTCATCCTGCACTACTTTGAGCAATAAGTGACATAGCTAGTATGAAATAAATAACCCATAGTTCTCTTTCAATAATCCAAATCATCATGCCAATCACATTCACTACAACTAATAAGTTTGTATTCATTTGAATGAGAATAGAATAGTCTGTAATGCAACACACATTTTAATCAACAATTCATTTCGCTGCCTTCATATGAGTTTTGATTATGAGCTCGCATGTACCAACTTATCAAAACAGCTCCATATAATACATTTGGTCAAGTGCTTGTCAGATAATGCAAACTTCCAGCCAATCCTTTAAAATAGGAGTCATCATATCTGCCACTCATCTTACACTGAATAGCAATAGTCAATAATAAATCTTATTAAAAAATTTACCTTTCATGTCTACTTTAACAAATAAAAATCCCAACATCACTTTGCTTCACTTCAATTCAATAAACACAATTCACAAGTCCAATTGTCAATTATATTAATCATGGATTACTTATACTCAACAATCATGCATGGAATATTTCCCTTAAAATGAAAATCATCAACATGTACGATAAACTATCAAAATGTCACCATTGGCATTCATCTTCAAGTATGAAGCTGAGGGAATGTTAGAAGCCATTTTCATGGAAGTATCTATCAATTCTTGCATTCAAGCTCTAGGTGCTTGTTTAAACTCCTATAATTCTTTATTAATTTATAAAAACAAATTATTAGTATTTAATGTTGATTGCTGAATATAAACCTTTTTTTTCAAGAGAAACATTAGAAAAAGAGGTTTTGGACATTCATTTGAAAAATATTTCATTTCTTTTGAGTAACCAAGGCAATAATTAGCCAAATAGTATACATTCTAATAACAACAATAAGTATCACAGCTCCTTGCAAGTAATCCTTGGTGAACAATCTATCTATTTAACATGCTACTTCCCATTTTACTCCACTTGCTTTTTGATCATTTGGAAGTGATGTGAGCTACCATGTAGCACTTATCTCAATAGCTTAAACATCCTTATCTTCGCTTTCCTCCACCTTTTATCATGACCTGCCTCATAAAAATCTATAGATCACAATCAACAAAGAAACAAAATAAATTTTTTTTATTATTATTATTCTCAATTTGAAAAGTGAGTATTACTCACTCTCATCTTAGGTGGCTTTCATTTGAACTTCCATCTATGGAAGAAGGGAATGAGCTTGATACATGTTGAAGAAATGAGGGTGGAACATTTGGTTCTTGTATCTCATCATGAACTTTGCCATTTTCACCTAACTCAATTGTCAAGTCATCTTTATCCTCGTTTTTTTGTCCACTCGCATGAGGCTTCTTCTATGTTCTGGATTGTATAATTTACAAGCTTTTAATTTCCAATCATGACCGATAAAAATGTAATTTTTGCTTCTATCCTCCAATTTAACTCTTAACTTGATTTTGTTGTGAGTATGTAATACTACCAACCCAAGCCTTTGATAGAATAAAAACTTTGGAATGCAACAAATGTATTAGAGCTTAAAAATTTAAACAAATTCCAATCTTTTGTTCAAAAAATAAACCAAAATTTTCTGGTTGAAATCATCGATGCAAGGGAGCTTGTATTTGTTCTTTCCAAAAGAAGTTGGATGATTAGTCTACAACAATCGGTACTGACGATCTGCATGGATGATGTAGCCATTTATGATTGTCCCTATGGAAGTCGTTCACAGTGATGATTTCCATGAACACGTCCCTCACGAATTTGATTTAGATGGTTCATTTAGTGGCAGCTATTTTATCATTTCTTCTTTATGCAACATTCCAACCCATTAGAATTTTGGTGTCCAAATCTCAAGTGCCATAAACAGGGCTTTTCTTTGAATGACGCACTAAGATATTACATAAAATTATATGAACATTTAGAGAGAATTCTATTTTTAGGCTTACAAACTTTTTTTTACCAAGTTCTCATTTTGATCATTTATGATGACGGCTAAATCTTCCAAGTGAATATCATAACCTGTTGATTAGAGTTGGCTCAATCTTGAAATATTGTTTTCTCATATTTGACACAAAATAGACAATAGAAATGAATTCATGCTTTTCATTCTTTGAGCATTTTAGTATTTACCCTTCCCTTTTATGAAAATCTTGGAAAAGTCACAGAAAGTTACCTTGCCACCACCTATTCATCTCATTCTATGAATATCTCTCTCTTTCGATGCGTGTGATTGCTTGTACCACTTTCATTGAACCATGGATTGTTGACCTCATAGTCACCTCCTTGTGCGTACTTTACGTGATCTCCTCCATTTGAATTATTAAATCTATTTTTGGAAAAATAATGCTCCGATTTTTTACAATTAAAAAGTGAATGTAGTCATTTCCTACCTTTTGGATTAATGAGCTGCCTACATCATGTCTCCTCTTGCACTTTTGGTTTTAGAAATGTTTGGCCATTGTTCACCTTGATTTGCTTGATTGTGACCTCTGTCTTCTTCCTCTGAATCCTCCTGTACTTTTATCCTTACTATATTTCTATCTAGTGTTTAAGGTGATAGTTTGGCTTTCTAAGCATTCTTTGCTCTATCTTGTCCGGATCCCAAAATTTGATTAATTACCATAGCCATATAGATCTTTGCTTTCTTCTGTCGCTACGAAGCCATATAGATCATTGCTTTCTTCTGTTGCAACAACTATATGCTCAAATTTTGGAGGTAGAGAAGTCAATATCTTCTCCACAAGGAGAACATCATCAATGCCTTTCATCATTTCTTCTCTATTGATTGATAGAGCAATGACTACTGATAAATAATTTGAAATTCATTCGGAATCAATCATATGAAGCATTTCAAACTCAGGTCCAAAGTTTGTTGTTGGACTTTCTTCGTTTTGTCCACTCCTTTGAGTACATTATGTAAAATTCCCATCCCCTATTTAACTATTATAGCTGAGACAATGTTTCGAAAGTTGCTTTCTGTTGTCTCATCTTCTTGACTTTTTAGGGCATTCTTCTGATTGTCTGTGAGTGCAGTGTCATCCTCTGTGGTTTTGGGATCATTGTACCCCTTTCTACAACTTCCCACACGACATGTTATCTTAGAAGTGCAGTTTTTTGAATGCTCCAATTCTTGTAGTTTCCAAGGTGAGAAAAGAGACTTGTGCCTTAAAACATGGAACTTATAGAGGTATTTATCAATCACAACGCTCTCGTACCTATTTGATTATAGTAATAATCGGAAAACATAATACGAAAGTTTTGACTGACTAATCACTAAGCTTCGGTTCTTGTTATCAAAGTCTACCTTTAGGTTGTACTCATCACTATGCTTTGTGATCATATTTCATGAGAGAGAAGACAGAAGGTCCAAGCAGTACAAGCATTCGATCTGAGAGATGGATAATCGGTATGTGATCCAGATTTTGTGATTTTATGGTTTCCCCAGTAAGTTGACTTGATGCAGAGAGTCTCACATATGCCGGTGTATTGTGACATGTTTTTCACTCAAGAGAACGAACTGCTGCAGTGGCAAGCAACCAACACATAACAGAAAATAGGTATTGAAATTCTCACAAATATTTCCATTAACAGGAACAAATTCTCTACAAACTAGCGTAGGATACCCAAACTAACTAATGTTTTGAAATCATCCCCTAAGGGTGTTCATTCTGTTTATGTGGCCAAGGTACTAAATGAAGACACTATGGAGCATTGTTGGATTAATGTCTGGAATATATTCACTCCATTAAAGTCAGATATTGCCAAGGGCGCCATTTCAACCACCTGGCCATTTCAAAAACAAGGATCCTTGCATGATTGCCCCAACGAAGTGTCTTGGGAGTATGCCCAATCCAAATGCAATTGATGCAGCCGATCCTTTCCTATAAATTTCTAGAGCCAGAGTTCTTGCATTTGGTGGTGTTTTCAAGAAATCCATCCGAAAAACCTGAAGAGCAGGCATCGACATTACCCATTTATGCAAAGAGCAGTCTACCATTTCGGTGAAGGGCTAAGAATAGTATTTATGATATAGGAGCTGAAAGTTATGGCCCAAGGAAGTTGCATATCAAATTGAGTGTTAAGATAGACTTTTTTGTTCAGTAGGTAGAGAGTTGGCCTTTCTTAAAAAAATAAATAGGGAGAAATTGTTATTATTATTATTTTTTTCACGAAGGGCATGGTTGTTTCATTTTCACAAAGGGCATGGTTGTTAATTCGTGATTAGAAGTTTATTTTCATTACAAACGTGACACAATGATGAGGTTTTAGGATTAATGAAAAGATTAGGGAAGAAGATCATGATTAGAATTTAGTTGTAGTTATTTTGGTGTTGTGGTTTCAACCACAAGTCCTTCTGAAGCATTTAGGACTCTAAAACACTCTTAAATAACATTAAAATGTAAAAAATACTGTGAAAAATACCACTTGAATAGCACCCTAAACAACAATGGGTGAATAGGAAATATAAATGAATAGTACATGTGAATAATAAAGAAAGATAAAACAAGAAACCCTAGAATCCTAAAAAAAATATGAAATCATAAAAATAATCCTAAAACTAAAATCAATATATTCATCTATTAAAATTCGCCTGTATTTAAAAATAAGTATAATTTTGCCCTCCATCATTCTCCTCTAGTAAGAGAAAACGTCTCCTTGAGTTCTAAAATGTTCTAAGAAGAAAAATTGCCTTCTTGAATGTTTTTCTTCTTTATTGGTTCAAAAATTATTTTTAATAAAAGTAATTTCTCGAAAAATAGAACTTGATATGTATATTGAGGAATCAATGCAAATTTATCAGATATGGCTATCCTTAAACATCTTATTAAAAATCATGTCAAAAACTACAACCCTAATTTTTTGGTCTTTAAAGGTTTTCTCGACATCTATTTCATCACTTATTCAAATTAAAGCCATAATTTGTGATTGAGTCGACCACACTTCCTCTTTGCTTCTTTGATTCCAATGCCCTAAATTTATTGAATGATCTATCTCTTCGGTATTAATGAGATACTCAAAGGCCATGTTTTGGATCATTCCTTCTGCAACCTTCTTTCCATATTCTTCACCCTATTCGAAAAATTCTTAATCAACATCTTGATCCTTATCATAGGTCGGATCTTCTAAGAGATCTTCTTGTTCGTCTGAATCTATATCAAAGATTGGTGGCAAATCATAATCTACAACTTGCTAAATTTCTATGCAATCTGCGTCAAAATAAGAAATCTCGTCTTTCAAATCGAAAACTAATGTGATACACCCGACGTCTAAGTCTTCGATCACTCCACACGTGAAGCGCGAAAGTGAAAAGTCTTGTACTCGAGATCATCTTGGGCTAAAAAATCACCATCTTGCCCATTATGGACGCTTGCGTACTACTGCACTAGCTGCTGTAGTTGCCTATCACATTCCCCGATTTTGTCATCTAGGGGAAAATGGAGTGCATAAAAATCCCAGTTCTACGGCCCCTTCTTGCTACTATGGGTTCTTTGAAATCATAAAGCCTTGGCAAATAATCAACAAAAATCTACTGACATCATCAAGATCTACAATGTTTTGGGAAAGCCTTAGCAAAAATCAGCAAACCCTAGACCCCCTCTATAACTTCCTCGCTTTGTTGTTAACTTAGGGTACCAAAAAATTTACATTATAGTAACTCTGTGCAGTACTACAATTGCTCCATACAATGCTACAATACTTTGTATATGGATCACAAGCTTTGATACCAATTTGGTGAAGAAAAATTAAGGGAATAGTAAAATCAGCAAGGAACAAAGCTAAACACAAGCATAATTCAAAGAAATCTAGGGTTTATTCTCCATACCCCAAGGTACAGTTCCAAAAGTATAAGCTTTTATCTCTTGAAAATTCTAAAAGCTATGTGGAATTGACCACCATAAACCTCTTATATATTATAATTTAATGTTTCAAGTATAAAAGGTATCCAAACAAATAATACATTAATCATGTATTCTTACTTAACTTAAAATTCATAAATACAATTTTATCCCTATAAGCAGTAATCCATGAACAATACTAGTGAGTAGAACTTATGAAGTAAATAGACAAAATAAAAACTCAAGAATTTTTAAAAAACCAAAATCTCAATAAATAAACCCTAAAACGAAAACTATAATATAAATCCTTTAAAGTTGAAAAAATAAATTTAATTTTGTCCTCCATCAAAGGGTGAGAGATGTAGTGAGGTGTGTCGTGAGGACTCTTATTCAGTAATTGCAGGGCGTGGTCGATATGTAATGCGTAGTATGGCTCCAAGTGGAACGTGTGTGCAAGTGTTGCATTGTGCGGGGAGTATATGTATTGTAAGTTGTTGTTAGATGTAAGCTTTAGGAAAAATGACCTTTACCCCCTTCCTCGAAACTTCCCTCCATATTAGCCTTTTGAGTTCACAAAATCCCTCGTACCCCAACAAATTAAAAAATTTGGGACCTTTAGCCCATGAATTGTGTTTTTCTTTGTTCTTCTACAAATTTGATCTTTTTATTTTACAAAATGCTCCCTTCCCTTACTACGTATTTCACCCACGATTTCTTCTATATATAGTGTGGTTTGCATAAGGTTGCAACCTTAAATAATCATATTAAGGCATGCGTCCAAATTTTATCCTAAATGTAATGCTGGTGTCGAAAATTTGTGGGATGTCTTGATAATCTATTTTGATTTCTATTTCTTAAATTCCAAACTCCAAAAATGGTTCAAATCGAATAAATAGATAAACATTTGAAAATCATGAAATGGAAGGTCCATGTAATATGTTGAAAGATACATTATTTTTTTGACTAAAAATCTATTTTCATTTCATATTTATACATCTCGATGTTGATCTGATTATCTAGAGGATTTTCCAACATCAAAAAAACTTTTTTGATGGATATTTGAGGTTAACTATAAATCTACATTTTAAGATTGCAACGTTATACAAACGTTTTTCTATTTTATATTTGCACATAAAATGGGACACATAGGATCCTCATATAATGTAACCATGGGATGACTTAAAAAAATAAAGAAACTAGCAACAAGTAAATTTTAACTAATCTTATGCCAATCTTAAGAACCAATAGATTGAACAACGTGCATATAACAACTAGGAAAACACAATTTTATCGTCGAAATTATAAAAAAAGGGGACCATCTAAGGTAGACAATATACAATTTTCCCGTGACATGGGAAAAAATGATCTAAGACTTTATGAGTCATTTGATGTGCAAATCGGGTGATCTTGAATGGTGGACAATCTATATCTATGTATATACAGTTAAAAAAAAAATCCAACTTTATTTGATTTATACCAACAAGAATACCTACAGGTGTTCACAAAGCAATTTAGTTTCATAAAAATTAAATTGTAATACACTATGGGATCCTCCACTTTCATGCTAAAATTAGGCATGCCATGCCTTTTAGCTTGTGTGGGACATGGCACTACCTATCGGGTAAAGAGAGCTCAGCAACACACTCGTTAGATTAACCATCATAATTAAAGTGGAAAGTAGTGGAGTCATTATCCCTTACTTTCTTTTACGTATTCCCATCAAGTATTAGTGATAGAATCTCAGAATATACAAAGAACTCTCTATATATTGAATGTTAAAGAATACTCTTATAAATATAGGGCCAGTAACAGTCATGGATAGATACCTATATCTATCATACATATCGTGGATACCGAATCTTATCATAATCAAGAGATATACATCCATACGACCTGATCTAATCAAGAGATACTTATCCCTACACTATATGCATCATTATCTATCTATCTATATCTATCCAGACGATAACACTCCTCCTCAAACTCAAGATGTTGTCCAAGAGACCATCTAGAGTTTGAACAACAATTTTGAAATCGAGCGGTTGAATCTTTAGGGGCGCAAGCATCGGATTGCTTGATCAACTTCATGCTTCAGGATGCATGATCAACTTCAAGTGCACAACTGCAGATTGCTTGATTAGGTTGGACCATAGATTCGAAGTTTAGAACAGTAAGATCCAAAATAGATCAACAAGAGAACATGACAGGCTCGAGCAATGACATGTCAATAAGCCTCAGGAACAAGCCATATCAGAGTAGGCTCGAGCAATCAGATAAACTCCAAACATAAACCAATCAAGACGTCGAGAAAATAGAATGGCACTAGGAAGTGCCAACAAAACTCCGTATAGATCCAAGATCGATTCAACAGCTCGTTGGCTAGTACAGACATTATAGGGTAACAAGAAAACATATTTGATCATACAGAGAACAAATGAGCCAAAAAACAACTCGCCAGAGTACAGATAAGTCCAAACACGACTTAACAGAGAGCCAAAACATGACTCAACAGAAGGGCTCTGATCAGTCACTGGTGGTTGTTTTGCAGAGAATCGAAATGAGACTAGGTGGCTATATTGCAGAGTCAAAACACGGCTCGACAGATCGGCCATTTTCAGAAGTGGATTTAAAAGCGGGTTTCAGATTTGGATCAACAAGGATCCGATACCAGAGAGGAGCCCGATAGCAAATCGCTTTGCGGTGGGTGAAGGACTATAAAGTAAATGTTTTGTTGAAGGATCATAACAAGACTATGAAACCAAGGCAGATGGCTTTCACTACTCTAAAAGGAGCCAATGGACCTTTCAAAACTCAACGAGAGTGAAACTTGTAATGGAGGTAAGACTTGAGCAGCTGCAGAGATGTTATGAGATTTCTAAAGGAACGAACCTGAGGCTCGATGCAGATAGGCTCGGCAAAGAGGTTCGGCATAGATAGTCTGGAAAAAGAGGCTATGGCAACTTTAGATCTGAAAAACTAGGCAAAGAGGCTACGACAACCTCATATCTAATAGGCTGGGAAAAGAGACTACAGCAACCTCATAAGTGGGGTCGATGAGTCTATGGCTAATATTAGAATATACAGAGAACTCTTGGTATATTGAATGTTAAAGAATACACAAGACTCCTATAATATTGAGCCAATAATAGTCACGGATAGATACCTATACCTATCATACATATCGAGGATAACTAAACTTATCATAAACAAGAGATATACATCAATACAACCTAATCAAGAGATACATATCCCCCCACATGATACGTATCCTTATCTATCGATCCATATGATAATAATTATATATAATAAACATAAGATATGTGTCATAAAATAACTATGGAATAGGTTACCATAGAAATCCTCAATCGAAGTCGATCTCTCTCTCAACTAAGACATTTCCAAAACATTTGGTCCCTTATTCCATGGAGATAGAGAGAGAGATAGAGAGAGGGGGCCGGTGGGTTTCCTTGTGGCCGCCATCTCAAATGGGCCCCCCAACCTGAAAGAAACAAAGACATTTCTAAACTCCATTTAGTATATTTGAAATGGCTCTGACCTATAAAATCCTGAAAAAAATTTTTAACCTATATAAAAAATTCTTTTCGAGAAAATAAATTATACATAAGATTTTAAAAATTCATTTTGAAGTTCCATAGTCAAATAAAATATATTTAAATTAAAATTAATGTGAAATTGGCTCGAATGGCTCAAGCATTATGCTAATACTATGAGACACTCCATCTATACTAGCAATCATGAACTACTATCTTCTTATCAAACTGACCCAACAGTACTCATGAACCACAACTCATTGCAGAGTTTCATGTTTGGTCCATCAAAACCAACAAATTAGTGAGGAGAACACCATTCTAATCCATGAATTACGGATTCTCCCTTGGGGCAAATTCAAGTTCAATAGGACATTCACACACTTATGTACACATCAGACCATAATGTGTTGCTTCCCTAGAAAGCTATCTTGTATAGATGCTGTTGTTGTAGATACCTAGTTTGAAATTGACCTTTTCTCTGAATTCATAGATCCTGATGTATAGATGCGTACTCATAAACCATATGAATAAGCCTCAGACTGACCCATTTGATCCGTAGGGACAATAGTGATTCAGTACACCACTGTCATCCTAGGCTACAATTTAACCATATATTCACAAATATTCCTTAAATCTCATAAATCCGGAGCTAAAAAACCTAATATCCAAAAAAACCATATTTACAGTGAATTCGACAGAAAATGTTATGAAAATTGTCAAACTGTATATTTAATTCAAAATTGGCTAGCGAACATAATCACAATGAGAATCCCAAAAAAATCTACATAACCTTATTTGATTAGCTATTTTCACCACATAATGCGACACATGAAGAGGAAATTCAGTGCGTGGCATAGCCATGGGTCCCTTCGAGATTTGTATAGGTAACCGCCTTCTAATTTTTGGGGCAATTTTTAATACAAGTAAACATGTTTTGGACCACTTCATGGCTGAAGGCTAGAAACCCATAATCCATAAATGAGATTTCAAGCCCTAGAAACCCTAGATTGTAGAAACCGAAATCCACCTAAAACCTAATCTAGCAGTATTTTAGGGATCCCAAATTTTTGGCACATAACCTCTTCCAAACACCAGTTTCTCTTGTTTTTGCTCTCTTTGTTATTTTTTCTTACTAGTTTCACTTGTTTTTTCTCTCTTTGTTATTTTATCTTACTAGTTTCACTTGTTTTTTCTCTCTTTGTTATTTTTCTTTTGCAAATTGCACAATGAATTGTGCTTGAAAGTTTTAGAGCGTAAGTTTGAGCGTGAGAGGATTGGAATGCGTGATTCACCTTTGTTTTTGAAAGAATTGTTCATCTTGTTAATTTTAGGCAGGCCATAATATTTTAGACAAAAAAAAAAAGAAAAGTCTTCCCCATAACTCTTTCGGCCAATGAAAAAGCATGGATGGTCCGGCGTCTCTTCTCATTTACGTGACGAAGAAAGGGAATTTAATCATTTTCCACTGGTAAGCTCTCCATGTGGGAGAAAGAGTGTCCTAAATGCGAATAGGATTAATATAAAATTGAAATTGATTTTTGTTGTTTTTTTGGGTGTCCTAAATGCGATTAGGATTAATATAAAATTGAAATTGATTTATGTTGTTTTTTTGGGTAAATAGAAGTAAAACTGTTAGAATCGTTACAGTTTAATGTCTATATAAATAATAAGAAGTCAACCCTATATTTTTTAGGAGCTTAGTTGTTGACCTTGCCAAACGAGGGGTTGAGAAAGGCAATTTGCAGGTTATTTTATTATATTTTTACTTCTTCTTTTTTTCCACTTTGTAGGAATTCTTTGACCCTAAAGCTTAAATTAAATTAGAAAAAAAAAAAAAAACCATCCAGTTTTTCCTAAGCCATGATAAGGCCCACGTAGTGTTGCACCACGCTTTTTGGAATCTACGCTCAAGCATTCTTAATTAGTTAAATTTAGGTTAGGTGCAAAAGCGGAGCGTTACCTTACGGAAAGAAGGCCGCACTTCAAAAACCTTGCAATGAACATATGCATGTTCATTCATGATAATGGGATTGATAATGGGATTTGAAGGGAGAAAAAAAAAAAAAAAGTAAATCTGGAAGATCTATGTACCTTAAAAATTAGGTGGTTAGGTTGATATATTATGTGATATACTATTTTTTTGGTTTTCGAATCAATTTTTTTTAGGTAGTTCTTAAAATTGGGGTGATTAATTCAAGAGCTTTTTTTTCTGACACCAAAAGTATATTTTCCAGCAGTGTTTCAAGCTGCGGCTTTGCATTTTATTGTAATGCCTAGGCATCACATAAATATTTTCTATTAAATTTTCGTGAAAGTACATGTTTCTCAAACTGGGTTATGTTTTGGGAATTAAATACAGATTTCGACCTTCTATCTATGTTTAGAATTCTGTTAGTTGAAAAAGAGCATAATAGTAATTTTAAATTTCTTTTAAAATATATTCCTCACTAAAAAAGTAATAAAATCTTTTTAAATTTGAAATTGAATTTGAAAAGATTTTGAAAAAAACAAGAATGCCTTTCTTAAAATATGTGAACTATTTAAAGTCAACGGTCATATATGAATATACGAATTAGTAAATTCTTGGACCGCTCATGTGGTTCCAGAAATCTTTGTTAGGGAGTATTAGCACAATACTTCTTAAAATATCATGAGTAAAGAAGAGATTAGTAATGTTGTGAGAAATTGCTATTTGTTGTCGACATCATTTTCATGTTTTTTGCCATTATAATAATCATTTGATTCATTTATTAACAGAAATGAATGTGTTTTGCTTTACATTTTACCGACGGAACGGATCTGTTTTGTTCACTCTGAAATGTGTTTTGCTACAAATACTATATACTTTAATAATTTGCTAGTCCTGATCCGGATTGACTGGGCAAACCTCTGGCCGGATCAGAAAAAGGAGTTGTTAATGAAACGGAGCCGATACGGGCTTGAACGCATATGCAATCTTCTTCAGCAAGTCCCAATTCAAGTTGTTGTTGCTTGTAGGTTTGAGATAGGGATGCATAATTGCAATTGCAAAATGCAGAAATAACGTAGCTCGTTCAGATATGGCTGAATAATTCCTGGTTAGTTTGCCAAAATGTGGAAATAACGTATCCATGCCGATTCCACCACAAGAATTTTTAGGGCAGTTTGGATGGTGCGCACGAAGTGCAGCATCGACAGCCCTTTTTCTAATACCGGCAAAAGCTTCTTGCCGTTTCCCCCCCCAAATCGCCATGAAGGCCGATTTAATGTGCAATGTCGGCTGATGCATTCTGCATTATCCTACTGCATCAAACACCCCATAATGAAGCAACATGCATATAAAGCTGCATTATTGACAATACATGCGCGATACAAGCAGACCATTAAGATGGTCGGGAAGTGAGGGGTTATTGCAACCTTGTAAGTGTTGGCCTCTTTATTAAGAGGTTATCATCAAACTCATCCTTCTTATTTGCTGCAAGATGCTCTCTTGGTAGGCAGAAATTACAGTGTAGGTCGGTCAATCTTTTTTTTCTTGTTTTTTTCAAACCTTCCTTTTAGTTTGAGGATAGAATCTTTAGTTGAAATTTAAATTCTTGGCTTTTAGTAATTTTTTTAATAGGGTAATGCCCAAGCTTTAGCGTAGTGCCTTAATAACAAAAAAACAAAAAAAGATAAAATAAATAATACTCGGACTGTGGATGTCATCGGAAAGAGGGACAATTTTGAAAAAAATAAATAACCTTCTCTGTAATGGAGCGTATTTTAGGAAATATTTTAAGGTCCGTACGTAAATCAGTATAAAAAATGTGGTTTCGTATTCTTGTATAGGGATCGTCTCCGTGGATTTAGCTGTGGCCCAAACAAAAACGATGTGGCTGTTTTATATGCTCAGCCCGAAAATTGACAATCTCCCTCCATATTCACAGTAGAATGGGTTGCAAAATGAAGAATTGCCTCGGATAAGGTAAATATTTGGTTTCAACTCCATAATTGTTGCATATTCTATTCGTGTATGAATGCATACTCTGTTCGTTTCTTCGTAAAAACGTATACATGATTATGAATTGTCTTGCTTTGAGCTCTTGTAATGTTGATCTAAGCCGTTGAATCTTTTTTTTCTTTTTTTCCCTCGTGTTCATACATTTTGAGATCGAAATGATCGAATTGAAGATTTTAGGTATCAAAATAACCTTTTGTATTGGTTTTTTAAGGTGTGCCTTAATTAATTGTTAAGGGCCTCACCCTTAAATAAATATTCTCCTTTATGGGTCTTAAGGGGTGCGGTTTGTGTACAGCTGAGCCCCTCAACAATCGAAGTAAGGTGCATGTTCAAAAGGTGTTGAAAGATGTTGTTTCCGCACCATAAATTTTTGTGATGTCCTGGAAGTTTATGTTTGTATCTAATTATATAATTCGAAGCTTCAAAGGTAATGTAGATTGAGCAGATCCAAAAACACTTGAAAATCTTGAAAATCAATTGTCAAGAAAATGCCTTACATGATGTATTATTTTAGTGGCAAGAAATCCAATTTTTCTCATGTTTATATATCTTGAGGTTGAGATGATAGATTTGATGATTTATGAACATCAAAAAAATTATTGCTTCAGTTGCTTAAAATTTTTTTCCGAAACCTAATTATGACTAATATTTTTTTTTTTGCTTATTTGTTGTGACAATATAAAAAAATAAGGCATGTAAGTTTAAAACATTTTTTTTACAATTCTTTTGAGATTTTTTCTGAAATTACATTTTTCGGTAAAAATCAACACAATAATCGGCCAATTTAATCGAAATTAGTCCGACTGCATGAATCAGGCCAGGACCGACTACTCGGGCTGATTTGTTATTTTGAAGACCGGTTTAAGGTTGCTCGTGGAGGGCAATTCACAAATAAATTCACAGTAGCAAAAGCTACATGAACTCACACGTCATCTACATAGAGAAAGAGTGAGGTAAATGAATGAGAGAGGGACCGAACAGGACCTTGACTTTATTCTTACTTGTATTATAACGACTAATGAAAACTCTTTAGGGTTCATGATTGTTATTTATTATAACGACTAATGAAAACTCTTTAGGGTTCATGTATGTTATTTATTCTTACTTGGACGCCCCGCCCCCCACCCCACACATGGACAGTTAAAGAATAATCAGATGGATAACTAAAAAAAAGAAAAGTAAAACTGCCAATCTAGAGTTGGAGTCTTCTAATACTCAAATTCACTCTCTAAAAATTAGACGATCACTATTCATTTTCAGGATATTCTTACTTTCAAGCGCCATACTCAGTCCAATTTGCTAATGAAAAATATCCCAGAGTGAAAAAACAAGTGAGGCTGGTCGTTGGAAGAGGTTATGTCCCCAAAATTTGGGATCGCAAAAATAGTACTATATTAGTTTTCATCGAAGGGGTATAAATGAACAGTATGGCCTCACAAGAGCATAAAATATTTATCAAGTTAATAATAAAAAGGGTTATGAGGTCTCATTCGACAGTGAGATTAGTGTAGCTCAAGGTAGAATTGGAGGTTGACCTACCCAAGAAGCGATCCAAAGCAGCACACCAGCGAAGCTAGAGGTAGGTCAAGAAATAGTGTTGGAGACATTCTGCTCATGGATTAGCTACGAGTAAACCAGCGGTTATACCAAAACCTTGTTGGAAACATTACCGTATCAATGATATGCATTTGCAGGTAGTAGGACGTTAATTGTCTCGACCGAAACATTTTTCATTGTTGATTACGATGGATATTCTAATGGGATAGGAAGAAACTGAGGCAGAATGATATCACACGCCATTCCAGGTTTTAATGAAATAAAATGAGGAAAAATGATAGAATGCGAAATATAAATAAATAAAGTAGAGTAAATTACTTTCCAAACACCAACATTCATAGAAATTTGTTACAACAAAAAAAAATTCAAAATTTAAAATAAAAGAGGTTTGACTCAAACAATATATAGGAAGCTTGGATTGAATCAATCGATACTTTCACTATTACTTTAGAATAGAACACAAGGCTGTAGTACAATAGAGCAACCACAATCTTTCACTTATGCCTAACTCACCCTTTCTATCTCAACACATACAATACATCACAATAATGTCTTACTATTTATTGACTCAATTAACTGCCTATACATATGGTCTAAGAAGGACCACATGGGCCATCACATTGTACACCTCTTTTCACCAAGCACCGCTGCACATTGTACACCTCTTTTCACCAAGCACCTCATCACATTGTACAACTCTTTTCACCAAGCACCCCATCACATTGTACTCCTCTTTTCTCCAAGCACCACATCGATTTAGTTAAACCGCCACTTATGAATCTTCTAGAGAGAAGGAATGAGCATAGTCACTAAAAGACAAATTAATATTCAACATCCCCTCTTAATTTGTCACTCTCATTCCAAGTAACATTCTTAAATAACAAAATGTTTCAGTCTTTAGTGGCTTTGTTAAAATGTCTGGAACTTGTTCTTCCGATTTGCAAAACACAAGCTCAACTTCATTATTCTTCACATGCTCTCGAATGGAATGGAATCTTATATCTATGTGCTTGTTTCTTCCATAAAAAACTGGATTCTTGGCCAATGCTATTGCTGATTTGTTGTCACCCTTGATCGTTGTAGGTCCTTCTTGTGGTACCTTCAAATTCCTTAGAACATTTCGCAATCAAATAGCATGACACACACATGATGATGCTGCTACATATTCGGCTTCACATGTGGATACTGTAACAATTGGTTGCTTCTTTAAACACCAAGTAAAAGCTGTAGATCCAATTTGAAATACATAACATGTGGTACTTTTTCTATTAAATAGGTCACATCCCCAATCCCTATCACAATAACCAACTTGTTAGGCCCACTCCATAAAAAATATCAGGTGTAGTACATGTTAGATAACGCAAACTTCCAACCAAGCTTTTAAATAAGCGGCATCCACTCTAGAATCATCATATCTTCCATTTATCTTGCATTCTACTGGAGTAGTTACAGAATTTCAATTCTCCATTTTAAAATTTTTTAGAATTTCCTTTGGATATCTATTTTTACAAATATAGATCCCTTCGTCACATTGTTTAACTCGAATTTCAAGAAAGTAATTCATAAGCCCAATATCTATCCCAAATTCAGTAATCATAGATCGCTTAAAATCACCAATCATGCTAAGTTATTTCCGGTGAAAATTAAATCATCAACATATAAGCAAACTATCAATAGACCACCTTTGTCATTCATCTTCAAATATAGAGCATGGTCAAAGGGGCACTTATAAAATCCACTTTCTTGAAAATATTTGTCGATTCTTGAATCCCAGGCTCTTGGAGCTTGTCATTCATCTTCAAATATAGAGCATGGTCAAAGGGGCACTTATAAAATCCACTTTCTTGAAACTATTTTTCGATTCGTGAATTCTAGGCTCTTGGAGCTTGTTTCAAACCATAAAGTGCCATTTTCAATTTATAAACTTTATTTTCATGCCCCTTTATAATGTAACCCAGTGGTTGTTCAATATAAACTTCTTCTTCAAGATGACCATCTAAAAATGTAGCTTTGACATCCATTTGAAAAATTTTCCATTTTCTTTGAGCAGCCAGACCAATAATTAATCTAATAGTATCCAATCTATCAACAGGAGCAAAAACCTCTTTGTAGTCAATCCCGGCTCTTTGCTTGTATCCTTTGGCAATCAGTCTTGCTTTGTATCTTTCTACTTTACCTTTCTCATTCTTCTTTGCTTTATAAACCCATTTCACACCTCAGAAGTGTTGTAAGCTTCCATGTGTCAATTTTCTCAATAGCTTGAATCTCCTCATCGATTGCTTTTTTCCACCTTTTGTCACGAACTGCATAGTCAAAACTAACAGGTTCGAAGTCGACAAAGAAACAAAATAAATTGTGCTCATTGGTAGTATTTTCTGTTTGGGCATAAATTTCACTCAAACTCCGTGTCCTTGGTGGTCTTTCATTTGATCTTTCATCCATGGAAGAAAAAGATGAACTTGACTCTTGTTGAGGAGTTGAGGGTGGGGTATTTTCTTCTTGAAATCTCTCTTGAACATTGTCATTTCCAGTCATTTCAATTCTTACATGACTTTCCTTTTCCTTTTTGTTCCATTTCCATGCAGATTCTTCATTAAATTCCACATCTCTACTAATTATCAATTTCTTATTTTCAGTATCATAAAGCTTGTGAGCTTTTGATTTTTCATCATAGCCAATAAAAATACATTTTTGACTTTTGTCCCCGAATTTAGTTCTCATTTGATTTGGGACTTGAGAGTATACAATGCACCCAAATACCCTTAAATATGCCACATTAGGCTTATGTCCACTCCAAGCTTCTTGGGGTTTCCTAAATCGCACACTTTTGGTGGGACACCTGTTCAGAATATATACAGCACAAGAGACTGCCTCAGCCCAAAATTCTTTTGGCGTATTTTTTTGTATTTTATTTTTTTTATTTTTTTTAATCAAATTAAAATTTTACCTTTTCCTTTGATCAGAACTCTTGAGAAATTACGAAATGTTATATTACCATTCACTGATTTATCCAACTCCACGAACATTTCCTTTGTTCCGCATATGTGGTTGCTTGCACCACTGTCAAGAAACCATGAGTTGGTACTTTCACTCTCTACTTCTTTATAAGCTAACAGGAGAATTGGTTCTTGATCCACTTTGGATTTTTCTACAAATTCACTTGTTCTCCATTTTATTGGGAGTCTTAAATCTGCATTCAGAACTGTAATGGCCAAATTTTTTGCAATTAAAGCATTAAATCGAAGATCTATCATATCTTTGACGATTGAATGGTTGAGTAAAGTTTCTACCACCTCGACCTTTTGAGGATTGCAGCATCTGGTTGTTTCCTTTTCCGGTATTGGAATTGGAATTGTCACAGCATCGTCCACTTCTATTAAATGTCCCACGTCCTCTTTGACCCCTACCTTTAAATCCTTCTCTTTCATCTTTTAGGGAGAGATTAAATTTGAATACTTGTTCCAAAGGGGTGTTTGTTTTCTTCATCATTCTTTGTTCATGGACTTGCAAGGAACCCACGAGTTGATCGATAGTCATAGTCGACAAGTCTTTACTTTCTTCTATTGCTACAACTATGTGCTAAAATTTATGGGTAAGAGATCTTAATATTTTATCCCTGATACGCACCTCATCTAGCACCTCACCATTTCTCTTGAGTTGGTTTGCTATTGCCAACACTCTTGAGAAGAACTCTGAAATTAATTCTGTCTCTTTCATGTGAAGCATCTCGAACTCGGCTCTTAATGTCTGCAAAAGAACTTTCTTCACTTTTTCTTCTCCTTTGAAAACATTTTGTAAGATCTTCCATGCTTGTTTGTTGAGATGGCGGAAGCAACATTTTCAAAGGTGCTTTCATCAATGCTCTGATAGATTAAAAACAAAGCTCTCTTGTCTAGTCTCCTTGATTCTTTTAGGGCAGCCTTCTGATTGTTTATCATTTATGCTTCCTCTTCTGGGGTTCTGGGTTCATTGTATCCTTTTACAACAATATCCCACGCATCATATGATCTGAGTAGTGCTTTCATCTGAATGCACCAATTTTCATAATTTTCTATTGTAAGACAAGGAACTTGTGTTTGGAACATCATACTTGAGGATGCCATTCTTTTCGAACCTTGCTCTGATACCAGTTTGATCGAAATTTGTTACAGAAAAAAAGAATTGAAAATATAAAATAAAAGAGTTTCGACTCAAACAATATATAGGAAGCTTGGATTGAATCAATCAACACTTTCACTATTGCTTTAGAATAGAACACAATGTTGTAGTACAATAGAGCAACCACAATCTTTCACTTATGCCGAACTCACCCTTTCTATCTCAACACACACATTACATCACAATGATGTCTTACTATTTATAGACTCAATTAACCGCCTATACATATGGTTTACAGAGGGCCACATGGCCCATCACATTGTACACCTCTTTTCACCAAGCACCCCTTCACATCGTACACCTCTTTTCACCAAGCACCCATCACATTGTACACCTCTTTTCACCAAGCACCCCATCACATTGTACACCTCTTTTCACCATGCACCACATCGGTTTAGTAAAACCGCCACTCATGAATCTTCTAGAGAGAAGGAACGAGCATAGTTACTAAAAGACAAATTAATATTCAACAACATGTTAGGATTTAAAAACCCTCTTAGATGTGGAAATAGGAATCCCAAGCATTGGATTCTAACAGGGCTACATCCGTGGGCACAGGAATCTGAAATGTACTATACAAATGAAAGTTACATTATAGATTTTGGAACATAGAATTACATCTATAACCCTCAAAAAACCTAGTCGAGTAAACTCTTTTAGACTCAGTCTCCGGATCAGCATCATCATCGATTCTCATCTCTATTCCACAGGTAAACCACTATCCAAGAAGAGACCATATCCATTATCTAAACCCCTGTCAAGAAGGAGAACCACGAAAGAAATCGAGACTTCCACTCTTTATAGAGGAAACTACCCAAAATCTTCATGGGAACCGCTTCTCTACAAGAAAACAATCTCTCAATTGCTAGGAGGCACATTTGTTGCGTTTCTTTCTGTAAAAAGCTCTCTTCTCTCTAAGAGAAGCCTTATCTCTTTGTAGACACCCTCTTGAAATTCTGGCTAAGGGAACTTCTAAAAACTTTGATTTTGAGCTTAAATGACCACACAAACCCTAGTAGATCATAGGCAATCTAGACCCTCTTCTATGGGCCCTCGAGCTACGCGAAGGCACCACCCCAGCGTAAGAAAGAGGGGTGACCGAATGCCGGGAAAAGGGATGGACCCTTCTTCTTTTTATGATTTTCGAAGAAAGACAAAGGTTTAGAGCTAGACCAACTACTCCAAGAGCACTCATCCACAAACCGGTCACTGGCACAAATAACATAAATTGAGATGACACAAGAGTTTCGTTATTTTGATTCTGCTAGTCCATGGAAACAACGTAGCGACGGATAATTAGGAGTAGGTTCAGTCCATGGGACAAATCGATAGGAAACTCTTCATCAAGAACGTGGTCAAGTATTGGGGCATCCCAGAAAGCATTACAAGCAATCGAGATCCGCGATTTACAGGAAAGTTCTGGATGGAGTTATTCAAAATGCTTGGCTCAGAGTGAGCTTCTCCACAAGCTTTCTTCCACAAACTGGCTGTCAGACTGAGCGTATCAATGCGCTCTTGGAGGAATATATAATTTCTCCAAAACTGCCCAAACCCTATCCCAATTTGAAGTAGAGCCCGAGAGCTTTCCGACGGTCTAAGATTTGCCTGAATCAGACCAACGGATAAAAATATCTAATAAATGACAATTTAGTCCCTGTGATACCCAAGTATGGAGCTGCGGGTAGGGCTATGACATGGCTACGCAGGTCTAGATATGGCATGACGATGCAGTAATGGCATTTGATGATGAAATAAAGGCATTTTATGACACAGTAAAGGTTTTTCTTTTAATTACATAAGGAATAAACTTCAAGATAAATCCAAAACAATTCCTAAAAACATATAAAAAAAAAAAATCAATTAAGACCTACAAATACCCCCTTGATAACAAAAAAAGGGATCAGAGAAAAGTGATCAAGAAATCCCTTAGATATTCTCGAAATAAGAAAATAACCCAAAATTAACCAAATATTGGAAACTTCCGAAAAAATTACGAAAAATACTAAATAATCACAAAAAATCTAAAAATTCATATTTAGCCTTTGGAGATTTGAAAACCCTTAGAAAACTAAGGGAAATTCGTTTCCAATCCCTAGAAATCCTAAGAAAAGCCTAGCTATACTACCTAAAATTCATAGTTTTTTCCCATGCCCTAAAAAACCTAGATCTCTGTCAAATAACCTTAGATCTACCAATTCCAACAAGTAAAAGTATCCAAAAAAGGAGATGGTGGTGCAAATAGGAAATGCGGCCTGATCCATGCCTGAAACCCTGGGTTTCGGGTCTGTTGAGGTAAGTATATCTTTCTTTTCCTAATTAAATTTTTTTTTCTTCATTTAATTCTTTACATTATTTTTTTTTCTAAAAATTAATTAAATTATTAGATTTAATTAAATTCAGAAGCATTACTTTTTCAGGTCCAAATACAAATTTGGAGCTGGCGGTGCCAAAGGACTTAGAAAAAGACCGGATTCGTATAGATCTAAGATTTTTCTGAGCCGATAATTCAAACAACCCTACACTCTCTACCTTTATAAAAATAACTCAGGTTTGCTAAGATTTGTGTAGTTCTCATTCCAAAGATCGACGCAAATCGGAGTGTAAACACTCTCATGCACAGAAGGCTCAAATAGAGCACACAAATTCTTTGCACTTTCATATCATATATATAAGGTTAGGAATCAACTTCAAAATAGGAAACTTCTTATAGGTATTACATATTTCTCAAGAACCACGAGATACATCCTAGAGTTATAATCGTTTGGATTTCTGTTTCCTTTAGGAAATTATCAATATCAAAATCAATCTCAATCCCACATAGTATGGGAATTCTTTATGTGAGTGATTTTGGATAATCACCATATCCCACAATCTCCAGCTTGATATAAAAATCACTTGCTCGCCATGCTATCATCTAATGGACAGCTTTATGAATTTGTCATCTTTTGCCACATAAGCTCTTTATCATTCTTGCTGAAAATTTGTGCTTGCCATCATATTTATTCACCTCAAATAAAATACTCTGCATATTTTTCCATGTGCTTTACTTCAACCGAATTCAAGAACACCAACCATATACTAAACCATGCAAACTGATACCACATGTTAAGATTTAAGAACCGTTCTAAAAGCGGACACGGGAATCCCAAGAATTGGATTCAACCAAGATTATGTATTTCTCTAGCTAGAAACAAAATAGGAGAGAGTACGAGCCATATACCAGAAATAAAATATGAAACACACAAACCACAAGAGAACAAATATTTATGTGGTTCTCCCAAGAGGGCTATATGAATAGGCACGACAAATTAAAATCCATTATACAAAGGAAAGATACATTACAAATTTTTGGACCGAGAGTTGTCTCTATAACACTTGATAAAACCTAGTTGAGTAAACCCTTTTAGACCCAACCTTCAGATCTGCACCATCATTGACCTCTTACATCTATTTCATAGTTAAACCATTGTCTAAGAAGAGACCATCTCCATTTCAAAGCTAAACCACTGTCTAGAAGGAGAACCTTGAAAGAATTCGAAACTTTCACTCTTTAAGGTAGAAACAACCCAAAATCTTTATGGGAATCGCTTCTCTACTAGAAATTAGCCTTTGTACCACTAGGAAGCATATCTGTGGCGTTTCTTTCTGTAGGAAGCTTTTTTCTCTCTAAGAGAGGCCTTGCCACTTTGTAGATACCCTTTCAAAATTCTGGCTAAGGGAACTCCTAAAAACCTTGATTCTGAGCCTAAAGGACCACACAAACCCAAGTAGATTATGGTACATTTTTTTGGCAAGTAGAAAATGGCTCCCAGATTCCAGCAAAAAACAACCATATCTCGGTGGCATGGTACATTTTTTGGAAAATGAGCAACCCGATCAACCAGCTTGTAAAAAAGCTGATGGATGCTCTTTTAGATACTAATCCAACATATAAGGCTTCATGGTTGTTAGCCATAACCCTAGCCATTTCTGTAGGCCTTGCTATTTGGCTTCAATTCAAAACTGAAAATGCCTTTGTCTCAGTAATCCTCCCCATGATTTAGTTAATGTGTTTCATGGTCGGGGCAGCGACGATCATTCTTAACATTGTTGTGGCAGAGTCTAAAGAGCCATGCGAGTGATGAAGGCTCTGTTTGGTATTGGAATGATCCTGCTTATTCTGGCTCTCCAAGAAAAGTTTTAGAGTAATTTATGGGCAGACCCTAAAAGAATAGGAAAATACAAAAATGCTTCTTTTGTAGTAAGAAATTATAATGACAAACGGACACCCTATGATTTTTTTTTCAAAATTGCCCCTCAGTCAGAGGTTGGATGGTATCCTAAGATCAAATTTAAATTTTTTATTTTTTGTTTTTTCTTTAGTAAGAGCGGTCTGAGGTTAGAATCCTTGGACCGATCATTCTCAATTTTTGTAGAAAAAACAGCGATTTGAGAATAACAACCTCGGACTACCCCTGGATTGACTAAAGTTGAATTTAAGGACGGTCCAAGTTCCCATCCTCGGACGGCTCCTTATTTTTGAAAAACATTAGTAGTCTGAGAATGGGAACCTCACGGCGCTACTGTGTCCCCAACATTAACGGATCACATTAAACAAGGGTGTTGTATATGGTGGTTCTGCAGGACTAAGTTGTATGCTTAGTCCCACAGGCGACACACGTAACTAAAGATTTACCTTGCGGTAAATTTGAAGAGAACTGTTCTTTACCTTTTTCGCTTACTTGATTTGTTATTAGAGATGGATAAATATGATTTGTTAGTTTTGTGTCACACAACTACAAAAGCACTCGACAATGGTGTTTAGGCTGACTAATGAAATATACAGTTTACTCACACGGGAACCTCCCTAATCTTTTGCCTTTAAAGAAAGCAAAGTATGTTAAATAACCAGCAGATTATTGATTGGGTGATTACATCGATGGACTCCTTGCGATGTTCTCAATGGTGATCACCACTCTATCCCAATCACCATCCATTGAAAAGATAGATGCTGATGTCTCAACATACAAATTGATTACTGCCATGTGTTTTATGTTCATATGTGAGTCAAAGCGCCGGTAAGAGGCATGAAATGATTCTTTCGGCATGGTTGCTTGAATTTGATGTTCTCATTAAAATAAAAAAATTTGATTCTCATTAAAATAAAGTGATAGGTTAATATTGGGAGGACAATAGCTGTTTGAGTTTCCGATTCTCAGATCGCTATTTTTTTTCATAAAATAAGGAGTTGTTTGAGGATGGAGACCTTGGACCGTCTTAAAATTGAGCTCCACTCAAGAGCCTCCTAAGGTCCCTATCCTCGGACTGTTGGTTTTTCTAAAAAGAAGAGAAAAATCGGTATGAAGATTCTAACCTCAAACCGCCTGTAAGAAACAATTTTACAGACGGAAAGGCAATTTCTGTTTGACAAAAAAAACTATAAAAAAAAATTCAAATTCGGTTTGAGGATGCCATCTTCAAATATAAGGGCAAATTAAGAAAAAAAAAAATCACGAGTTGAACGTCCTTCTTTATAATTTTCGACTATAAGAGCATTCATATTTTTCCTATTTTTTTAGGGTCTGTATGTAAGGGAATTGATGGGATTAGCCCAGTAGCTCAAATGAACATATGAGCCCAACGGCTCTGATTGAATTTGGGCCGATTTGACAATCGCGAATGTCAGGTAGCGCTTGAATTTCATTTTATTTTCAACATATCCAAATCACTTTAAATTTTATATGTGTGTTCTTTTCATCAAGGCGAACCTAATAAAAATATAAAAAAAATTATTCGTGAAAACTAAATAACCAAAAATACCCTCCAAAATTTTTTGCTGGTATTTTGGTCAATTTATTTCATGTAAAATAGTTTTTCAATATTTTTTGAAGATTCATCTATTTTTTATAAACATACGTCTAAAATTTTAAGTGATTTGGATTTGTAGAAAAATAAATAAATTTTAAACACTAGTGGACATTTGTGATAATCAGATCGGCCCAGAATCAATTTAGGACGTTGGGCTCATATGCTCATATGAGCTACTGGGCTATTCTCATCTTTTCTCGGTATCTAAATTACTCAAAGCTTTATATGACAACTTTACTTGGTATTGAAGTAACCTGTTTTGTTTTATTAGTATATAAATTTTCCTTCAAATTAATAAGAAAGACACTTAAAAATAAAGAGAAATCGACTTGAAAAAGCTTAGAAAAAAAAAGGTGTTGCATGTTTTTACCATTTACTCTACCATCGACATACAGTACGCTACATTTGAGGGAGGCGAGGGATTTTGTTTTAAATAAATGAGACAGATCGACCTGCATAAGGGCCAGCTTGAATTACACGGACACGGCCTATTACCAGGAACCACCAATAGGTCGACCTGATTTTAGTGGCAAACTGGGGATTTGTAAAAAATAATCTAAAAAAATTATAAAAATTAAGAATTTTGTTTTTGGTTTGTTTATATTATTTTTTCTCCAGCATTTTTGCAATGATTGGAAATTATTTTAGCCATAAATACTTATTTTAATATTGTTCCTTCATTTCAAATTATTTTTCAAATACCAATGGTCACGAATTAAATTTTCAAAATCTATTTTTCACTACTTTTTTAACCTCATTTAGGGGTTTGTTTATTTAATTTTACTTCAAACATAATTGTCATATTTTTTAGATTTTTGTAATTTTTTTTTAATGTTTAATTTTACTTCAAACAAAATTCCCATACTTTGTGGGATTGAGATTGATATTGATATTATGGATTGAGATACTCCTATGTGTGATTGAGATTGATATTTGATAACTTTTCTAATGGAAATAGAAATCCAAGAAGATTGGCACTCTTGGATGAATATCTCTCTCGGTCTTTTGAGATATATATATATACATATTTATGAAGTTTAATATTTTGTATGGACTCCTAATCTTATATATATGGGATGAAACTGCATAGAATTTTTGTGTGTCTTATTTGGGTCACCATATGGGAATAGTAGTTCCTCTCTCTATATATAGGAAGTTTCTTATTTTGTATGGACTCCTAATCTTATATATATGGGATGAAACTGCATAGAATTTTTGTGTGCCCTATTTGGATCACTAAATGGGGATAGTGGTTCCCCTGGAGAGAGAGGGAGCTAGAACCTCTTGTGCATAAGATGCAATTTCCTCTTAGCTTTATTTCAAGTTGTAATCTTCTTAAATCAGTAAGTAAAGTCTCATGCCATTTTCCCATAGATATAAATCACGATTTATGACTGAACCACGAAAAATCTTTGTGCTCTGTGGATTGAATATTGCTGGATTTTCATTCCATGTTTTTACTTGGATATTTTGTACTTTCCATTGCTTATTTATATTGATACGAATGCACAATTGTTGTCAATGTTATAAAACCTTGTTGATTTTGAATAAAAGACCTATGTGATCTTTTATTGGCGAATAATAATATATATATTTCTTAATTTCACCCCATTTGTTTTAGCAAAAGATCACTTAAGTGGTTTTATTACAACAACATATACTCCAAAATAAAATCAACATAACAATAGAACAAAAATCTTAAAACTTAATGCCATTGAAATAACTATGCACTATGCTTGAGAATAAAAGATAAGATTACAAGAATTAAGAGAGAAGAGTGTCTGAGATTACCTCAACAGAGTTTATTACACCCCTCACCAAGTTACCACCATCCGATGGCACGGGATCGACGATCTTGCTTCAATCTCAAATTAGGAAAGCATGTTTAGGCCAAGCCACACCAATGGAACATGAACCCCTTTGATCACAAACTCAAACCCTAAATAAATTCCCTTACCAACCTAGTTTTAGTGAGACTGATTCTCTTTTTGCTAACCCTAAAACCCTTAGCCATAATTCATAGTTGAGAAAAGGGAAAGAGAAAAAACTCCATAGCCTAAACCCTCAGCCCCTTTTCACAATGTGGGAGAGAGAGATCAAACACGAGGGAGAGAAACTTTCTTAAGAGAGGGAGAAAAGTTTATTTAAGAGAGAGAGATAGAAAGATAATGTGTAGAGATTTTTGGTAGAAACAATCCCTTGTTTTATAGGCTTGAACAAGATTAGGGTTTCTTAAGGTTTTCTTTGGCTTGCCTCTTCTTGTGAGATTGAACATGAACCGTCGATCAAAGGTGACTTGTGAGATGAGAGACCTGAGCCATGCATTTGATAAATGGGCCATCAATATTATGAAGGTGGATGAACCTTTATCCCTCTTTTCTAAATCATTTTCCAACCATATGGCCACATGCCATATCACTGAAAAATAGGAAAGAGAATAAAGGGTAGGGCGTGCCACCCAAGGGAGGCACTCATGGACCCTACCTTCTAGAAATATTGCTGGCCCATGTTCACAATGGGCCCCATAATATTTGTATATATATAAAATTAATAAAAAGATTTTAGAACCTTATTTGAATATTTAAATTAATGTAAAATAAATATCTTTAATTTTATAAATCCAAAAAGTATAAATAAAATATCTAGTAGTTTATAAAAATTCAAATAATAATTCTAAAATAATTTCTATCATAAAACAAATTCAATTAAGTTAATTTGATGGGAAAATGATCCGTATGGTTTAGGAATTGAATCAACAATCATGGGGCACTCTACCTTCAAGTGTGTACTACAGACCACACTTTCTTTATCAGACCGACCCAGTGTTTTTCATGACCCACAGTCCAAGCAGGGGCTCATTAGTGAGTTACCAAAGTCTGGCCGATGAGTCAAGAGGTCGCTGTCCCAGTCTGTGGATTACAGATCCTCCCTTAAAAACAAGTCAAGGTGATCTAGACTTGAGGTGACCACAGCTGGCGCATAGGGGTATCACTTGTACATGCATAAGTTTCACCTTGAAAGGCAGATTTATGGTTTTCTCGAACGATCTATCGATATACATGCCATGTGATGACACATGAATGAGGCTTTATCCCCCATCTCTGTATGCCACCATCACACACAAAAGTCACACAGCCCCTTGGCTCACTCATCCGGGAATGTACCTCGACCTCAGTAAGGGCTAACTCATTAGAACCCTTCTTGGTTTGTTCTTTATGCCTAAGTAAGATGGCTTTTTTTTAACCAACTGGCCTATATCATCAAACACATATCACTATCAGCAAACATCATTTGCTTAGTATGGTCCACGATGGACCACACTCCCACTGAGTTCATGTTCCACTATATCATTTTTTTTTGCAAGCACTCTGGCCTTTAATGGCCACATAAACCCAACATATTTTTCCACCAATCGATCCCAACATTGAGGTTATGTCATTGCCTAAATAAGAATTTCAATTTTGGTTCATGTCGAAGCTACAGAACTCGGCGTGTTTTTTACCCATTCTAATGTGTGTTTTCTTTCTTTTGATTTTAATTCAAATGCATGTTTTTTAAGAAAGAAATACCATAAAACAAGGCAAAGTCCCAGAAAAAATAAAAATGAGAGAGAGAGAGAGTGCTTGAGTTTGTTTGTTCCAATCCCCCATCTTGCAAACCAATGAGCTCATACTCAAACGATTCGAAGTTCAGAAACTTGATAACATTTAAAACATCATGGATCCTTAATTCTTTACTCGGTACAATATGGCCACACTCTCTCTCTCTCTATCTCATTCTCTCATATACTCAAGCTCAGCATTATACATCTCTCTCTTTTTCAGGCACTGCGGATCTCTCAGGCACTGCGGATCTCTCCCAATTAAGAATTACACTCTCTCAACAATACACATCTCTCTCTTTTTCAAGTGTTACGGATCTCTCTCTCTCTCAACAAGGGTCCAGTATCAGAGGGGAGCTCGACATCAAAGCGCTATGTAGCCGTCGTAAAGTTCCTCGGAAACCTTTTGAATATAACAGCAACAACAAATACATAAGAACCAAATACGGAGAGTCGAAACACAACTTGAAAGAAGACACCGATGGTAGTTAAGCTGAGAAATAAATTCTCAACAAATCCCTTACCCGCAACAATGATATTTCTCTAGGTAGCAAAGTCTTAGGAGTAACCTTTAAAACATGGCGTCCACCATCCAAGCTAAAGTTTGGCATCTACCACACACAAATATCCATCAGCCTATGCTCTCCATCAGCCTATGCTCTCTAGCTCCCTGTCTCTCAACAGTCATTTCTGGAGGGCAGCAATCGGCCGCTTCAATTTGATGGTGTCGAGGGTCGTGTGAGATGAGGTCACTGATCTTGTCGATAACAGCGAACGGCTCGCGGACGAGTGACCCAAGCATGAATTCCTCGATGCAGCATGACGGAAGCTGTTCCGTCAAAAGATTTTTCACCGATAGAAAGCTTTTGAGCTACAGGGAGTTGATGTGTTCACTACAGTAGGTCTCGACAAATTGGGAAGAAAGTGACAAATTGCACTTTCTCTCACTAGAAGATGATTTCTTGATGCAAACCAAGATGCAAAATGTTGAGAAGATTTCTTGATGCAAACAATGATTATTATACCGTTTAGCAAAAGGGAAGCAAAGCAGTATGGGCTGGTGAAGCAAATCGATAGGTGAAGGACAAATGCAGTAAACATTTTGTTGAAGGATCATATAAAAACTATGATACCAAGACAGGTGACTTTCTCTCATGCAAAATGAGGCAATGGGTATTTTAAAACTTATCGAGAATGAAAATTGCAATGGAGGTAGGGCTTGAGCAGCAGAAGAGACGATATGAAATTTTCAGATGAACGAACCTAGGGCCTCAATGCAGATAGGTCGGGCAAAGAGGTTATGACACAGATTAGCTGGGCAAAGAGGCTACAAAAACCTCAAATCTGATAGGCTGGGGAAAGGGGCGACGACAACATTATATCTGATAGGCTGAGCAGGCTGGGCAAGGAGGCTACTACAACCTCAGATATGAGGTTGAGTAGTCAATGGCTTTGATGCCATAATAGAATCTCAGAATATGCATAGAACTCTTTTTATATTAAATGTTAAAGACTACACAAGACTCATATAATATTGGGTCAGTAATAGTGACAGATGGATACCTATACCTATCATACATATCGACGATACCTATAAAATCTTGAAAAATTAGTTTAATCTATATAAAAAATTCTTTTCGAGAAAATAAAGTGTACGTAGCATTTTAAAATTTCATTTTGATGTTCCATAATCAAATAAAAGAAAATAAAATGTACATAGCATTTTAAAATTTTATTTTGATGTTCCATAATCAAATAAAATATATTTAAATTAAAATTAATGCGAAATTGGCTCCAATGGCTTAAGGATTAAGCTAATACTATGAGACACTCCATCTATACTAGCAATCGTGAACTACTACTATCTTCTTGTTAAACTGACCAATGGTATTCATGAACCACAACTCATTGCAGGGTTTCATGTTTGGTCCATGAAAACAAAAAAATAAATGAGGAGAACACCATTCTTGTCCATGAATTACATATTCTCCCTTGGTACAAATCCAGATCCAATAGAACATTCACACCCTACAGCAATATTATAGAGGTCTTCTCCTCTACTTCTATACACGTCATACCATATTGGGTTGCGTCCTTAGAAAGCTATCTTGTATACATGCGGTTGTTGTAGAGACTTAGTTTGAAATTGACTTTTACTCATAAACCATATGAATAAAACTCTTAAACTGACCCATTTCATCCCTGGGGACCATATTGATTCAGTATACCATAGTCATCCTAGGCTACCATTTAACCAAATATTCATAAATATTCTTTAAATCTCATAAACCCCGAGCATAGAAAACCCAATTACCCAAGAAAGCCAAGATTTACAGTGAATTCAATCGAAAGTACTTTGGAAACTGTCAAACTATATTTTTAATTCAAAATTCGCAAGTGAACATCATCACAATGAAAATCCCATGAAAAACTACATAAACTGATTTGATTAGCTATTTTTACCACATAATGGAACACATGAAGACGAAATTCAATGCCAAAAAATGCAGCGTAGCCACTGGTCCGTTCGGGATTTGTATAAGTAACCCCCTTCTATGTTTTGGGGACATTTTACTTATAAATAGACATCTTTTAGACCACTTCAAGGCTGAAAGATAGAAACCCATAACCCATTCATGAGTTTCAAACCCTAGAAACCCTAGATCATAGAAACTGAAATCCACCTAAAACCTAATTTTGTAGTATTTTAGGGATCCCAAATTTTTGGCACATAGCCACTTCCCACGACTAGTTTCACTTGTTTTTTCTCTCTTTGTTATTTTTCTTTGGCAAATTGCGCAATTTATTGTTCTTGAAAATTATAATATCTTGATATTGAATAGTAACATTCTAAATTTTAGAGGGTAACTTTGAGCGTTAGAGGATTGGAATGCGTGATTCACCTTTGGGGGGGGGGGGGGGAGGAATTGGTGAAAGAGCCCATTTTCAAATGCCCTAAATGCAATAAGGATTAATATAAAATAGAAATTTGCCCGTTTTCAAATGCCCTAAATGCGATTAGGATTAATATAAAATAGAAATTGGTTTTTTGTTGTTTTTTTTTTTGGGGCAAAATAAAGTGAAATTGCTAGAATCATTACAGTTCTTTTTCTATATAAATAATAGGAAGTCAACTATATATTTTTTTGGGGAGCTTAGTTGATGACCTTGCCAAACAAGGGGTTGAGAAAGGCAATTTGTAGGCGATTTTAGTATATTTTTACTTCATTTTCCTTTTCCACATTTTAAGAATTCTTTGACTCTAAAGGTTAAATTAAATTAAAAAAAAAATAATAAGCCATGATTAGGCACATATTCCTCCTATGTTTCCACTTAGCTTTTCGGAATCATGCATTTCTCTTCGCTCAATAAAAAAATTTGGAGCTTACTTCTAATATAATATGTGTTATACTATTTTTCTGCTCTTGGAATCAATTTTTTCTAGGCAGTTCTCAAAAACGGGGTAATTAATTCAAGAGTTTTTGCTGACCCCAAAAATTTATTTTCCAGCAGAGTTTCAAGCTGCGGCTTTACATTTTATTGTAATGCCTAGGCATTACATAGATGTTTTCTATTACATTTTGGTCAAGTACATGTTCCTCAAATTAAGTTCTGTTTTCAGAATTGAATACAGATTTGGACATTCTATCTTTAGAATTGTCTTCTCTGAGAAAGAGCATAATTGTAATTTTAAATTTTTTTTAAAATCTATTACTTGCTAAAAAAATAAGATCTTTCTAAATTTTAAATTGAATTTGGAGAGATTTTAAAAAGATAAGAATGCCCTTCTTAAAATACATGGAACTATTTATAGTCAAAAGTCATATATGAATATATGAATTATTAAATTCTTAGATCGCTCAAATGGTTCTGGAAATCTTTTGAGAGAGTATCAACACAATACTTATCATGTTTTTTTGCTATTATAAAAATCATTTGATTCATTTGCTAACAGTAATGAATTATTTTTGCAGTTTTGTTTCATGTTTAATGTCTAGTTGAACAAGGATGGCCGGCTGGCTTGTTTATTTCTTGTTGACTTGGTTCAGAGGTCGTCATAAGCAGAAAACTCTTTTTATATTAAATGTTAAAGAATAAACAAGACTCATATAATATTGGGTCAGTAATAGTGACAGATGGATACCTATACCTATCATACATATTGACGATACCTGAACTTATCATAATAAAGAGATATGCATCCATATGACCAAATTTAATCAGGAGATACATATCCTCCATCTCTAAGACTTGGTCAACAAGTTTAGTCCATCGAGATAGAGAGAGGGAGAAAGGGAGGTGGAGGGTTCCCATGTGGGGGCTGCCCTCTCAAATGGCCCCCCACAACTTGAAAGGAATTCTCAAAAAAATAAAACCATTTTTAAAATCCATTTAGTATATTTCAAATTGCTCTGTACCTGTAAAATCTTGAAAAATTAGTTTAATCTATATAAAAAATTCTTTTCGAGAAAATAAAATATACATAGCATTTTAAAATTTCATTTTGATGTTCCATAATCAAATAAAAGAAAATAAATTTACAAAGCGTTTTAAAATTTTATTTTGATGTTCCATAATCAATCAAAATATATTTAAATAAAAATTAATGCGAAATTGGCTCCAATGGCCGAAGGATTAAGCTAATACTATGAGACACTCCATCGATACTAACAATCGTGCACTTCTATCTTTTTGTCAAACTGACCCAATGGTATTCATGAACCATAACCCATTGCAGGGTTTCATGTTTGGTCCATAAAAACCAACAAATAAATGAGGAGAACACCATTCTTGTCCATGAATTAAATATTCTCCCTTGGTACAAATCCAGATCCAATAGAACTTTCACACACTACCGCAATATTAGAGAGGTCTTCTCCTCTACTTCTATACGCGTCATACCATAATGGGTTGCGTCCCTAGAAAGCTATCTGGTATACATGCGGTTATTGTAGAGACCTAGTTTGAAATTGACTTTTACTCATAAACCATATGAATAAGACTCTTAAACTAACCCATTTCATCGCTTGGGATCATATTGATTCAGTATACCATAGTCATCCTAGGCTACCATTTAACCAAATATTCATAAATATTCTTTAAATCTCATAAACCCGGAGCATAGAAAACCCAATTACCCAAGAAAGCCAAGATTTACAATGAATTCAATAGAAAGTACTTTGGAAACTGTCAAACTATATTTTTAATTCAAAATTGGCAAGTGAACATCATCACAATGAAAATCCCAAGAAAATCTACATAAACTGATTTGATTAGCTGTTTTCACCACATAATGGAACACATGAAGAGGAAATTCAATGCCAAAAAGTGCAGCGTAGCCACGGGTCTGTTCGGGATTTGTATAAGTAACCCCCTTCTATGTTTTGGGGACATTTTACTTATAAATAGACATCTTTTGGACCACTTCAAGGCTGAAGGATAGAAACCCATAACCCATTCATGAGTTTCAAACCCTAGAAACCCTAGATCATAGAAACCGAAATCCACCTAATACCTAATCTAGTAGGATTTTAGGGATCCCAAGTTTTTGGCACATAGCCTCTTCCAACTACTAGTTTCACTTGTTTTTTCTCTCTTTGTTATTTTTCTTTGACAACTTGCGCAATTTATTGTTCTTGAAAACTAGAATATCTTGATATTGAATAGTTGAATAGTAACTTTCTAAATTTTAGAGGGTAAGTTTGAGCTTTAGAGGATTGGAATGCGTGATTCACCTTTGTTTCTCGAAGAATTATTCATCTGGTTATCCTTAGGTAGGCCAAAATAATTTAGACCAAAACTAAGTAATCATTTTCATAGTAATCATTTTCAACAGCTTATTAGGGAATGTAATCATTTTCAATAGCTAGGTTGTCCATGTGGGGGGGAAAGAATTGGTGAGAGAGCCCGTTTTCAAATGCCCTAAATGCGATAAGGATTAATATAAAATAGAAATTGGGTCGTTTTCAAATGCCCTAAATGCGATTAGGATTAATATAAAATAGAAATTGGTATTTTTTTCTTTAGGGTAAATTAAAGTGAAATTGCTAGAATCATTACAGTTTACTTTCTATATAAATAATAGGAAGTCAACTATATATTTTTTTGGGGAGCTTAGTTGATGACCTTGCCAAACAAGGGGTTGAGAAAGGCAATTTGTAGGCCATTTTATTATATTGTTACTTCATTTTCTTTTTCCACATTGTAAAAATTCTTTGAACTAAAGGTTAAATTAAATTAAAAAAAAAAAAAATCAATTTTTCCTAAGCCATGATAAGGCACACATTCCTCCTATGTTTCCATTTAGCTTTTCGCAATCATGCATTTCTCTTCGCTCCATAAAAAAATTTGGAGCTTACTTCTAATTAAAACTCAACCATTCATAATTAGTTGAATTTAGCTAGGATGCAAAAGGCCGAGGCTTTACCTTAATGAAAGAAGGCCGCACTTCAAAACCCTTGTGATTCTTCACTATGGGATTTGAAGCGAAAAAGAATAGTAAATCTGGAAGATCTATATATACTTGAAATTAAGTGGTTAGGTTAATATAATATGTGTTATACTATTTTTCTGTTCTTGGAATCAATTTTTTTTTCTAGGTAGTTCTCAAAAATGGGGTAATTAATTCAAGAGTTTTTTCTGACACCAAAAATTTAGTTTCCAGCCGGGTTTCAAGCTGCGGCTTTACATTTTATTGTAATGCCTAGGCACTACATAAATATTTCTATTAAAAATTGGTCAATTACAGGTTCCTCAAATGAAGTTCTGTTTTCAGAATTGAATACAGATTTGGACATTCTATCTTTAGAATTGTCTTCTCTGAGAAAGAGCATAATTGTAATTTTAAATTTCTTTTAAAATCTATTGCTTGCTAAAAAAATAATAAGATCTTTCTAAATTTTAAATCGAATTTGTAGAGATTTTAAAAAGATAAGAGTGCCCTTCTTTAAATACATGGAACTATTTATAGTCAAAAGTCATATATGAATATACCAATTATTAAATTCTTAGATCGCTCAAATGGTTCCGGAAATCTTTTTAGAGAGTATCAACAACACAATACTTATCTTGTTTTTTTGCTATTATAAAAATCATTTGATTCATTTGCTAACAGTAATGAATTATTTTTGTTGGTTTTGTTTCTTGTTTAATGTCTAGTTGAACAACTATGGCAGGCTGGCTTGTTTATTTCTTGTTGACTTGGTTCAGAGGTCGTCAAGTGGTGCCAAGAACATGTCCACCAAACGCATAATGAATGGCATGAATCAAGCTCTTCACTGTTTAGTATTCGAGCGAAAGCACACATGAATGGTATAATTTGTACAGGAAATGGAAGGAAGATTTATCATCTTTGAAACACCGAAGGGAGGACTTGTGCGGGAAATCGAAGGAAATGTACCCCAGGAGCACCCACTTCACCAGCTGATGGATGCCAGGAGACAAACGGACGGAACCGAACTGTTTTGTTAGCTCTGAATGTGTTTTGCTACAAAGACTACATTCTTCAATAGTTTGCTTGTCCTGATCCGGATCGAATGGGCAAGCCTCTGGCTGGGTCAGAAAAAGGAGTTGTTAATGAGACCTAGCCGTTATGGGCCTGAATGCTGACAATCTTCTTCATTAACTCCCAATTCAAACAGCTCGTTTTTGTAAGGGTAAGACAGGGACGCATAATTACAATTGCAAAATGCAGAAATAAGGTAGCTCTATCAGCTACCTTATAATTGTTTTGGACATCAAAACAATCTCTTCTAGTGAAATTTTTTAGGTAGGCTCAAATTTGATTGTTTGGAGCTTCAGCTCTATATAAACTTTTTCCATTATGTATACATGACTATGACTTTGTCTAGCATTGAGTTCGTGTAATGTTGATCTATGCCATTGAATCTTTTTGCTTTTTTTTTTCCTCGTGTTCATATATTTCGAGGTCAAACTGATCTCTTTGAGTATTTTTAAGTATCAAAATAACATTTTCTATTGGATTTCTAAGGTGCGCCTTAATTTAATTGTAAAGAGCCTCACCCTTAAATAAACATTTTCCTTTATGGGCTTTAAGGGGTGTGGTTTGTATACAGCTGAGGCCCTAAACAATCGAAGTAAGGCGCATGTTCAAATAGTGTCGAAAGATGTTGTTTCAATATCAAAAATCTTTGTGATGGCCTACAAATTTATTTTTGTATCTAATTATATAATTTGAAGCTTAAAAAATAATGTAGATCAAGCAGATCTAAAAACACGTGAAAATCTTGAAAATTAACGATAAAAAAAATGTATTATATGCTGCATTATTTTCGAGATAAGAAATCCAATTTTTCTCAGGCCGAGATGATCGATTTTAGGATTTTTAGCATTGAAACAAGCTTTTCTAGTGAATTTTTAAGGTGTGCCTTAATTTGAATGTTTAGGGTGTCACCCTTATATAAATGTTTTCCTTAAATAAGTATATAATAAAAGCATATGCTTTTATACAATATGGAGATAGTCACCCTTAGCCAATAGATGTAAAGCTGGGTGACTAGGAGGAGTACCTTTAACTACCCTTAAAGTTAAAGAAAAAGTATCTTTAATATTGCAGCATGCCCTTAGCCTGCTGATTTCTTATCTAGTGGCTAGGGATGATGATAATATTGTTATATCATTGACTGATTGTCTAATGGCTAGGGATGATGATAATATTGTTTATATCAATGACTGATGGTGATGCACACAAATAGCTTATGTCAAGAATAGCTTGATTTTATCAATTCAATTATTGGTACGATTCAATTTCTACTAGTATGAGAACCAAAGTTCAAGCATTGCTTTGAAGTTGTCCTACCTTTTCTTTGGCTGAATAAATAGATCAATCCCTTCTTTTGCTTGGGTAGTTCAGCAGTAGGTATCAAACTTGGGTAATATTATGCAATCTCCTTCAATTACTAGTTCACTAAAAAAAGTATTGCTTTAGCTGCTTAAAAATTTTCTCTGAAACCTAATTAAGATGATAATTTTTTATTTTTTTTATGCTTATTTTATGTGACAATATTAAAATATAATATATGTAAGTTTTAAACTTTTTTTTACAATTCTTTTGAGATTTTTACTGAAATTAAATTTTTTCGTAAAAATTGGTGTACCAATCGGCCAATTTAATGGGAATCAGTCCTACTGATTGGATCAGGCCGGGACCGACTATTCGGTTTGATTTGTTGTTTTGAACACCGGTTTACGATCACTCGTGGAGGCTTATTCACAAATAAATTCATAGTAGCAGAAGATTCAGGAACTCGCAACATCATCAAGGTAGACAAAGAGTGAGGTAAACTAATGAGAGAGGGACTTGGATCTGGTCAAGATAAAACTTCTCTCTCTCCACCTGTCGTTCTATCTCCATCTCTCAGTAAAAGGGGAAGAAACCTGTCCCCTATGTCAACTCTATTTTTCTTTAAGAGTAGGTGGAGATTCTCCTCTGAGAGAGTGATACAGCGACGAGAAGAGATCGAAGAGAGAGAGAGATGGTTGTGGGAGGGATAGAGATCAGAGAGCGATTGAAAAGAGAAAAAGACATGAGTATGGGGGGAGAGAGTTTAGAGAGATTGAAGAGAGGTAAAGAGATGAGAGATTGAAGACTGTTGGGGGGTGAGTAAGAGAGATCATAGAAAGAACGAGGAAAGAGAGAAAGCAAACCATAACATTAATCGTTATACCAAGTCTAACAACAATTGAAAGGCCAATCAACACTAAGTTAGCATTTAACATTATCACAAATGGGAGATTTAAGGCATTTTATTTGACTACACTATAAAAAAACAAAAAAACTGAATGAGAGAGAGAGAAAGAGAGAGAGAGAGAGTGAGAAATAAAAAACTCATTTTCAGTCACCACGAGCTTGACTACCTTACTCTTGGAAGCATGGTGATTAGGGTTTTGAATCAGTCAACTCTTGGAAGCATGGTGATTAGGGTTTTGAATCAATCGACTCTTGGAAGCATGGTGATTAGGGTTTTTAATCAGTGGACTCTGACCCCTTTTCATGAAGTGGAAGCCATACCACGCCAACCCACTCCCCAACTAGAGCTAAGTTGAAAACCCTAATCGCTTTTCATCTCGAGGAGCAAATGGCCGAAAACCCTAATGAAACACAGACAAACCCTGATCAAGAAAATGATCGCGTAGCCACAAGCTTATCACCTCCATTTTCTCCATCCATTTTGCCGCCTTCCTCAACATCTCCTCTTCTGAACATAGTAGCAACAGGCTTGCCGCATGTAGCTGCACATCACACAATCATCAGCCTGAAAGACACTATGGCTATGGTTGATGATGAGGACACCTTAAAAAGGAGAGTGGAGAATGCGAGGGCCATCACCATCGGCCTGTTTACTGCATCCTTTCCATCTGCAGGTTTATCTTGGCTCATAAAAAACCAGAAACAGAAAGCTGCTTTCCTTCTCCTCCTCTTTGGATGTATACTCCTTTCCGGGCAAGCCCTCGGGTTGATAATATATGGTCTTTGCAAAAATGAAACCTTTCACCTAGTAGAGTACCGCATGTACTTTAGCATAGTGCTCTTCTTTGTGGCCTTCATCATTTTTATTTGCAGTCAGGTCTCCATGGTGGCGGTGGCCCCGGTGGTGGTGGCCTTGCTTGTGATCACAGTGGTGGCAGCATTTCTAGGCTATTAATTGGGACTCCAAGGTATGAGTCCCTATTTCTTTTTTTTATTAGGAAAAAAAAAAGGGAAAAAACATCTAGTTTAAAATTGATGGTGCAAAATGAGGTCATAGGGTTTCCTTTTTAGGTGTGCAAATATTTAGAAATTAATATCAGAAAAAAAATGTTAATGAGACAATTGGACAGATGTTGAGCTTCAACATATGATGTGGCCTGATTTTGTGGAGAACAACTATTGTTCATTTGAGACATCAATTCCATTCTTACAAATATGCTTTCCAAGACCGTTACTTCTCTCTCTTTATCTATGGCATTTTGTGAATTACCTCTCTCTTTTTTGGTTTTTTTTCAGGCATATAAAACTGCTTATTCTTCTCTATGGTAATAATCAATAAATTATTACCTTCTTAGAAACCACACCCTTATATTTAAAGCTAGTTTTTTTCTATGGTTTTTATCTGAAAATTAATATCATTTTATGTCAGGGAGGTCAACAATCAAAATTATTTTCTTACTTAGGAAACTAGTTGATAAGTTTTTCAAGGGAAAAAAAAAAACACCTTCTAAAGCAAAGTGGTCTTTCATAATAGAAAATAAAGTAGAAAATGAATGATTGTTTTGAAGCAACATCATATTTAGACTGAACATCTCTCTCTCCCCCATCCAACAATGCGAGACTAGGTTAGAAATGGCCACTGTGCCTGTCATATCCAAATGGTACGACGTAGTGATACCTAGAATTCTATTCCTACTAAAACAAATATTTCATACTAGAAAAAGAAAAATAAACAATAAGAAAACTGGGATCATGGGTTGGAAACCTTTTTATTACAAATACAAAACTAAACTGAAGTTGTTTTGTAGAAAATGTGGGGCAGACATTTCAGTATATTTTCTTTAATTAAACGAGAGAAAATTTTTTTTTCTACCACTTGACAGTTTTAGGAAATTTTTTCATGAGTCAGGGGATGCATTTTTAAATTTACATTTCCGGAGGTATAAAGCATTCATTTTAAAGATAGATGTAAATGGGCAGCCTGTTTAAAAAACAGTTGAAACTAGCAGCCCAAATGTTTTATTTATCAAACTATTAATTTTATTTTTAAAATTTATTTATTTTTCATTTCATGATCTCCATATTAGAGATCACATGTTCTTATGAATTGAGTCCAAACATCCATTACGAAAGTAGATAAATAGATTTTTAAGAGGGGACACATTTACACATGGATTCACATAAACTGTGTCCATAGTTTTTATGACTATTATGGCTAATATATTGTTTCACTAGACATACTCCGCGTGTTTTGGTTATGTTAAAAGGTCAAAAAGTTAGAGGTTATATATTGCTTTTTCCATTTTCATAGGAGATGCTCTTTACAGCTATTTTCAATTTGCAATAGTTATGACTTTTGCTTTTTCTAATGAGCAGGAAAAGAATTTGGTAAGTTAGATGACGCAGTTATTTAGATGTGGCCCCCTATCAAAATATATCCTTAGTATGGATTTTGTATATAAAATTTTGGAGCTTGTTCATCACAATCATGTGGATAATCCGAAATATGAAATTTTACTGTTTAAAAGAAAATTAACATTTTCTAAGGGATGCGATTTCTATAAGGCCTAGGATTTTATGAAAACAAAATAAAGCCCCACATCAAATCATCGTCAAAAAAGCACTCTAAAACTAATTTCCAACAGCAACAATGAAATTCGAAACTCAGAAAAAAAGTACAGATCTTGCAAATCTATGGACACTTATTTCTATAGTAAAATTGACGGTCTAGATAATTTGTTACAATAACCATATTTTTAGTGCTTGAAATCTTTTTTTTTTTTTAACCATAATGTTTAAGCCAAGTTGATGTAAATATTTTGTAATGCTTAAATAGCAATTTTCTACGAGTTATAAAGGGAGGCGTTACTTCTTATTGATAGGGCTGCAACCCTATCAAACCATTTCCTTTGTCTAAAAGCTTTCTCTAGGAAAAATATTTCATGAAGCGGGGATTGAATTTCTACATTTATGGCTCTCGAGGTATAGAGCATCTACCTTAAAGATGGATGCAAATAGGTGGCCTATCTAACAACAGTTGAAACGAACGGTCCAAATGTTTTTTCAATAGAAATATTATTTTTAATTTTTAAAATTTTTTTATTTTTCCATGTTAATAATGTTCATGTCAGAGATTACATATCTGTAAAAATTAGATCCAAAAATCCATCTCAAAAATAAATTTTTAAGAAGTAACTCATTCTAAGTGGATTCATATAAACCGTGTCCTTTTTTCCATCATCAATTTTGGCCTCTTAGTCTCTTGAAGGAGCTAGGTACCATGTTGTGACGTATATATATATACACGTCACAAGAGGCCAAAATTGATGATATATATATATCATGTATATATTCAGCTGACTCAATGTTACCACGTGCCTAACCACTTGTGGGAAATGCTCTTGACAGCTTTTTCCAAATTGCAACGATTAGCATGTCATATGATTTCTTTTTCGTTTTCAAAAGGAGATTCTCTTTAGGACCCGGTTCTTAGGCTTGGCAATAAATATATTTTTAAATATACTTTGAGCTCAATTTGTAGTGAATATATAATTTTAAGCATAGAGATCATAAATATGAATAAAAAAATTGAAAACTATAAATAATAATTATATTAAAAAACCATTTGGACCAGTTACGCTTGTTTTTGGATGGATCACCTATTTGCATCCATCTTTAAGATAGATGCTTTATACCTGGAGACTACATATTGTAGAAATGCGGTCTTGCCCCGTATGAAACAATTTTCTTTCTCTTTACAAGTAGTTACAAATTACAACAATTACTAGGTCAATTATAGATCGCTTGACTTTCGGTCCTCTTGTAAGACCCACACGGGACGAATGTTTATTAAAGGGAAGTTAGCCTTTCTTATCAGGATGTTATTTAGTTGGGCTCGGACGGCATTGTATCACCTCAATCTGGATTTAAAAGTATAAATGGGATTTGGATTTGGATTCAGATTCCATTCGATCTAGGATATTCAGATTTAGTTCTGGATTCAAAAAGTATACATGATATATATATATATATATATATATATATATATATATATATATATATATATATATATATATATATATAGATCCAATCCGGTCCAAAAAATTATTCTATATCTAAAAAAATATATAACAAAAAATACCTTATAATGTATATGTATATGTATAAAGGGAAAGTTTTTAATAATACCATTTACTTTTGGTATAAGATGGTCACAATTAATCTTGACCATCTTGGGTGGTTGCATTAAAAAAGAAGGATTGATCTTAAAACAATGCATCTTGTACATATTATTTGGTCCCTTCATTTTATAGATTTTACAGTGTTTAAAGAAATACTTGTTTCATACCTTCTTTAGAGTTTTTAATTCCGTGATTAGTATATTTTGGAGCCGAGCATAAACAACTCCTATGGATGTACAATGACCTATTTCTCGAGGGTTTCTCAGTTTCAATGCACACTTGTTATGTTTAATCAGTGCAGTAACTCACAAGATCATCTTGTCAATATTCAAGTTGAAGAAGGATGCATGTCTAATACAATTTGGTGCAAATCAAGATCTGATTGCTCCAAAATTTTAATTTTATTTTTAGAGATATGAGTAGATCTTCTATTTATTTTATTAGAATTAATTTTTAGAAATAGGATTAATAGAGATTACTTTTTTGTTTAGTTTGATAAAGTCTACATTTTAATAATTAAGTATTTCTCAAGAAAGTTGAGTCCATTTTCTTTTTACTTTAAATGAGCTATTAAGTTTTCTTAGATGGTAGGTATGTACTTTCTTTAAGAGCCCATATTTTCTTAGAAAAAAGTTTAGTCCTATTTTTAACAAGCATTTATTAGAGTGATTACTGTTATAGAGTTCCCTTTTTTTTTAATCTCATTTGGAGGAAAATAAGAGATGAATACGTTTTTTGTATGAGTGGGATGGGAGGTCACTCTTGAGAAAGAAAATAAAAGGTGAATACGTTTTTTGTACGAGTTGGATGGGAGGTCACTCTTAAGAGAGGTTACTTTTACATAGGGGTTAGGATAAAAAAAAGCCTATCTTTTAATCATATCCTTTAGTTACTTTTAGGAAGGCTTTAGTTTATTGCTTTGGGTTGGGTTGGAAAGTAGAGAATGAAGTAGGGAGTTTGGTTTATCTTTCAAAAAGATAGTGATGGTTATAAATGTAACTCGTTTATTAAAAAGGTGATTGATTTTTGGTGAATAAGAACAAAATAATTATTTTCGCAGATCGTATAGAGAGAGAGATAGACTGGCCTAGACAAGGCTGGTACCAAACCTTGACCAGAGCCTCTTAGTCGCGGACCACGCCAGGCCTGGGTGGGCGTTGCCTGTTGCCAAGCCTACTTTTAAGGAGCTATTTTGAAAAGCCCAATATTTTGGTAATCTGCCCATTTCTTGTTACAAAATAGAGCATCTCTAAATTAGAATTCACCTTATTTATCAATGCGACCAAAACCCAGTGATCGTCACTTCGGTATGGAATCAGTGAGTAGGTGACTCAATGTGATTATTTGTAATTTTTGTACTTTCTATTTTTTATGATTCAACCTTTTCATATCACTGATTCAAATTAGCATAATGTCTAGGCCATCCAAGACCCGAATCCATACTACAAAACATTAGTTATAAACACTACATTGAGTGGCATTTTAATTATGAGACAAACTTTGTACATTATTCTCAGGCCTATACTTCAAGTGTTTAACTCTTAATTGGTATCTTTTATGCTAGAAATCAATTCCGCGCTTGAATGCCACATTATTTTTTTCTCCGACACTCAAAATGGTAGACCGGCTCAAAATAAAACACAAAAAAAATATTTTTTAACAAAAATAGGGAGATGGGGTTTTGGTATCGCCCACCCATGTGACAATGCTAGACAACTTCACGTGCTAACCACTTATTGGAAATGCTCTTTACAGCTTGTTTCAAATTGCCTCTTTACAGCCGTTTTTAAATTGCAAAAAGTTACCATGTGAATCATAGATGATTGCTTGTCCATTTTCAAAAGGAGATTCTCTCTCTCTCACAAGTCACAAATTACAGGTCAATTATAAATCGCATGACTTTAGGTCCTCCTGTAGGACACAAATGTCAACCAAAGGGACGTCAGCCTTTTGTTTTTTTATTTTTTTTATTAGGACATTATTTAGTGAGCCTTCTTTATTGGAAATTTATAAGTAATTTATTTAAAAATTAAAGAAAAAAATTTATATAAAGTTGCAACTTTAAAATGTAGAATGATATATGTGCCTCAAAAATCCATTGAAAGGGCTGTTTTAAAGTTGAAAAAACTTCTAAGCGATCATCTAGACATCGAGATATATGAATATGAAAAAAAAAAAATTTGAGTCCTAGAAATAGTGTATCTTGCAATACATTATCAGGACTGTCCATTTTCAAGATATTCGTATGTTTATAGATCTACTTGATTTCAACCATTTCTGAAGTTTAAAATTTATAATGAGATAATCTTTAGAATTTTTTTTACTAAAATTACAGGTTATAGTCAAATTTGGAGGTATGCCTTATTGGAATGTTTAAGGTTGCAACCTTATAGAAACGACACCCAAAAATATTACGAATATATTTATTAATTAAAAAGTAACTAAATATATATTTAAAAAATATATTGCATGAAAAAAAAAAATCCCATAGTTATGGACAATCATACTTTCCATATTTCATGTTTACCGCAACAAAAAATTTTGCTTTTAATATAAATGTGTGGTGTGTATAAGGTTGCAACTTTAAGCAATCAAATTAAGGCCCACCTCTAAATTTTACCATAAATATAATTTCGGTGTTAAAACTTCTTAGAATGGTAGCGAATCGATTTTCATCTCTAATTATAAAATCTAAAACTCTAAAAATGGTTCAAATCAAATTAGATTTATTAACACTTGAAAAACTTGAAATTGAACGGACTGGATAATGTGTTGCAAGATTCACTATTTTAAGCGCTCACTTTTTTTTATTTTTTTATTTTCATATTCATTCATCGTGATGTCGTCATGATCAACTGGATTGTTTTCATGTAAGGATTGAATAAACATCTTAGATGCAGAAGCAGAGATCCCAAAAGTTTTAGTCTCACAAGGAATGTGTATTTATCTAGCTAGAAACAAATAGGTAAGAGTACATGCTATAATATGAGAAATAAAACATGAAACACACATGCTACAAGAACACAAAGAATTATGTGGTTCACCCCAAAAGCGCTACATCTGGGGGTATAGCAAGTAGAAACCCACTATACCAACATCAAAGATTTGGGACACACTTTTCTATAGACAAAACCCAGTTGATGGACCCCTTTAGACCCGCTCTCTTGACCTACATCATCCACCGATCTCCTATCTTTATTCCACCACAAAACCACTATCCAAGAACCATATCTATTCTACAACTAAACCATTATTCCAGATATGACCCATATCTATTTTCACAGCTAAATCATTGATCAAGAAGAGAACATTTTCATAACCAAATCACTGTCTAGGAAGGGACTCATCTCTATTTCATAGCTAAACCACTTTTCAGGAAGAGACCCATCTCTATTGCACAGTCAAACTATTGTTTAGGAAGAGAACCTTGAGAGCGACTGAGATTCTCTCACTAAAATGAGAAACTACCCAAAATTTTCATGGGAATTGCTTTTTTACATGAAACCAGCATCTCAATCTACAAAAGGCACCATGACAACGTTTCTCTTCATACGAAGCACTCTTCTCTCTAAGAGGGGGTCTTCCCTCTTATACATAAGAGGCCTCTGCCTCTCTCTCTAAAGGGAAAGGTGACCCAAATTGGTACAATATTTTTTCCTCTCTCATCCCACATATATAAGGTTAGAAATTCATACTATATAGGACACATCTTATATATGTTACATATATCTAAAAAATAAATAGATATACCCAACCCAAGAGTCCTAATGCTTTTGGATTTCTATTTCTTTAAGAAACTTGTCAATGTCAATCCAAATCCTATATAATATTAGATTTTTTTATTTTGGATGATTTTAGATATCGCCATATCCAATATTTCCAACATCAAAGCAACTTCTCATCATGGATTTTTTAGGTACACCTTAATTCTATATTTTAAAGTTGCAAATTTATATTAATTTTTTCCTTAACCTAATCCTTTCACTTCATGCTTACCAAGCAAACCCAACAAAAAAAAAATCCCCTACAATCCATTTTTTTAGAGTGATTTACATGCCGACCCTAAAATTTTTATATGTTATAGAATGCTCTATTTATTGGCATAAATTACAAAGAAAGTCGGTCAAGCTGTATTTTTTAATTTTTCCAAAAATACCCTTCAATCTGAGGATGGAATCCATGGTATGAATTTTAATTTCAATTTTTTTTTTTTGCTTTTTTTTTTAGCTTTCTCATTAGTAGGACAGAGCCCCAAGCTTTAGGGTAGTGCCCTACTAATGGGAAAAGTAAAAAAAACAAACATTTAGTTCGAGGTTCTTCAAAATATGTGCTCTTGGTTCCAAAATTGACTCATTTCATATTTCGGTTTTTTTTTTGTTTTTTGTCCTTATGTAATTTACTCTTATTCATGTTGGGTTTATGTGGCCTTTAAAGACCTTATAAGTGTTTGTTTGATAAGGTGAAACATAAACTCAGTAGGACTGTGGTCCCTCATAGACCGTATTATGCAAACAGTGTTTGCAGATACTGATCTGTGCTTGACGATCTAGGCCAGTCGGATGAGAAAGACCCATGTTACCTGGGTATGAAAAACAAACCTAGGAAGGTTCATGGGTTAGCCCTTGATAAGGTCGGAGAACATGCCCGGATGAGTGAGCTGAGGGACTGTGTGACCCATATATGTGATGGTAGCCAACAAAACCAGCGGCCAAAACCCCTATGCGCTATAGAGCTGTGGTTGCATAAGGTCTTGGTGACTTTGACTTGTCTCTAGAGGAGGACCTATAATCCACAGACTGGGATTGTGATCCCTTGGCTCATCTGCTAGACTTTAGTGACCCACTAATGAGCCCATGCTTGGACAGTGGGTCATGAGAAATAGTGGGTCGGTCTGATAAAGCAAGTGTGGTCCGTAGTCCACAATTGTAGGTGGAGTACCTCATGATTGATGATTCAATTCTTAAACCATATGAATCTATTTCCCATCAAATTAATTTAATTATTTTTTTTTGTGATAATGATTATTTTAGAATTTTTATTTGAATTTTTATGAAACTTTGGATATTTTATTTATAATTTTTAGATTTATTAAATTAAAAAGATATTGATTTTATAAAAGTATAATATTCAAATAATATTTGAAAAAGTATTTTATTAATTTTAAAAGGTATAGAAAAATATCATGGGAGCCCATTGTGCACATGGGCCTACCATGTATCAAGTGGGTGAGGCTCACACATGTCACTCATGAGTGGCACACCCCACCCATAAGATTCTTTCTTTGAGATCAAGTTATTTCAAGTTTTGGTAAGTTACATTGTGGCTTGTGGTCAAACATGATATGGAATATTTTGACTATATATTGACTAAATATTGAAAGTGTATATTGACTTGATATATCTTTGATAGATTTTATTGAAAATATATATAGAGATGTGCTATTTTATGGAATGCACAATATTTAATTAAAATTAATTTAACTTATTTTCTATTGATGGGAAAATAGTTTGAGAAAGGGGAATAAGGGTTCATGCATCTTCCATAATATTGATGGCTCATCTATGAAACGGATGGCTCAGATCTCTCACCCTACAAGTCACCCATGATTGATGATCCATGTTCAATCTCACATAAGATGAAAACTATAAGAAACCTTAGACCTAATTTTTTCTATAAATAGAGAACCTCCCCTCCTCTATTCTCTACACAAAAAAGCCTCTCTTCTCTCTCTCTCTCTCTAAAATCTCTTCTCTCTCTCTAGAGGGGCATGCCCCAATCCTAGTCTCTCTACTCTCTCTCTCTCTCCTAAAGCCCTACCTAAGGAGCACGCCACACCCACATCTCACTCCCTCTCTATGTCAACCTAAGGGGGCACGCCCCAACTAATAGAGACATCCCTCTCTCTTCTTATTTTGTACTCAAGGGCTGGGTAGTAAGATATGCTTTGAATTAGGCATTAAGGGTTTGAGCCAAGGTTCAGGGTTTTAAAGCTAGATCGTCGATCCTGCATCATCGAATGGTGGTTACTTGGTGTGGGGTGTAATAAGACCGGTTAAGGTAATCTCTGGCACTCTTCTTTTTGTTTCTTGCAATCTTATCTTATCTTTTATTCTCAAGAATAGTGCATAGTTGTTTCAATGACATCAAGTTGTTAAGTTCTTGGTTTTATTGTTATGTTAATTTTATTTTGAAATTTATCTTGTTGTAATAAAGACCACATTTAAGTGATCTTTTGCCAAATGAAAGGGGTAAAATAAATAAATAAATATATAAACAAATAAATAATTATTCTCTGGTAAAAGATTACATAGGTCTTTCCTTCACTGGTATCAGAGCATAGTTACTTGATTGCCATTAGGAGTATTTTTTAAGTTTTGCTTAAGAATTAAAGATATAGTCGCACGTACCTTCCTCTCTGAAATCCTAAAAGCCGAAAGGTTTGATGGGACCAATTATATTCTTGGAGAAGAAAGATTCGATGTGTACTTGATGAGGAAAACTTGCATGAGATGCTCTATGAGCATCGTCGTCATCGTCCAAGTGACGACTCATCTCAAGCAATCAAAGATGAGTATGCTACTTGGAAGAAGAGGAACTTGAGATGCAAGAATATTCTTTTATGTGCCATGACTGACTCATATGCTTCTGAGTATGAGTCAATTTCTACTGCAAGTGGAATCTTTGATAAACTTGAAAGAGAGTATGATGACCGCTATCTCATAAAGCAAGCCATGGCCATGAAAATGTATAATGATTTAAAGATGGCAGAGGGAGCTAAGTTTGCAGATCATGTATAAACTCTTCGTGCTCTAGTCGGATGACACAGGCATGAAACTGACATAACCCATGCAAGTGATTCATCTCATGAATTCACTTCCTTATTCATGAGAGACTTTCGTATCTTCACTCTTGGCCAGAAAGAAAGCACCAAGGCTGGATGGGCTAATCACGACAATCAGGGGAGAAGAAGAAATGAGTGGTTAGATGCCTCAATCGCACCCTCCGGATCTAGGTGATCTGGTAGAACGTGTCTCGGATCTCTAGTGGACCCGGGATTTGAAATCGTTCTCTTAGAAACTTTCTCGAAGGCAAGGGCAGGTATACCAACCAATGAGAGAGGAATTTTAGGTGGGTTCGAGACTTACTCTGGCTGGCTTGCATGGACACCCTCTTAAATCAAGAAAAAAGCCCCCCAACTGCTTGAGCTAATTCGGAATCGCCTCCCTTGACTTATAATCCTCTTGTTTTTTTGCACAATACTTCTATGGTAAATTTGTAAGACAAGTGGGTCGAAAGGACCCACCCTTATCCTAGGACAATGCACATTCATGGGAGAATGCGATGAACTGCAAGGTTAGATGAAAGGTAGAAAGGGGGAGAGAACTTGATGGAGAGGCGAGACTAGCATGACGGCCAGAAGTCACCGACTCGGAGTGGCAGCAAGACGGGCATGGTTCACAGGACCAGCACAACAACAATACTACTCGAAACCGAGGTTGGCACAGCGGTATCAAGCTAGGTCTATCCTCAGTCAAGCGAGGAGAGAAAAGGGGTGAAAAGAAGAGCGAGACGGTGAAGAAAAAAGGGGAGGTCCAGACGTCGATAGGTATCGCGGTGGGTAATGCAAGGAGGAAGCCCATCCCTTGTGGACGGCGCTAGCTCTTGACGAAGTACACGGCGACGGTTTCTCCTAGGTCGCACAGCGATAGGCGTGGGATGTAGGGAGAGCGACGTGAGTGCGGGTTCGTGGGGAAGCTTGCGAACGGCAATAGGTGTTGCTAAAACCCTTAGCGGACAGCGATAGGTGTTGCCAAAGCCCTTAGCACACAGCGATAGGTGTTGCTAAAGCCCTCTAGCGGACGACAATAGGTGTCACCATCTACGTTATGTGCATGACAGGGAGAGGCCCCTGCAGGCGGCAACAAACCTTGCCGTCTAGGCTCTCCACCAAGACATCAAAGTTAAATTTGTGGGCGGCGATGGGTAGCGCCGTATACAAACTTCATCGAGAGAAATAGACAGACGAGAAGGAGTGGAAGAAGGTTCGTGTATGGCACTACCATCGCCATGCGCGACCTATGAGACCAAGGGAGAGGCATGCACAATACTTCCACTACCGTGCATAGCCTCTTCGAGGAACTCCGTTGAAGAAGAGGAAGAAGAGAGGGGAGCAAGGAGAGAGAAGAAGAAAAGAAAAAGAAGTGAGAAAATTTACCCTAGGGGTACTGATCGAAAGTTTCTCTCACCTCACTCTCTCTCTCAAGCGTAACACTACAATTGTAAGAAAGAGAAACTTGTATCAAGTGAAAACTCTCTCTTGTGTGTGTGTATGCTACTAACTTCTCTCTTCTGTTTTTTGTTTTGCATACAATGATGGTACGGTGTGCCCCAAACATGGGTGGATGCTCCTTAATTGCTGGAAATTAAGATTAATTGAATTAAAAAGAAATAAAAAAATAAGGTGCAAAATGATAGATTTGCCCCTTCCTAACAAGTTGTGGAATTCTAGAATAGTCCCTGTGTTTCCCTAGGACTTGCGTGTTCTTGCATGGCTGATCCAGGGTCGTTCTGATGCTTGCTTGATCGTAAAATGATTGTTTTCTTGTAGGGCTCGACATGGCGATCGATTTTATACCAACTTCGAGCCATAAATCGCTTTTTTGGTGCACGATCATGCGACTTGAATTTTGAGTAGATCTTGAAACTTCAAATCGATAGTGTGTTCATTCCTTGATGTTTTTCTGTGTTTTCTTTGCTGAATCACACTGATCATGCCGCTACAATTATGGGGCTCCAAACGCAGCTCGATTCTGTGGCCAAAAGAAGATTTTGCAAGTTTGGAATCTTGGCCAGAATTAAGGATTCCAGCGACATAATCTGCAGTCTGTTTGTCGGCTTCGTGTGCAGAATCCGATCGTTCATCCTTTACGGGGTCTGGGTCATAGATGCCCTGAGAACTTATGCCCGCAATGGAACTTGTATCGCAGCGAGCGGGCTCACGAGCGGCGTGATTTGGCCACTCGAGCAAGGCATGATGCAGCTGAATTTCCTGCACTTTCTTTACCGATCAGCAATTTCTCTCTAGTTTTTCTTCGTGCTCAAATATCGTCACGAGGCGTTTCACGTGTCGAATCGCTCGTCTTGACTAGATGAACATGCTCATCAAATTTGAGTACGATCCGACATGGGACCATCGAGATATGAGCCTCGAAATTCACTAGTCGTGACTGTCCCTTTAATGGTGTAGTGTTGCAGGGTGGCCACACGGGAATACCGTGCGGCTCTTCATGTTTCACTCTTTTGCTTATAACTGCTTCCTGGAGTGTCCGTTTGGGCTGAAACTTGACCCTTGGGGGTTTTCAACCATGTTAGATCCATTGGTAGTGGTTCCATAGCAATTTGAAATATGAAAAATATAGCTCTAGTTATAGGGGTCCGTTTCAGGTTGCTAAAGGGCGATTCTACCAGAACTGTTTCTCAGCTTGCATTACCTTAGACACGTCGGAATGCAGTGAAACTTGGCAAGAGACTTTTTAGAGACCTCATGCAGATCTTGGCCAGTTATGGGGCTGTTCTGAGACTGTCGAAATTTCCACTACTTGCTAGGCCTTTATTGAGCAGGGGCCTCATGTTGATGAAAAATACCTTCCAATAGCATGCCCTACCGAATGTTGTGCTTTGAGAGACTCGATAAGTTCTATCATTCAAGAATTTTGATGGATCTTTGTCGGAGTCCACACCCTCAAGAGACTATATGAGGTTCCGTAGCATGAGGCCTTTGTAAGGACGTCCTCATAAAGAACCGTGCCTTTTTTTGGAGGCCAAATGCTATGAACCTCTGGTTGTATCCTTATAGGTCCCGTCTACCAGATTTCAGTTGGGGGCTTCTTGCCCATCTCGAAAGCCTGGTCCCTTGTTGACTAGAGGGTTTTGACGAGACGACCCTGAATTATTTCCTGTGGAAACCTTGGCCTTGTCAGCTACTAGCCTTCATGATGATCCTTAGCATTTCTGGAGGGATCTTTTTGTCATCGTCGTCACCCTCAAGGACTCTAGTTGTTGCTAAACTGGGGAGACCTTATGAGGCTCTCAATCCCTGACAAGCTGTGTAAACTGGGGAGATCTTGTGAGGCTCTCACTTCTTAACAAGCAGTGGAAACTCGGGAGATCTTATGAGGCTCTCACTCCCTGATGAGTCGCGGAAACTGGGGAGATCTTGTGAGAGCACTTACTCCCTAACGAGCTGTGGAAACTAGGGAGATCTTGTGAGGCTCTCACTCCCTAATGAGCCATGGAAACTTTGGAGAACTTGTGAGGCTCCCACTCCCTGACGAGCCGTGGAAACTGGGAAGATCTTGTGAGGCTCCCACTCCCTAACGAGTCGTGTGAACTGGGGAGATCTAGTGGGTCTCTCACTCCTTGACAAGCCGTGGAAACTGGGGAGATCTTGTGAGGCTCTCACTCCCTAACGAGCCATGGAAACTAGGGAGATGTGAGGCTCTCACTCCCTAACGAGCCGTGGAAATTAGGGAGATCTTGTGGGGCTCTCACTCCCTGACAAGCCATGGAAACTAAGGAGATCTTGTGAGGCTCTCACTCCCTAACGAGCCGTGGAAATTAGGGTGATCTTGTGGGGATCTCACTCCCTGACGAGCTGTGCAAATTGGGTAGATCTTGTGGGGCTCTCACTCCTTAATGAGCTGTGGAAACTGGGGAGATCTTGTGAGGCTCTCACTCCCTAACAAGTGGTAGAAACTGGGGAGATCTTGCGGGAATACTGAGGAGATCTTGCGGGGCTCTCATTCCCTAACAAGCCGTGGAAACTGGGGAGATCTTGTGAGGCTCTCACGCCCTAACGAGCCGTGGAAATTGGGGTGATCTTGTGAGGATCTCACTCCCTGACGAGCTGTGGAAATTGGGTAGATCTTGTGGGGCTCTCACTCCTTAATGAGCTGTGGAAACTGGGGAGATCTTGTGAGGCTCTCACTCCCTAACAAGTGGTGGAAACTGGGGAGATCTTGTAAGGCTCTCACTCCCAAACGAGCCGGGAAAACTGAGGAGATCTGCAGGGCTCTCATTCCCTAACAAGCCGTGGAAACTGGGGAGATCTTGTGAGGCTCTCACTCCCTGACGAATAGACTGGGGTGCCGACTGAGGCCGTGGAGGTGTGTCAACCTGCTTTGTCGGTCCAAGTGCCCTTTCACGGGTTTTCACTTGATCAAGAGAAGTGGCATCATGAAGACGGTTTTCACAAACTGCTATTATTTCTGAGCTCTTTGACCTATGACCTGTGGCCATGTCCACCCTTTTCATCTGTTTTTACTCACGGTGACTGGGGTTTTCACCATGCCTAGATTTTGCTTTTTATGGAACTCTCTTACTCATGGTTTCGTGATCATGCCAGTCCATCATTTGTACTCATGGCGTTCCCTTCTCAGGTGTACACCATGCCCTTTTTTTTTTTTAGAAGGCATGCTTAGAGTCGTGCCTTCTAGACCTGTGTAGGGCCTTTTAACGTCATGTGGCCAGGACGTGCACTATCGTTTTAGGGTCACATAGCTGGACCGTAGCAGTGAGTAATGGCAGTCTGTAGAGGCCATAGATTCCGTCTAGGGATGACTTTGACTCACTTAGGAAGATGGCATGAAGTTGCTTGTAGAGGGTTGGTTGGATGGTGGGTGAAAAAGTGGTGACCCACTAACACTTGGCAAGTGTGGGTGACGAGATAACTTACCCTCAGGTGTGCATGGTAAGACTCACTGGGGAATGGTGAAAGATGGTGAAGGTGGCCCACACACACGAATGGACTGGCTAGGGAAGACATGTATGGCAATGCACTAAAAGGGTGTGTGTGCGCCTACGTAGACTCACTGGGAAGGCAATGGAAGTGGTGTAGGTGGCTCGTACACACGAATGGCTTGGCTGGGGAAGACATGCGTGGAGATGCACGTAAAGGACATGTGTACGTTCGTAGACTCACTGGGGAGGCAATGGAAGTGGTGCAGATGGCCCGCACACACGAATGGGCTGGTTGGGGAAGACATGTGGAGACGCTCGTAAAGGGCATGTGCGCATACGTGGACTCACTGAGGAAAGGGAGAAGAGGGTATGCCCACACCAATGGGAAAGCTGGGGCAGACGTGAGTGGAGATGCACGTAAAAAGGGAGGTGCACGTGCACATGGGGCATCTTTAAGGTCATGCCTCCTGGACCTAGGCGAAGCAATTTAACATCATGCAGCCAGAACGTGCACTATGGTTTAAGGTCGTATAGCTTGCACCATGGTTACACAATTTAAAGTCATGCAACTAGGACCGTGCAATTTAAGGTCGTGCGACTAGACCTTTGCTACAGTTATGGTCATATGGTTTGGACCATGGCTATGAAGTTTAAGGTCAGGCAGCATGGACCGAGTACGAGTCGCCATGTCAATAGGGCTACATGGGGGGGGTAGGTATATGGATAGCAATTTGATTCCCTGGGGATAAAGATAGATATGGCTATCCACATGTGAAAAGATGTAGATGAAGGTGGCGATCCTTCGAGGGGCTGTTTAACGGGAGAGGCCTCACTGGGGATTAAGAGGGCCAGTGTGACTCCACGGGGATGATGAATATTGGCCAGAGCATGGATGAACCCCATCGTGGTTTGAAGGAATGATGGCACTAACTCTCTTTCGTGCGCTACTTGTTACAGTTTGAGGGTCTTGTAGCTCGGACCATGGCTGTGCAGTTTAAAGTCATACAGTTAGGACCATGCAGTTTTGTGGTCGTGCAACTAGACCTTCACTACAATTTAGGGTCGTATAATTTGGACAATGGTGCTAAGCCTTTTAACATCATGCGACCAGTACACGAACTATGGTTTAAGGTCACACAACTGGACAGTGGTTGTAAGTTTAAAGTCACGTGATGAGGACTTTGTAGTTTGAGGTCATGCAACTAAACCTCCGCTATAGTTTAAGGTCATATAGTTTGGATCATGGTCATACAGTTTTGAGTCGTGAGACAAGGACTATGGCTATGCAGTTTAGGGTCATGCAGCATGGACTGTGGCTATGCAGTGTAAAGTCATACAGCTAGGACTGTGGCAGTGCAGTTTAAGGTCGTGCAGCACGGACCATGAGGGAAGACTCCATAAGGAATAGAGCCATTACCAGAAACTGGGCTCGCTGAGGGGTGAGACTGTGGTGCAAGGAATGAAGTTCCTGAGGATGTGGGACGATGGTCCAAAGGGGGGCGACTAGGCATGGACTAAGTGCAGCATTAGACCTGGATGGTGGCGTCAGGTCCCTTAATAAAGTGCGCGGTGGTAGCCCTTGGCCAGCGTAGGGTGATAACTCTTTGGCGAGGCGCGCAGTAATAGACTCCGAAGAGATGTGCTCGATAAAGGTGTTGACAGGGCATACGACGAAGATCGCCTAAATGAAGCGCACGACGATAATCCCCTGGGAGAAGTGTTAGACAGAAGTGTTGACGAAGAGTGCGGCGCAAGTCTTGGCGATGGGGGTGGCGCAAGTCTTGGCGATGCACGCGGTGATGATGCTTCGAGCCTCGGCCTCGGCTCGGCCTTACCACCCTCGAGACCTGGGGAGCGGAGCATCATTCTGAGTTTCTGAGGGGCAGTCCTTGGCACTGCTGGGTATAAAAGGGGGAGGGACCCCACTTTACTGTTTTACCAAATGGTAAAAACAGTCTTTTAAAGAGAGAGAGAGAGAGAGAGAGAGAGCTAAGGCTTCTGGCGCAGGTTTTCCAGCGAACACTTCCCGGCCAAAACTTGCAAAGACAGGTCCTTAGGAACTTTTCTACTGAGCTTCAGGAGGCGTGAAGCCTCGCAGTGTGATTGCAAACCTTTTCCGACAAGCATCGAGGTTTTCTGGGCAAGGAAGAGGGTTTCTTGGGGCTTTAGTAGAACTTGCAGAGGTGCCCTGCTGGAGTTCGAGTGCTCCTTCAGTCATTCTGTTGCTGAAGGGGAGGTCGTAGAGTGTTCAGAGGGCTCTATCAACCCTTTTGTTGTTGGGGAAGAAGGAGAAAGGGCTGCATTGAGCTCACCAGGAATTTTATCAGAATTTTGACGAGCTTTGGTGGATTGCTGAGGTGGGAAAACCAGGGCGACGGGCAATCCGCAGGGTCTCAAAGAAGTATTATTGGGATTTCTGGTGGTTTTTGCTAACTCCAGGAATGAGCAGCAGGTGGGAAATGGTTTTCTCGGTGGACGAGAGTGGATTCCCAGAAAGCAGAGAAAGCGCTGGTGGAAAACAGAACGGCTGGGAGGCCGTAACAGTCGAGGAGGTGAGGATTCATGGGAACGCGATCAGTCGCCCTCCGCACGTGCGGTGACTGACCACGTTGCAAGTGTTAGGCGGCATGCCCAAATTTCAAGGACACATGTGCGGCGCATATTGACAGTTGGAGCAAGGCATTAATACGACTTGGTTTGCGGGACGTCAATAGTCCTTGATTGGTCACGAGACAGCGATACCATCTTGGTGGGCAGACGATGGTAGTTCTACCTTTGGCTGCAAGACGACGATAGCGTCTTCGTGGTCAGGCGGTGATAGTCCCAACCTGGTGAGTGCATTTTCTTGAAGATCGTTTAGTGCCCTTTGCTTCTGTTATAATCGTCGAGTCTTCGAGGGCCATTCCAGACGAGAAGAACCTCCCACGAACAAGGGAGCTCGGCACTGATACATTCACCGACGAAAGCTTGGTGAGAGGTGAGCCAATCTGGCTTACCCAAGCCTTATGTGAACCCAGGTGGCCTTTAAGCATCACCTTTGTGAGCGCCCCCATCCAGTTGGTGACGAGGGAAGATAACAATGGAAATGTGAGCATAGAGGAAGGGGCAGGCCATTTGCATTGCCTGCACCAAAACATTACTTCTAACATGAACTTGTCGACTCTAGGCAAGCGAATGGTGGAAACCCCGGGTGTGAAATGGTCCTCTTCCGGTTTGCAGGTGCAAGAGGAGCACCAGCACCTGAAGGGCTATTCCTTCCGGACCCTGAAAGTGCTGCAGGAGTTCAGGGATATTTGAGACTGGCCTGTCTGCCGGCTGTCCTCCAATGCTTGGTGGGCTACGACGACTGTGATTCAAACACGATCAAAGTGTTGTTGGAGACTTGGAGCCATGCTAGCAACACATGGCCGCTTGGTCATGGAGAGGCAGAGATTTTGCTGATGGACCTGCACTTCGTCGGTGGGCTGTCACTCCTAGGCAATATGTATGATGAGTTTATTCCCTCAAACTCTGTCATTTTTTTAGGAGAGAAAATAGGTAAAGAAGCCCCGCCTGCTGGACTTAGAGAGTTTTTTGAGATCTACCAGTAACTGTATGACGAGCCCAAAAAGGGGCGAGTTACCTTCACCAAGTGGGTAAACTTCTTCTTCAACACCTGTGTGGATGAGGGTGGCCAATCTTCGAAGAAGGGAGAGATGGAAACCCCGCCAGTCTTCAAGCTGCAGAGGAAGAATAAGAACATCTTCCTGGTGGCTTACTTAGCACTCTTCCTCTGTAAATTTGCCCTACCGGAAGGGTTGGACGTTATTCGCCCCAACACCTTTTATGTAGCATGTGACATGGCCTAAGGAAAGGAATATGCGCTCGTACAGCCAGTGTTGTGTAGTAATTATTATGCAATGGGTGCCATCTCCAGGGGAAGGCCATACCACGGGGATGAAAAGGGAAAGAATGACATATTTGAGGGTGAGGCCTTCCCGGGGGATTTCAAAACCTCATTCCCAGTTCATTATGTATACGACTGGCTTGGAGATTACTTTCAAGACACCTACTTTAGGACCAAGGAGCTGAGGTACAACTTGTGTCTGTTCTTGCTGAAGATTTCCATTCAGAAGCGAATTTTCCATTCCCTGAGCCATGCGCGTAGCCTGTTTTTCAATGACCACCTTTACATGACTCGGGCGGCGTTTCCAGTTGGGAGTCTCATAGACCACGTGTACATTGATGAGCTGCCCCATTGCTTGGATGGCGACTTCACCAGCCCGAAAGACTTGATGTATATGCTGAGTGTCAAAGGCGGCATTCTTGCTTATCGCACTGTCCATGATGCGAAGCTTGAGAGCTACTTTTTTCACCGGTTTGCCCAACAACATGGGCTGGATTAGGGGTGCCCGTTCTCTGTGTTATTTGATAAGCGGCAAAGTAAGGCTGCTCGTTGGGAGAAGGACGAATTGGAAACCCGACTAGAGTCTTGGCTCCCGATGCACGTTCGCACTGCTTGGGCCATGTGCTCAGAGGCCACCACGGTCAACCAATATGTGTTGCCCCATTTTGACAAAACGGCATGGGCCACCAAAGCCCACGATGATTGGTGGAGAATCACAAGCAAGGGGTACTGGGATGCAGACCACCCCTAGAAAGGGGAGGGTACCATTGGAGCGAGGATACTAGGCAGCAAACATTGGCTAGTACCCCTCCCTTAGGCGAAATCTTCACCCTAGGCTTCCCTTATGACTGACGCATACTTGGGCGACCTCGCCGAATTACCGTGGACGAGTCTTCCCTGCGGCTTCTAGTTTGAAGAATAAAATAAAGAGTATTTTTTACTAGCTCTTTGAGTTCCTCAAATGGAAGAAAGGTTGTAAAGTCCCGGGTATGAAGGACGTCTGCTCCAGGACTTAAATGAGCTGATAGGGAGCGGCCCTCATAGCAAATTGGCCACTAGTTCTTCCAAGTCTGGTACTTCAAAGGTTGTTGTGCCTGAGCAGGCGTCAGGGAAGAAGAGAAAGCTAACTGCTACTCTCGAACTGGTGAAGAAGAGAACGCATGCTGCTGCACCTGAGCCAATGGAAGGAAAGAAGGAGAAACAGGCCGCTGAGGCCCAGTCAGAGAAAAAGAAAAGGCTGGCTACTGAGTCCGAGCAGGTGCAGGAGAAGGAGAAAACGTATGCTGCTGAGCCTGAACCAGCACAGGGGCAAATGAAACAGGCTGCTGAACTAGGACCAGCGCAGGGGCAGAAGAAGCAGGTTGTTGTTCTTGAGCCAATGAGGGAGAAAAGGCAGGCTTCTACGCCCGAACTGACAACGAGAAAGAAGAAAAAGCCTGCTACTGAGCCCGAGCCGACGAAGAGAACCCTAGCGACTCCTCGTTCTAAGGCTTCGAGGGGCAAAGGGTGCAGGACCCGGGTGGTTCATGAGTCAGAAGATCACTCCTTGTCCTCGGAGGGCTGTGCATCTCCTGATATTTCTCCATCGCCCTCTTCTCTTGAGGCTTCGCCCGAATCTTCTCCTGGATTTTCAGAGACTCAAGCCGATGCCATAGAGTCTACTGCCCCGATTGAAATTACTTCAGATCGGGACGTGACATCCGAGGCTGAAGGGGAAGGCTCGGTCCCAATCAGTGTAGATGGGGATAATGGGGCTGCTCTTGTCGATGCTGTAGGGACGAAGGGGGCCCTTGGTGTGCTAACAGTTATCGAGTCTATCAAGGAAAGCGAAACCTCGGTAGAGCTTGTGGTATTAAAAGAGGATGACACCCAAGGGGCTGAAGAGGGGCCATCCGAGTAGCAAGAGATGGCTGCCTCGGGTGACAAACCTGCTGGGGGTGCAGAAGCGGGATGCCCTAAGGGACCGAGCTCGCAGGGCCCTGAGGCGGCACCCGTGACTGTAGGGGAGGCAGGCGTCATGGGAGAGCCTGTTGCTGAAGTGGTCACCTGAGAGGATAAAGGTGAAGAAGGAGAAGGAGAGGGTGTTGAGCCTCCTGAGGTGGAGACGATCCAAGAAGAGGCACTGTCCTGGAGGAGGGAGCTGTTGTGGTGCATCATGAGATTGAAGAAGCGGTTCCAGATGAAGAGGCTTGTCTTGCATTGACTGTGGTTGCAGCGCCTGCAGAGAGCAAGGTGATGGTGTCGGGGTGCAAAGGGGTCGAGCTTGGCGGGGTCACGACCGGGGCCTAGAGAGAGGAAGTCGTCGCCGAGGCACCAAGGCAGCTTGAGGTTGCTCCTGAATCTAGGGAACCTACGGCTTTGGCTGAAGCCTGGAGTCCTCCTGCTGTGGTTTCTCCTGCCATACTGCCTAGGCACACTTTTAGTGGAATGGCGGGCATCTTTTTTGAGATGTTGTGGGTGGGTTTCCAGAAGCTGAAAGAGCTGCCCCTTGAAGAATTGGCACAGTGCTTTCGCAATTGAGGGGGGTCGCAGTAGGAAATGTGCCTGAGGTGCTCCCTTATTCGACAGTATTGTCAACGAGCTGGAAGGATGGAGGGCGAAGGCCCTGCGAGAAGAAGCGACTGGAAAGCTCGCAGTTGCCGCCCTTGGAGTCCTCTATTCTTTGCTACCATGAATTGGTAAGCACTCAAACGCAAAAGTTGAATGCCGTAGACTCCCAGAGATTAGAACTTATTATGAGGGCCATTGCCCCCCACCACAAGGTGGCGGTTCTAAAAGCAAAGATATTAGAGCTGACACAAAAGCTTGAAAAGCTGGAGAAGAAGTCTTCGGATTGGGAAGAGAAGGACAAGGCTCTTCTTGATGATGCTTTGGCCCTCTAGTATTCCTTGAAAGAAGTGACCCCCTTGATGGAGAATGAGGCGGGGCTAGTGGTAAGGCTGAAGAACGAGATTGAGCGGGCAAAGACATCGGCTGCAGTGTACAGAGGAAAGATCGATGAAGCAATCGATCTATTTTGATGCCGTCTTCTTTTTTAGTTCTTTTTTACATTGCAAATAAAAGAAGTTTGTAACACCCTCTTGATTTGTGAATGAAACAATTCTTTTGACTTTTCTTTCTATTTCATTGCTTCCGTCCTGGCCTAGTTTGAGATGAAAAACAATAGCCCACCCCTTGCTTTCTCTTGTGGCAGCCTGCCGTGACCTCATTGACCTCGAATGGGGGAGCAGTTTCTACCTCACCCCGGAGTGTTTGATTGGAGAGGGGCTCATAATTCATGGTTCTCATGATTTGATAAGCCTTCTCAATGTAAATGCTCCAGTTTAGGGGACCTCTGGCTTCAATTCGAGGTACATTGCTCTTGAGCTCGTCATAAGCCTTGGTCTCAGGGACAAACTCCTTGAAGTATTTTGAAGCGACATGCATGGCCTTCAATTGATTCTGGAGGCTACGCACCTCGCTCCTTAACTCTGTCATGAGGCCTTCTTTCTGAGAATTAGAGGGCTGGCTCTTATTAGCTTGTACTTCCTCGATGACTCCTGAGAAGTCTAAGAACTTATTTTGGCTGCCGGTCATCTCCTTGTTCAGGGAGGACAAAACTTGGAGCACCTTCTATGGTGGTTGGTGCGCCAATTCTGCCTCTAGAAAAGTGATGGGGAGATGCAGAACCTTTTGCTGGTCTGATGTGTAGGTGACTCTTGGGGCTGGAAGGTCCACCTTTGGCCTTCCTCGGGCTCAGGGGCTATTTCTGACTCGTCGTTTTATTCCGACGAATTAGAAGTAGGGGAAGAAGCTTCGCCTTGAGGAGAGGATACCATGACTTTGGAAAGGTGCCAAGGTATCCCTGGGCGGATGGAGATCAAAGGGGGATCTTGCCTTGTCTTTCCTCTTCTTTGAACATGTCTATAATCATTCGCCCCAGATCCTCAATGTCGTCATAAGATGAAGGTCCTGTCTCTTTCACAAACTTCCGGTCATCATCTTTTAACCTTTTTGGTACTAGAAGGTCTGTGAAATAGTACTTGGCGTCGGCATAGTGGGTCTCAGCTACGGGGAACGGTCTTTTGTCAGCATAGACGGTGTGTTGCCTTCCATCTCGGGTGTACTTGAAACATTGGTGGAGCACGGAAGGAACCACCCCCTGATCGTGAAGCCAAGGAAGACTAACTAGGACATTGTAAGAGGTATCGGTGTTGATTACGTGAAACTGAGCGTAATCATTAAGGTCACCGATCTTGAGGCGGAGGCTTACTGTGTCGACTGGCTTTTCTCCTGACTGGTTGAACCCTTGCACTATGATGTGGGTAGGAGTGAGGTCGTCGGACCCTAATCCCAGTTGGGTGAGAATCCTTCTTGGGATCAGGTTAACTTTTGACCATCCGTCTAGCATGATCTGATTGAGAGGGTAGACATGCAGTTCATGATTCACGAAGAGAGAGTGATTGTGGAATTTGCCTCCTAACTGGAGGTCATCCTCTGAAAAGGAGATTGTCAGGTACCAGCTTAGAATGGCTGGGTCAACCTCGATGGGTTCCACCTCAATCTCGTACCCCTCTGGGTTAGAGAGTGCTTGGACCAAAGCCATGCGATAGTCTCTAGAAAGCAAGAGGGCATCATAGATACTCAAAAGGGCTGAAAGCTTTCTCAAGTGCCCAATTACATCGTATTTTACTTTATCCTCATTTGTCGTATGTGTTCCTGATTCAGTCACTGGTGTAGCGGGTAGGGTAGGCTTAGGAACAAGTTTTGGTGGATTTTTGGTTTGTGACACTGGCTGACTTTGTCGTTTAGCCGATGTGGTTTGGGTTGATGGAGCAGTAATGGGAATTTGCACTAGGGATATAGAGGTTTGGGGTTTAGACTTAGGGGAAGGTGAAGGTGAAGGAAATTTGAGGACCTTGAACTTTTGAGGTGTGGGCTACAACTTCTTTCCCAATCTTATGCACATTTTCCCCATGCTGGCTGACATTTCTAAGATTTGCACCATGTGGGAGGCTTCCTTGAAAGGGGAGCCCAAGGATGACTCGGCTTTGACTTGGGTTGCTAGAGCATCGACGGCTGTTGAGAATCCCACTGCTTGGGACAACATCTCTTTGACCCATTCTTGCTGCGGTATGGTGAGGCTGGTGTCTTCGAGTTCTCTATTCAGAAAGTACTGGTGAGGCTGGTGGCATCGCCAAGTGGTACCTGTAGAAGGAATAGAGGAGAGGGAAAGAGAAGAAATGTTAGAATGTTCCAGGCAGCTCTTTACGTCATCGCCAGAGTTGAACGTTTGTTGTGGGTATTTAAGGTCTTGCCCCCGCTTTGACCGTTGTGGGGTGATTTTAACATCGTCACCCATTTTGGCCGGCTCTTGAGATATTGATGACTGAGGGCCATCTGCCTGATTGGTCGATAAGATGAGGCGAGCTGTGCCTGGGATGAAGTCCCACAAGGTCAAAAGCAGAGAAAGGGGCCGGAGGAATTTGTCCCCGACTAGTGGCTGAGGAGGACTATTCCTTCGACGGGCTGACCTAGGTGCTCGCCGTCTCCTCTGGGATCCCCGAGAGGGTGTTTGGACTGCCCTATCCGGCTGGCGAGAGGCGATAGCCCGACAGACTACCTCGCATCTTAGGGACTTGAGCCTGTTTCGCCCATGGTAGACTTCCCAAGGCTGAGAAGTCGAAGGCCCTGAGGAGTCCGATGCATACTTATGAGGGGCTTGCCATGTGGCTTCTCCTTGGAGTGAGGACTTGGATGTGTTCTGAAAGAATCGTATAGTCAATGCGACCTTGTTGGACTCTGTCCGCAACTATAGCCTCGAACCCAATGCACTCATTGAGTTCGCAGCCCCACACTTGGTGATAGGGGCACCAGAGTTTTTCTGTGCCCCGGGCAAAATGCCTACGCTGTCTGGCAGACTTGGGGGTGACAAGACCTAGTTGGAGCATTGCCTCGAAGAGAGCTTGCAAAGGGTCTGGCTCGGCGTTTCCCTGGGCTTACGTTGGGAGATCTGCTTGTGCAGGTGGGAGAGGGACTAGAGGGTGTCTCACCGGGTCGCCTTGAACTTCCTGACACTGCTGCATCTTTTTTGCCAAGAGCTTATAGAAATCAGTGCACTCGTTGACGTCGTGGCCTCGTATCTGGTGGTATGCGCATCAGAGGTTTTCGGTCCCTGGAGGTAGGAACTTAGGTTGCCATGTCGGCTTTAGTGTGGCGGTTCCTTCTTCGAGCATTATAGAGAAGAATGCACAAAGGATAGTTGGTGCCCCATCGTCCTCTTGGATCGTGACTATGTGAGATGCCTCAGCTGCCCCGAATGCCTTTTTCAACTCTTCAAGCTTTATCTGATCCTTGTTGATAAGAGCTTCGATAGTGTCGTTGAGCTTGTAGCAGTCGTGAGTGGGATGATAGATCCTCCTGTGATAGGCGCAGTACTTCTCATTTGCCTCCTGCCCAGCCGACTTCACAGTATTGGCCTCCAGCAACTGTATCATATTTTGTTCTAGCAGCAGTCAAAGTAGTGTCGGTGTCCACTCCGTGTCGAAGGGGTAAACCTTATTCTGGTGCTGGGCCAAGTAGTCGCTTCGCCCAGAATTTTGAGGAGGCAAGACGCTATTGTAGGACTGTTGCTTACCCCTGACCCAAGGTGTCTATGCCTTAGAGAGATCGAGAGTCTAAGGAGCCGAGCCTTTGGTGTCAATCACAGTGATGATGGTGCTGATCACTACCTTTTGATTTCCCCGACTGCTGGGGCATGAGTTTGAGCCTGCAGGTTGTTGACGGGTGTTGTCGTGCTTGAACAATCCCTCAATACAGACTTCCTTAGAGATGATCTCTGACATAGAGGGTGGATTGAATGCCTCGACATGTAGGGCGATCTCGGGAAGCATGTTCTGTATGCAGGTCTGAACTGCTTCTTTCGATCATGGGAGTGGCGTGAAAGGTCACCAATTCTCTCCATCGGGTGATGAATTTGTCAACTGGCTCACCAGGGGCTTGCATCAAGGTGAAGAGCTCGATGGTTTCCACGTTTTGTAGAAGCATTGGTAGAACAACTGCTCCATTTCTTGCCAAGTGTAACCTAGCATATCACTGGAAGGCTGGTCCTTCAAGAGTATCGACGAACTGGCAAAGGGGAAGACGTCCGTCAATTGTCGTCTCCTGGCATGCCTCTTGGAAGTGGGTCTTATGCTGGTCAGGAGACGTGGTACCATTGAATAGGGGGAGTTTCCCTTTTTGGTAGTACAAAGGAAACGGCTTTTGGTAGAGTGGTGTCTCCTGCATACCTGGGACCTTGTTCTTGAGGCTATGGGCCACCATAGCATCTATGTTGATATGGGAGACCCCGCGAGAAGATGAGCTGTCTTGAGAGACTGGTGGGGGAGCCTGCCTAGGAGCTGTGTCCTCACCGGTTGCGAAATCAGACGTAAAAGGGGACTTGGAGGCCTCTAGGCAATCCATCTTTTCGAGGATGTCTTGCATCATTTCCTCGAACTTGTTCATCCGTTCCTCCTGAGCGTCATTCAGGTCATTGATCACCATAACACTGACCGTTTCTTTTGGGAGGTCAGAGTCAGGTGATGAAGCGGATTGCCGAGGCTAGCAAGTCACGCGTGGCAAGTCAGTCTGGAGAGGCTCAGCTTGCCTCGACTGGACTCGGGCTTTGCATGCCGATCACGTGAGGACCGGTTCTTGACGGTCTTAGGACCGTGGCTTCAAGGTGGTGATCACCGAACAGTACTCCTGGACTTGCTCAGGCTCCAAAGTTTGAAGAGAGCAAATGGGATTACAAGGCAAGGGGTCGTCAGGGGTGGCGGCTTCGACTACCTTAGAGGCTTCCCTAGTTAGGATCGGTAGGCATGTCTTCTGCTTGATCCTGAGGCGGTGGTGGACCTCATTCCAGAATCGAGCGTGAGACCTAGACTGCCCCGTTTTCTTTGAACATGCGAGGGCCATGTCTATGAGCTGCAGTAGGGAGTGGGGCCCAAGGATGGAGCACAGCTTGGGCTCTTGTTTTGGAGGCTGGAGGCCTTTGTCTGACATTAAGCCATTGCCCCAGATTCCTTTGTGAGGCCAAGGTGTTCGGATGAACCGGGGCTAGCTAAAGATGGTACTCTTAGGGAAGACCTTTGAGTATCAGGGATCAAGGTGCTTGCCTGGCGTCGGGAGAGCAGTAGAGGAAAGAGGGCCCAGCTCGTGACTCCACCTAAGTCTGGATCCGAAAGGGGCCTACGAAGACGGTGCATGTGCACCTTTAGGGTTAGCCGTCCAGGTGACTTGGGGGTTAGCCCAGGCTTGGTCAATGGGCTCAACCTGTGAAGGCCGAGACCCAAGAGCTTGTGTTTATGAGGGACAAGGTGGGAGCTTGTCTCTCACAAGGTGAAGCTGTGTGCAGGGAGGGAGGACCAGGTGGTCGACCTTCCTATGCTTGAGGTGGCGTAGAGCAAGTGCTGCCCTAAGCTGTGGAAAGTGAATGCATGATGCATGTAGGGTTCGACCTGAGGAGGCCTACCCCTACATGGGAATTCAAGGCAATATGAGGGTTGCCTTGAGGTGTGGCTCAAGTGGGTAGACCATGAGCCTTTGAGTATGTATGAGGGGTGAAGACCTCAGGGCCTCCGCCTCTGTGTACCGACCCTCTTGGTGTGGGGGCTCGGAATAGTGAAGGAGCAAGGGGGTTTGCCTTGCTGTGAACCACAAGAGAGACAACAGTTTGCTGGCCTTTCACAGGGATGGACGGGGCAGCCTTTCAGCATACTGCAGCAGTATGACTGGCAGGAGATTTGCCAGTAGCAGGGTGCGCAGCAGCAGAAGTGCTTCCCATGTAAGGGGCCTTGGTGGAGAGTCCACCAGGGTAAGAAAGCGGGGAGTCAGGGGCCTTTAAATCCCCTCTTGCGCCGACCCAGGTGAGAACCTGGGAGCCAGAGTGTGAGTCTTGACTCATAAGAAGAGTAGGGAAGGAGGCTTGAGCGGCTCGCTTCCCTAGAACAACCACGAGTGCAGGGGTAATGAAATCCCCGACCAGGATAAACGAGTTGAACAACCCAAGTGCCATAGAAATAAGTGCAGAAAGTAAAAAAGGAAACTGGTCAAACAAGAACGAACCAACTAAGGGGTAGTAAGTCCCCAGTGGAGTCGCCAAGCTGGTTAGGTGCCTCGATCTCACCCTCCGGATCTAAAAGATCTAGTGGCATGTGTCTCGGGTCTCTTGTGGACCCGGGATTTGAGATTGCTTTCTCGGAACCTTTCTCGAGGGCAAGGGCAGGTATACCAACCAATAAGAGAGGAATTTTAGGTGGGTTCGAGACTCACTAGGGCTGGCTCGCGTGGGAGCCCTCTTAGATCACGAAAAAGCCCCCCAGCTGCTTGAGCTGGTTCGGAATCGTCTCCCTTGACCTGTAATCCTCCTGTTTTTCGGCACAACACTTCTATGGTTAATTTATAAGACAAGTAGGTCAAAATGACCCACCCTTATCTTAGGACAATGCACGTTCATGGGAGAAGGCGATGAAGTGCAAGGTAGATGAAAGGTAGAAAGGGCGACAAAACTTGAAGGAGGGGCGAGACTAGCATGACGGCCAGAAGTCACCGTTTCAGAATGACTGCATGATGGGCATGGTTCACAGGACCAGCATGGCAGTAATACTACTTGCAACCGAGGTCGGCAAGATGGTGTTAAGCTAGGTCTACCCTAAGTTAAGCGAGGAGAGAAAAGGGGTGAAAAGAAGAGCGAGATGGCGAAGAAAAAAGGGGAGGTCCGGACATCGATACGCATCATGGTGGGTAATGCAAGGAGGTGGCGTATCCCTTGTGGACAGCGCTAGCTCTTGACGAAGCACACGGCGATGGTTTCTCCTAGGTCGTAGGAGAATAGGTGTGGGATGCAGGGAGACCGACGACGAGCGTCGGGTACGAGGAGGAAGCCTGCGGATGGCGATAGGTGTTGCCAAAGCCCCCTAACAAACGATGATAGGTGTTTCCATCACACTAGGCACACGACAGGGAGAGGCCCCTGCAGGTGGCAACAAACCTTGCCATCTAGGCTCTTCACCAAGACGTCAAAGTTAAGTCTGTAAGCGGCGATGGGCAGCACCGTCTACAAACTTCACCAAGAGAAATAGACAAATGAGAACGAGGGGAAGAAGGTTCGGGTATTGTGCTGCCATCGCCATGTACGACCTGTGAGACTAAGGGAGAGGCATGCACAGCACTGCCACTGTCGTGCACATCCTCTTCGAGGAACTCAAATGAAGAAGAGGAAGAAGAGAGGGGAGAAGGGAGAGAGAAGAAAAAAAAAAAAAGAAGCGAGAGCAAGTTTACCTCAACCCTAAGGGTACCGTTCGAAAGTTTCTATCACCTCACTCTCTCTCTCTCAAACGTAACACCACAATTGTAAGAAAGAGAAACTTTTATTAAGTGAAAACTAGTTTTTGTGTGTGTGTAAGTTACTGACTTCTCTCTTCTGTTTATTTTTTTGTGTACAATGATGGTACGTATATATAGAAGTGTGCCCCAAACATGGGTGGATGCTCAAAAGTAACTCTAATTACTCGAAATTAAGATTAAATTGAATTAAAAGAAATTAGAAAATAGGGTGTAAAATGACAAATTTGCTCCTTCCTAACAAGTTATGGAATTTCAGAACAGTCCTTATGTTGCCCTAGGACTTGCATGGTTTATCCAGGGTCGTTCTGATGCCCAGTTGATCGTAAAATGATTGTTTTCTAATAGAGCTCGGCATGGTGATCGATTTGATACCAACTTCGAGCCATGGATCGTGTTTTTGGTGCATGATCATGTGACTTGAATTTTGAGTAAATCTTGAAACTTCGAATCGATAGTGTGTTCGTTCCTTGATGTTTTTATGTGTTTTCTTCGCTGAATCACACTAAGCATGCCACTACGATCACGGGGCACCAAAAGCATCTCGTTTTCGTGGCCGAACGAAGATTTTGCAAGTTTGGAATCTTGGTCGGAATCAAGGATTCCAACGATGAAATCTGCAGTCTGTTCGTCGACTTCATGTGTAGAATCTGACAGTTCATCATGTACGGGGTTCGGGTCAGAGATGGCCCGAGACCTTATGCCCGTAATGGAACCGGTCTCGCATCGATAGGGCTCACGAACGGCGTGATTTGTCCGCTCGAGGGAGGCATGATGCAGCTGAATTTTGTGCACTTTCTTCACGGAGCAGCAACTTCTCTCTAGCTTTTCTTCACGCTCGGGTATCATCACGGGGAGTGCCAAATCGCTCGTCTGACTAGACGAGTGTGCTCTCCAAATTAGAGCACGATCCAACATGGGGCAGCTAAGATATGAGCATCAAAAGTCACTGGTCGTGACTATCTCTTTAATGGTTTAGTGTTGCAAGGTGGCCGAATGGGAATAGTATGCGGCTCCTCCTGTTTCACTCTTTTTCCAATAACTTCATTTTGGAGGGTCCATTTGAGATAAAACTTGACCCCTGGGGGTTTTCAACCATGTTAAATCTAATGGTGGTGGTCCCATAGTAATTTGATATACGAAAAATGTAGATCTAGTTATAGGGGTCCATTTCAGGGTGCTAGAGGGCGATTTTGCCGGAACTGTTTCTCAGCATGCATTATCTTAGACATGTCAGAATACGATGAAACTTGGGATAATACTTTTGAGAGACCTCATACAGATCTTGGCTAGTTCTGGGGCTGTTCTAAGACTGTCAAAATTTCTACTACTTGCTAGGCCTTTATTGAGCGGGGGCCTCATGTTGATGAAAAATACCTTCCAATAATGAGGAACTCAAGGCATGCACTGACTACAGTTTCAGGGAGGCGATATACATGGTAAAATTTAAACCTAAGAAAGGAAAAGGGAAAAAAAAAATTGGAAAGAGAAGAGATTTTAAAAAGAGAGATTTTGATAATAAAGGAGGAAAGAAAGAAACTAGGACTTGCTTCATTTGCACGAATGTGGGCCACATAGCCAATGGTTGTCAGTTCAATAAATTTGGAGGAGCCAATAAGGAACTGGCTTATGTGGTCTTTAAGACATTACTAGCTGACCTCGAGGAAGCTTCTTAGTGTTTTGACTCGGGGGTTACAGCTCATGTCACAAACACCAAGGAAGGTTTCCATTCTTTTACTCCCAAGGGGTCAAGACAACAACATATCTATATAGGAGGTAATCAGAAAAATGATGTACTTGGAGTTGGAGATTTCGAGTTAAAATTAAAGAGTGGGAGCACCTTGATCCTAAAGCAAGCACTTTATGCTATTGACATGAAGAAGTGCTTGGTTTCAGTTCCCAAGATGTCAATGGCTAGATTCATGACCACACTTCATTGGAGAGAAAGTGGTGGTCAAGAAAGCGAATACTATTGTCATGATTGGACATCTTGTAGTTATTTGCTATTGAAATAAAAGAGAACGTTAGTTATGTCTCGTCCCCTAATGAATTATATGCTACCCTATGGCCTATGAGGTTAGGACACATTAACTTCAAAAGAATAGAAAGATTGAAAAAAGACGAAGTAATTCAAAATTATAAGGGAGATTTTTCGAAAGGGTGTGAGTCTTATGTGCAAGAAAAATTAATAAAGAAACATACCATCAGGGCAAAAAGAGCTACTATCTTTTTAGAAATCATTCATAGTGACATATGTGGACCTATGAATATGGCTACTAAAAGCGGCAAGAGATATTTCATTACTTTTATAGATGACCACTAGCGATATGGCCATGTGTATCTTATTCACACAAAATTAGAAGCCCTAAAATTCAAAGAATATAAAGTCGAGGTAGAGAATCAAATCAACTTGAAAATCAAAGTCCTGAGAACCGATAGAGGAGGGAAATATTCTTCTGAACTTTTCAAAAAACTCTATGTTGAAACTGGAATCATCCATCAGTACACCACGTCATATACTCCCGAACAAAATGGTATAGCCAAGAAATGGAATAGGACCTTGGTGGAAATGGTAAGGAGTACAATGAGGCATGCCGGTCTTTACCTAAACTTTTGGGGAGAAGCCAGTGTTGACGGCATGTTATATCCTTAATCAGACTCCCAAAAAGGCTACCCCACTTACTCCTAACGAAATTTTCACAGGCCATTCTCCCTCCCTTGATCACCTAAAAGTTTGGGGTTGCTTAGCCCATGTTCTCATCCTGCACCAAAATAAAACCAAACTTAAACCCAAAACTGTCAAAACCATTTTCATTGACTACATAGACCATGGTAAGGGGTATCGATTATACAACCTTGAAACAGAGGCGATCATTGAGAGTCGCGATGCTCACTTCTTCGAGAAAGAATTCCTTGAGACAAGATTGAGCAAAAAACATGCCGACTTCTTTAAGGTGGCAAGAAACAAGGTTGTACTTCGAGAACCCAAACCTAAATCTTTCAAAATACCTGAACTTGAAAATAAACTCGCAAAACAAAATGAACGTAAACCTGAACTCAAACGAAGTAACCGAATCAGTAGACCTCCTCTATACTTAGAACACTTTGTCTACCTAGGGAAACATTTTGATAGAGTTGGAGAAGATTCAGATTCTGAACCCAAAACATACCATGAAGCCTTGTCCTATCCTAAAAAGGAATATTGGACAGAAGCCATGAAAGATGAATATGCATCTATCAACCAAAACCATATATGGGAATTAGTATCTCTACCTTGAAAATGTAAGGTTATTAGTTGCAAGTGGATTTTTAAGAAAAAATTGAACTCAGAAGGGAAAATAGAAAAATACATAGCTAGGTTAGTTGATATGGGTTTTACCCAAAAAGAAGGGATAGATTAAGAAGAGACCTTTTCCCCTGTTGTAAAATTCCCATCAATCCAGATTTTAATAGCCATAGCAGCCCATTTTGATTTTGAGGTTCATCAGATGGATGTCAAAACAGCCTTTTTGAATGGTGATTTAGAAGAAGAAATTTACATGACCCAGCTCGAGGGATTTGAGGTAAAAAGAAAGAGAGCCTAGCGTGTAAACTTAATAAATCCTTCTATGGCCTAAAACAAGCATCCCGTCAGTGGTACATAAAATTTCAAGAGACCCTTCCTCTTTTTACAAATAATGAGGACTACGGTATATATCAAAAGGTCAGTGGGAGTGATGTGGTCTTCATTTATTTATATGTGGATGATATGTTAATTGTTAGTAGCTCTATTGCCCTAGTAGTAGAGAAAAAAAATTTCCTTACACAATTTTTTGATATGAAGGATCTTGGAGAAGCTTCATATGTGTTGGGCATCAAGATAATAAGAAACATGAGAGAAGACTATCCCATTTTTCCAGGCAACCTACTATAAGATGATACTGGAAAATTTTGATGTGAGTATGTATAAGCTTATGTCTACCCATATAGATAAAAAGATGAAGCTAAGCAATAAAATGTGTTCTACCGAAGATATTGTCAAAAGGGCCATGGAGAGAGTGCCTTATAAGAGTACAGTTGGGTCCTTTATGTACACCATGACGAGAACAAAGCCTGACTTGTCTTTCGTCATGAGCTTGGTTAGTCGTTTCCAAAGCATTCTTGGAGAGGAGCATTGGAAAGCAGTCAAGAGAATTCTCATATATTTAAAAAGAACCATGAACTATGCGCTCACATATAAAAGGGGAACTGAAATAACAATAGAGAGATATTCAGATGCAAGCTATCTCGTCGATCCAAATGATGCGAAGTCTACATCTAGATATGTGTTTATGCTTGGAGGGGGGGTGCAGTTTCTTAGAAGTCAAAGAAATATGATATAGTAGCATTATCCACCATGGAAGCTGAATATGTGGCATGTTGTCTAGCGGTCAAGGAGGACGTATGGATTAAGAAGTTTCTTAATCAGCTCAATTTTCATCCCTTGCGTTGTGAGGTAGTAAGAATTTTCTGCGACAGCACAACGACAATTTGCGTATCTAAAGAGCCACGGTTTCACAAGAATTCCAAGCATATCAAACCCTATTTCTATCACCTAAGAAATAATGTGACATTGAAAGAGATCGAGATTAGCTACATATCTATAGATCTGATGATAACAGATCCTCTAACTAAGGGGGTTGCCCCAAATGTTTTTGTAAGACATGTGAGAGAGATGGAAATGAGAGAAAGTGAAGAAGAGTAAGGCCTTCAAAGGCCAAGTGGGAGACGTTGGGTTTATGTAGCCTTTAAAGACCTTATGAGTATTTGTAACAAGAAGATTTGATATAGTGGAACATAAGCTTAGTGGAAGTGTGGTTCCTCGTAGACCGTACTATACAAACAGTGTTTATAGATACCGTTCTGTGCTTGACGATCTAGGACAGTTAGTTGAAAAAAACTCATGTTACCTGGGCATGATGAACAAACCGATGAGGGTTCCTGGGTTAGCCCTTAATGAGGTAGGAGAACATGCCCGGATGAGCAAGCTGAGGGACTGTGTGACCCTTGTGTGTGTTGGTGGCCTATAGAGACAGGGGCCAAAATCTCATCCATGTGCCATCACATGGCATGCATATCGATAGATCGTTCGGGAAAGCCAAAATCCACTTTTTAAGGTGAAGTGTATGCATGTACGAGAGATATCCCTAAGCGTCATAGAGCTGTGGTCGCATAAGGTCTTAGTGACCTTGACTCATATCTAAGGGAGGACCTGTAATCCACAGACTGAGATTACGACCCCTTGGCTCATTGACTAGACTATGGTGACCCACTAATGAGCCCCTAGTTGGACTGTGGGTCATGGAAAACACAGAGTCGGTTTGATAAAATAAGTATGGTCCGTAGTCCATAGTTGAAGATGGAGTGCCCCATGATTATTAATTCAATTCCTAAACCATATTGATTCATTTTTCATCAAATTAATTTAATTATGCTTGTTTTATGATAATGATTATTTTAGAATTATTATTTGAATTTTTATGAACTTTTCGATATTTTATTTATGATTTTTTGATTTATAAAATTAAAAAGATACTGATTTAATAAAAGTATAATATTCAAATAATATTTTATAAATTATTTTATTAATTTTAAAAGGTATAAAAAAATATCATTGGAGCCCATTGTGTACATGAGCCCAGCATGCATCTAGTGGGTGTGGCTCACACGTGCCACACATGGGTGGTACGTTCCACCCCTAGGATTCTTTCTTTGAGATCAAGTTATTTCAAGTTTTGGTAAGTTACATTTGGCATGTGGTCAAATATGATATGGAATATTTTGATCATATATTGACCAAATATTGAAAGTGTATATTGACTTGATATATTTTTGATAAATTTTATAAAAAAATATGTGTAGAGATGTGCTATTTTGTGGAATGCACAATATTTAATTAAAATTAATTTAGCTTATTTTCTATTGATGGAAAAGTAGTTTGGGAAAGAGGGATAAGGGTTTATGCACCCTCCATAGTGTTGACGGCCCATCTATAGAATAAATGGCTCGGATCTCTCACCCCACAAGTCACCCATGATCGACAGTCTATGTTCAATCTCACATAAATGGCAAACTATAAGAAATACTAAAGAAAGCCTAGATCTAATTTTTTCTATAAATAGAGGACCTCCCCTCATCTATTCTCTACACCAAAAATCCTCTCTTCTCTCTCTCTCTAAAGTCTCTTCTCTCTCTAGAGGGGCACACCCCATCCCTAGGCTCTCTACTCTCTCTCTCTCCTAAAGCCCTACCTAAGGGGCACGCCACACCCACATCTCTCTCCCTCTCTAAGTCAACCTAAGGGGGCATGCCCCAACTAGTAGAGACATCCCTCTCTCTTCTTATTTTGTGATCAAGGGTTGGGTATTAAGAGATGCTTTGAAATAGGCATTAAGGGTTTAAGCCAAGGTTTAGGGTTTTGAGATCAAGAAAAGTTCAAAATTCCATAAAATAATAGTTTGGCTGAAATTTTCTTTCCCGGTCTCAAATTGAAGCTAGATCGTCGATCCCGCACCAACGGATGGTGGCGACTCAGTGTGGGGTGTAATAAGCCCAGTTGAGATAATATCTGGCATTCTTCTTTTTATTTCTTGCTATCTTATCTTATCTTTTATTCTCATGCATAGTGCATAGTTGTTTCAATGGCATCAAGTTGTTGAGATTTTGGTTTTATTGTGATGTTGATTTTATTTTGAAATTTATCTTGTTGTAATAAAGACCATCTGTAAGTGATCTTTTGCCAAAAGAAAGGGATGAAATAATAAATAAATAAATAAATAAATTATTCCTCGATAAATCACATAGGTCTTTCTTTCAATTCCAATAAAGAGAAAGTACAATATGGAAAAGCAAGCAATCAACCATTTAAAAGGAAAGTAACCAATACATTATCCAATAATGAAATGTTCACAATGAGATCATGTATCTTTGGTACAAGGTGGTCACAATTAATCTTAACCATTGGATGTGAAATTAGATGGCTGCATTACCAAGTTCAAATTTCAAAAGAAATTTTTTCGAACTTTTTGATCTACCCAAGCTATCAAATTTTACATCGGATGGTAGTAAGTAATTGTAACCTCTTTGTATTAAAGGTGGATGGTCTTGTTATATACAATCCCATCTTATAACGTTCTTGAAATGAATGGTTTTTTCAGGTTTCTCATTAATACAATTGAAGTACTTTTTCATTATGTTAGCTTTGTCGTACTAGAGAGTTAGAGTGCTATTATTTATGTGCAATTAAGGGTTAGAATTCTTGGAGGGAGGAGAGGATCACCTTATAAATCTTTAACAAGCATTATTCTCTCACCTATTTTTCTCACTAAAACCCAAAACTTCAAGGATGATGATGAAAGATTTAGAGTTTTTGGGGATCATGCCATCAAAAATCTTAATATATATTTTTCTATAGTTTCTTACCTTCCCTTGCTTGCCTCCCACATTATTCATGCACCTTTCTTGCTCTCATGTTTTCTTCTTTACTTCTATTATATTTTATTTTCCCTCAATCTCTAATATTTTCATGTGTTTTTTTGTTTTTTTGGTACCTTAAGAAGCATCCTCTTATTTTATTGTTGCCTCTCTCTCTCTCTCAATCTCTCTCTCATCCAACATTTTCTAAATTGGAAAAGTTTATATAGAGCAGAGGGCCGAGGCCCTAAACATTTAATTAGAACCTACCTAAAAAATTTCATTAGAAGAGGTTGTTTTGATGCCAAAATATCTTCAAATTGATCATCTCGACATCAAGATGCATGGACATAAGAAAAAAATGGATTTCAAGTTTTAAAAATAGTGTATTTTAGAATGCATTTTTAGACCGTCAATTGTCGAGATTTTCAAGTTTTCATAGATCAGTCGATCTACACTATTTTTCATAGATCGACATATCTATGAAAACTTGAAAATCTTGATAATTGACGATCCAAAAATACGTTACAAAATACACTGTTTCCAAAACTTGCAATCTATTTTTTTCTCATATCTATGCACCTTGATGTCAAGATGATCAATTTGAAGATATTTAGACATCAAAACAACCTCTTCTAGTGAAATTTTTTAGGTGTACTCTAATTTGATTGTTTAAAGCCTAGGCTCTATATATACTTTTTCCTTTAGTTTACTCATTTGTACATTATTTAGCACTTTTTCTTTATGTTAGTTAATTACGTACTTTAGAGGGTTATAATTCAAGTATCTAAGTACAATTAGGTTGTTTGAATGGTTGAGAAAATTGCGACGAAGAGTATTACTTTTTCTCTTTATTTTCAACTTTTATTGCGCACCAAGCATATCTCTTACATTTCTTTTAAATTTTTTACTGACCTTTAATAAGGGGATTCTATAAATTTGATAATGTCTAATAACATCTAATACATGTTCAATTAATTGCCATAAAGACAATTCACATTAATAAGTGATATAATGCTTAATAAGAATTATTCAATAAGCAACATTGTTATAAAACATAGAGTCAACAAATAAATTAGTCTATTAACTCTTATATTTAGGAAGAATTATATCTAACACCAAATATATCATATACTATTATTACCATTAATAGAAATATAATAATATTTTTTATGTCTATATAAGATGTTATGAAAACTATAAATTATTTCTATTTATTTTTTCTTTTGTATATTTTTCAATTTCTAAATTTTCAGAACAATATTTACCTCTAAGTATTAAAATGACAAAAAAGGGGAAAAAAACATTTAAAATTCATTCTTCGGTTTTTTCTATTCATTTTTTCCTTTTTTTTATTTGAATTTTTGTTTTTATTTTTCTGCAATTTTCAAAATCCAAACCCAAATTGAAAAAAGAATTTAAAACTTTTCTATAATCCATCATACTCTCTCTTTTTCTCTCTAATCCGATTTGTCTTTTGGAAATTTATTTCAAGTTTGAAATTTTTATTTCAATAATTTATTTCATATCACGTGTATGAGAACTAGTTCGAATAAAACGAATGTAGAGCTTGAGAATATTAGTAATGCATCATGTAAAGGAAAGTAGCCATTGCTTCGAAAAGGGGTTGGGGTCGTGGTGGTAGCATCCCCACAACCAGTTATCACATTGTGGTATCCATTTCTACCGCTGATACCCCAATTTAATACTTTCAAAATGTAACTCCCTAATCTATTGAAGAAAAAAAGGGTAGTTGTCTTCCCCACTAAATTACCCTAAAAAAAAGTAGCCATTGATTTATCTGAAGGATAAATGCATTATGTAAAACTAAAACTCTTGAGATGAATGCTTTTTTTAGGTTTCTAATTGTTACATTATGCAGCACTTTTTTATTATCTAAGTTATTTACGTACTCTTAGGGCACGTTTGGTTCCTTTGATTCAAATTTCTAGGAGTCACTAAAGCTAGGCCAATTGTGTTTGATTCGTTTGGAATTGATATTTCCGTTGGAATTGAGATTTCGGTGGATTCCTAAATGCTCATTTTAAGCCTAAATTTTAGAAATTTCAATTCCATCAAAATAGGTGGAATTGACATTTCATGAAAATTCTCAACTCCACCAAAATAGATGGAATTGACATTTCATGGAAATGACCATTTTGCTGCTAAAGAACAAAAAAAACATCAAAATTTCAAAGAGGGAAGCTATATCAAATTTTAGATCGAGAAAACATATTAAAATTTTATAGAGGGAAACTATATCAAATTTTAGAGAGAGAAAGTATACAAAATTTTTAAAAGAGAAAATATACAAATTTTTTTAGAGGGAGAAACTATCTCAAATATAAATTTTTAGAGAGACCATATTAAAATTTTAGAGAGAGAAAGTATCTTAAAATTTTAAAGAGAGAAACTAAATTAAATTTTAGAGAGATGAACTACTTTAAAAATTTTAGAGAGAAATATCTCAAAACATTTAGAAAGAGAAATTATCTCAAATTTTAAGTTTTGGAGAGAGAGCATATTAAAATTTTAGATATTAGAAACTATTGGAATATGGCCTATCAAGGCTTAAATTCTAGTAGTCTCTCATTCAGTGGGAGCTATTGAGAGATTGAAATCTTGGCGTCTTGCGAAATGGAGCCCAAATTCTTTTACCCCGAGTACACATGAGGCATCGAGAGTTCACGTATTGAGAAAGTAATTTTTCAAGAAGGTGTGAGGGTCACCTCCTAGTCAGAATTTTATAGGCTAGCCTCATGTTTAGCTGCAATCGGCCAGGGCTTGGAGAATCCAAATGAGAAAAATAGAACCCGAGTACTTATTGAGTATTCGCTCTATATGGAATGGTCAAGACTTATGGAACATAAGTACGTATCCTGATACGAGACCATTGCATGGCATGCATAATTTCATTTCGTACAGAAAGCCACTCTTCCAAATGCATTATTTGAGTTTGGAAGAGTCAGTGCACATGTGCTTTGAGAGGACCCTTGTAATTGAGTTAGATCATGTCCCACAGGGGTACACTTGTATTCCATTGAGAGCCCAATGATCGGATGTTTTGGCTCAGCGGCTTTGATATGGCCAATTATGTGTCTCTGCTTTAGGCTGTGGAGCATAGGTCTATTGGGTTGATCTTAGACTCGGCGGAACATCATTCGAGACTAGCCCAATGGAGTACTCCGATACCTATAGTTATTAGCTTAAGATCTCACTATACCTTTTGTTTGATTTTATAATGATGAGAAAACCTAATAATTGCTCAAAAATACTTTAAATATTTATTGTGAATTTTAGAGAATTTTTCAGAATTTTATTTGCTAAAAAAATAAGGGTTTTCATATTGTTTGGCTCAAATTTTATTTTAGTCCTGATCTGGTAGTGCCATATGTGTTTGAGTGGCCATAGGGCTGCCACATGGCACCTCATACCTCACTCTAGGATCACCACCCAGCTGAGCACTGATCCCTAGGCAAGAGATTAGATTGGCATTTGGTTGCTTTGTTTTATAAGGGGTTGTGTTATGGTGTCTTGTTATATATTGTTATATTTATAAATTAAGGCACCCTTTTTGTCTCATGTCTTAATTAACTCACACATGGGTCATGCATGGCATGTGTCTAAGTTTACTTAATTTATTTATTTGATATTAAAAAAAATTACATTTTCAAATTTGAGTTGAAAAATATCTTCACATACATGTGTGAAGGGGACATTATCTTTAAATTGATTGGTTTAAAATTTTAGATCTACAAAGTGACTGGCTTTGATAAAGAAGAATATCTCCATATGTGTGAGCTTTACCAATTACTTCTTTGCTCCTTAGCCTTTGTGGTTATCTACTCTAATACATTATTAAAAAAAAATAAGGGTATTTTTGTAAGGCCATATTGGATACAATTGGAATAAAAACATGAGCCAAGGACAAAATAGTAAAGTGACATAACTTAGGATTAGGGTGAGTGATAATAGTGTGAAATCCCATCCCTTCATCCTAGTTGTTAGATGGGGATGGGTGGCTAGGTACATGAGCCTCTCATATGCCTTTGGATTAGTGCATCAAAGGCGTTGATTGAATCTAAAGTTACACTCATGTTATAAAAGCACATAATGAGATCTCAAAATCCTAACAATCTCAACTCTTGAACCATGAAAATAATTGCTTCCCTCCTTCTTCTAAGGTTTTGTAAGATAAAATTGAAGAGAGAGAGCTTTTAGAATTCCATTAATGGTGATCTTGATGATGATCTTCCTTTTCTATGCTTAAGTCCATAGTGTGCATTTATCAAGGTAAACTCCATTGAATTTTCTTTCTCATAAGATCATTTCATTGGCATCTATAGTTGCTAGAGTTTTGAATTTAGAAAAGTTTCATTGATCTTAGAATCCTCATTAGATCATCTTTTTCATCATGTTTATTCATAGTGTGGTCCTTTATGAGTTATAACCTATATGCATGAGAATTCATGATCATGCATAGTATCCATTAATTACTTTGCTTCAAACCCATCAAATAATTTAGTTTCAGTGTGTCACTTCATTTTCATAACTTTTTCATCACATTTTTACCTATGGGGGTTCATAATGTTTCCATGCAAGACTATTTTGGTGATCCGAGAGACCACCTTGTGTAGTTTGGACATAACTCTCTTGTTCTTTATCCAATTTGATTCAAACATTTTGCATTTTGTTTTGGATGATAATGCTAGTGTGTTGAGATTTTAAAAAGTGATTTTAAGGTGTGTAATTTCTTCCCATTTGGATTAGACACTCTTGTGAGATTAAACTATTTTTGTACAATCTGAAGGGACAAAATTAAGTCCTTATAGGGTGTTATTGCGTGGCCCCAGTACAATGGGTTCGAAACATGGCTTCCCTATTTTAATTTGGCATTCTAATTCCCTATTTAGTTGATTTTATTCGTTATAATTTTATTTAGATTAGTTGCATGATGTATTTAAGCTTTGGGACAGAGTTTATGTCATTTGTACTATGAAAGTGTAATTCATAAATTAGTCTTGCTTTATATGTAATTGCCCCATAAGGGATTGATATTTGAGTTTACAATGGTTATACAAGGCTAGAAATGGTTGTACTTGTTACTCAAAAGGATTGTAACTTATTCACTTAGCTTGGTTTTTAGTAAGTGACTTGTTGAAGGTATCCATTTTGTCTTGTTTTTCAGCTTGGAAATTTGCTCTAGTCTTTGTATCCACATTCAGAAACTATATCAAATTTTAGATAGGGAAACTACCTGAAATTTATTGTCACACCCCAAGAATTTACAATACTGTTATCCCTGAGAAGTGACAGACAAAACATATATACATCTTTTGATAGGACAATTTTACAGTGGCGGGGTCTTACATAGTAAATAAAGAAAGCTAGCACAACAACAGTATCTTCCAAGGTTGATCTTGACTAGCACTCAAAATGAATCCGTAGTTATCCTGAAAAAATGTTTACCATAGTTTGATGAGTTTGGCTACTCAGTAAGTGATCATCATAGTCCTAAAAATAATCATGATTGAAAGATATCAATATTTTCCAAAATGAGATCTATTAACAGAAATGCATCAACAGTTTCACTTTCAATAAATGCATAATTAAGTATAATCCGAGTAATTGAAATGCTTATAACACTTTTAACGGCAGTACATAATTCAAAGGATTTCACAAAATACCCTACTGGCGTCCCAAGTAGGTCACTTATATACCCCATCAGCGTCCTGATGGGTCCACTTAATCCCTATCGGCGTCCCAGATAGGTCCACTTAATCCCTGCAGGTCCACTTATACCTCACCGGCGTACCGGATGAGTCCACTTAATCCCTACCGGCGTCCCAGATAGGTCCACTTATACCTCACCGGCGAACCGGATGAGTCCACTTGCATACTTAAATTATTTCTAAATCTATTTAAACATTCGAAAGCAGCAATATCATGTACTCAACATATCACTGAAACCATTAATATGAATTTCACTTAAACCATTAATAACCGTCACTCTCTATAATATTTCAAAAATAACCAATCAAATATTTTGGGCTCAAATTTAGAAAGGTAGCAGTTTGTAAAGGCATTCTAGCATAATTGCCAATTTAATATGTATAAAAAAAAAAACTCTTATAAAAATTCAAGAATACGGAAATATCACAATTTATGAAATATCAATTCACAAATAAACATTTCACAACAATACTATAATCAATTGCAAAAATGTCAATTTTTAAATAATAAGGCAGTCATTTGCACATGAATTTTACAATGTCTAAATATTCAAAACAGTAGAAAGAAATATCACAAGTTTACTAAAAGCAGAAATATGCAGAAATATCACATTTATTTCTAACAATAGACAAGAAAAATAAATAAATTTATTTTTCTAATTTACAGCATTCAAAATTTCTAACATAGATAAAATATCACAATTTTTATTAAAAAGATTATTTTTCAAGATAATGAGGTCACGTGCGCATTAAATATATCGCGCCTAAAATTCATGATAATAAGCAGAAATAATTATTTCATTTCATTTTTAAAAAGAATGGATTATTTTTTGAGACAATGAGGTCACTTACAAACAAAACTTATAAAATAAAGATCCTGGACAGAAATATCACTATTTATTAAAAACAGACTATTTTTCAGGAAGACGATGTCACTTACCCACAATTATTTGAGAGAGAGCTTCCGATAAAAAAATTCGGTTCGAGAGAGAAGTTCACTGTGTTTCGACCAGAGAGAGAGATCTCAAAATTTTGTTTTAGGGTGGGAGTGCTCACATCCCCTATTTAAATTCTTATAACGTATTATTATATTGTTTTATTACGCTCTACCTCATACTTGAGGTATCCCGTTAAAAGCAGACTTTTATCGTACGAAACCACGTCCGCTAAAGGACGTTGCCAGCTGCAAGCAGCAGGAGGCAAAAGCAGGCAAAAGAAAAAAAGTAAAGGCAAAGGCAAATCTTTTGAAAATAGTGATGGTCCTCAAGGACCATCATATTCAAACAGAACATCACCTCTTTAAAAGCATATTTTCTCCTTTTTTTTTTTTTTTTTTTTTTTTGAAATTTTAGGATTGTTACATTCTTCCCTCCTTAAAGAAATTTAGTCCTCTAAATTTGTGAACCTAATTACTGAAAAGGATAGGGATATTTTTCTCTGATTTCGTCTTCTCGTTCCCAAGTCGACTCTTCTCTTGAATGGTACTGCCATAATACACGGACTAAAGGAATCTCCTTGTTACGCAACACTTGCGCCCTTCTATCCAGTATCAAAATTGGCTGCTCAATGAAGGATAGGTCCTTCCTGATCGGTAAAGGTTCATATTTTAAGATATGGACGGGTCGGGCTGATATTTTCGTAGTGAAGATACATGAAAGACATTATGGACATTTGCCAATTCGGGTGGTAAGGCAAGTCTATAAGCGACACCTCCGATTCTTTCCAGGATTTCAAATGGTCTGATGTAACGTGGGCTCAACTTTCCTTTTTTGCCGAATCTCATAATGCCCTTTATTGGTGAGATTTTTAGGAAAACTCGATCACCTTCCTCAAATTCAAGATTTGTCATTCGGTTATCGGCATAACTCTTTTGCCGACACTGAGCTGTCCTGAGCCTTTCACGAACTAATGCTATTTTATCTGTGGTTATCTGGACAATTTCTGGCCCCAAAAGCTTTCTTTCACCAACCTCGTCCCAACATATGGGTGACCTGCATTTTCTTCCATACAGGGCTTCATATGGTGCCATTTGAATACTGGCTTGGAAGCTATTATTATAAGCAAATTCAATCAGGGGTAAATGGTCATCCCAGCTTCTTGTAAGGTCAATAACACAGGCCCTCAGCATATCTTCCAAGGTTTGGATGGTCCTCTCCGATTGTCCATCAGTTTGGGGGTGAAAGGCAGTACTAAAGGCGAGTCTCGTCCCCATGGCTGACTGTAGTCTAGCCCAAAATTTAGAAGTAAACCGAGTATCCCTGTCCGATACAATACTGACAGGAACTCCATGCAACCGCACTATTTCCTTAATGTACAGCTGAGCCAGTCAATCCAAAGTGTACATCGTGCGAATCGGTAGAAAGTGGGCAGCTTTGGTTAACCTGTCCACAATGACCCAAATGCTATCATGTCCTGAATTTGTTCTAGGCAAGCCAGAGACAAAATCCATAGAGATGTGCTCCCATTTCCATTCTGGCACCGGTAAAGGCTGCAACAACCCAGCGGGCCTTTGATGTTCAGCTTTTACTTGCTGGCATGTTAGGCATGTAGACACAAATAGTGCTACCTCTTTTTTCATATTATTCCACCAAAAGGTTTTCTTCAGGTCCTGATACATTTAATACTTCCGGGATGTATCGTATAACGAGAATGATGTGCTTCTTCTAAGATAGCTTTCTTTACACTCTCATCATTCGGGACACAAACCCGACCTTTGAATCTTAGCAAATCCTCACTACATATAGAGAATTCATCTCTCTTTTCTTGCTTCACCTCTTCTATAATTGTTATAAGCTGAGGGTCTTTCTTTTGTGCCAATCGAATCTGTTGGATTAATTGGGTTTCCGCCTTAATGTTGGCAATCATACTTACCACACCATTAATGGACGGAGTTGGATGCTAATCCACTATTTCCTCTAACAATCGCATTTCTTGGATCATTAGATGAGCTAAGACTCCCGTAGATTTTCTACTTAGAGCGTCGGCCACAACGTTAGCTTTTCCTGAATGATAATGGATTGTACAATCATAATCTTTTAAGAAATCCATCCATCTTATCTGCCGCATATTTAAATCCTTCTGAGAGAAAAGGTATTTCAAACTCTTATGATCCGTGTATATTACGAATTGCTCACCATATAGATAATGCCTCCATATTTTCAAAGCGAAAACTATTGCAGCTAGCTCCAAATCATGAATTGGATATTTTTTCTCATATTCTTTCAACTGTCTAGATGCATATGCCACTACTTTCCCATATTGCATTAATACACAGCCCAAACCTTTATGTGAAGCATCACTATAAATCACAAATCCCCCACTCCCCTCAGGAATAGTTAAAATAGGTGCTGAAGTTAATCGAACTTTTAGTTCTTGAAAACTCTCCTCACATTCACTTGTTCACTCAAATTTGACATTTTTCTGTGTCAATCGAGTCAATGGGATTGCGATTCGAGAAAATCCTTCTACAAATTTTCTGTAATATCCTGCCAATCCCAAAAAGCTTCGAACTTCAGTCACATTACTTGGTTGTTTCCAATTAACAACGGCTTCAACCTTTGAAAGATCAACTGATAGACCTTCCTTTGATATGACATGTCCTAAAACGTCACTTGTTCAAGCCAAAATTCACATTTACTAAGTTTGGCATACAATTTCTTCTCTCTTAATATTTGCAATACCATTCTTACATGCTGCTCATGTTCCTTCTGATTCTTGGAATAAATAAAAATATCATCGATGAATACCACAATAAATTTATCCAAAAAGGGCCTAAAGATTCGATTCATCAAATCCATAAATGCAGCCGGTGTATTAGTTAATCCAAAAGGCATAACTAAAAATTCATAATGGCCATTCCTTGTTCTGAAAGCTGTCTTGAGTATATCTTCACCTTTAATCTTAAGCTGATGGTATCCAGATCTAAGATCAATTTTTGAAAACACTTGTGATCCTTGTAATTGATCAAATAAATCATCAATTCTAGGTAATGGATACTTATTTTTCACTGTCACTTGGTTCAACTGTCTATAATCAATACACAATCTCATAGTCCCATCTCTCTTTTTGACAAACAGTACTGGAGCACCCCAAGGTGACACACTGGGCCTGATAAAACCTTTATCTAATAATTCTTCTAATTGTTGTTTCAGTTCTTTAAGTTCTGCAGGAGCCATTCTGTAAGGTGCCTTAGAAATTGGTGCTACCCCTGGCAATAATTCAATGGAGAATTAAATTTCCCTGTCAGGCGGTAATCCTGGCAATTCTTCAGGAAAAACGTCGGGAAATTCTCGGATAACCGGAGTGGTATCCAAATTTATTTCTTCCTTCCTATCTTCTTTGATATAGGCAAGAAAGCCTTGACATCCTTTTCGAAGGAGGCGATTAGCTCGAATACAAGAGATTAAATATGATGGGGAGTCTTCTTTGACACCATTGAAGTAAAATACTGGTTGATTCGGAATACTAAAGGTAACAATTTTCTTATAACAATCAATACGTGCATGGTATGCAGAAAGCCAATCCATGCCTAAGATTACATCAAAATCTTGAATTTCCAAGAGTATTAAATCAACCAACAGTTCCTTTTCTTCTATCTTTATTACACATGATTTGTACACTATATTGGTGTTAATTGAATCTCCCATCGGTGTGGCTACATCTAGAATGTATTCTAATTGTTCTGGTTCTACCTTTAAGTGGCATGCAAAGTGTTGTGACACAAATGAATGAGTAGATCCAGGATCAATCAAAACATGAGCTACTTTTTTGAAGATAGTAAGAGTACCTTGGATCACTGATTTTGAGGCCTGAGCGTCTTGCTTGGTAATCGCAAATACTCTTCCCTTCATCTGAGGCTTCGGAGCTATCTCTCCCTGCTTTGGAAGCTGTTGTGTCTGTAAGCTAGAACATTATTTAATCTGGTGTCCCAATTTTCCACATTTAAAACAGGCTCCGGTATTCCAATAACAAGGGCTTGATCCATGATTTTTTCCACATTTTCTACATGGTTCTATTGGGCTTTGAAATGGCGAGGGCCTTGGCTTCTTGTTTGGCCTTTCAAACTGTTGTCGATTAGATGATGTAGGTCTAACATGACTGTTCTGATTTTTCATCTTTTGGTAATCTTCAAAATCTTTTTCGACAATTTGGGCACGATCCACTATTTCAGCATAAGTTCTTAATTTCAAGACTGATATTCTGCTTCTAATAGCTGGCCTGAGACCCCTTTCAAATTTCTTCACCTTTCTTGCCTCATTATTAATCATATGCGGTGCAAACCTGGCCAATTCAGTAAATTTGGCCTCGTACTGTGCTACTGTCTTATTTCCTTGGATTAATTCTAGAAATTCCATTTCTTTTTAGTCTCGAATAAAATCTGGGAAATATTTTTCATTAAATGCCTCTAGAAATACTTCCCAAGTCAAGGTTTTATTTTCTTTTACCAATACTCCTTTTGCCATTCGCCACCAGTGTTGTGCCTCACCTTCTAACATAAAAACTGCCAAGGCCACCTTCCTATCATCAGGACATTCCATAACCTCGAATATTTTTTCCAGTTGCATAATCCATCCCTCGGCTTCCAATGGGTTTACAGCACCCTTAAAAGAAGGTGGGTTTAATTTCTTAAATTGTTCGATATTGCTCCCACCATTTCCTGTAACTGACTGCCTGATGGATTGTTGTTTTCCATCTGATGTTGCATTAGAGCAACCATATTTTCCAAAGCTTTGTGAATTCCTTCCATATTGGCTTCAGCTATTCTGGATCCTGACTTTATCCCGGTCTGTACACACAATAAATGCGATTTTAAATACATTCTTTTTAAATTTCCTAAGGATCTTAAACCTATTGCTCTGATACCATAATTGTCACACCCCAAGAATTTACAATACTGTTATTCCTGAGATGTGACAGACAAAACATATATACATCTATTGATAGGACAAATTTACAGTGGCGAGGTCTTACATAGTAAATAAAGAAAGCTAGCACAATAACAATATCTTCCAAGGTTGATCTTGACTAGCACTCAAAATGAATCCGTAGTTATCCTGAAAAAATGTTTACCATAGTTTGATGAGTTTGGCTACTCAGTAAGTGATCATCATAGTCCTAAAAATAATCATGATTGAAAGATATCAATATTTTTCAAAATGAGATCTATTAACAGAAATGCATCAACAGTTTCACTTTCAATAAATGCATAATTAAGTATAATCCGAGTAATTGAAATGCTTATAACACTTTTAACGGCAGTACATAATTCAAAGGATTTCACAAAATACCCTACTGGCGTCCCAAGTAGGTCACCTATATACCCCATCAGCGTCCTGATGGGTCCACTTAATCCCTATCGGCGTCCCAGATAGGTCCACTTAATCCCTGCAGGTCCACTTATACCTCACCGGTGTACCGGATGAGTCCACTTAATCCCTACCGGCGTCCCAGAGAGGTCCACTTATACCTCACCGGCGAACCGGATGAGTCCACTTGCATACTTAAATTATTTCTAAATCTATTTAAACACTCGAAAGCAGCAATATCATGTACTCAACATATCACTGAACCCATTAATATGAATTTCACTTAAACCATTAATAACCGTCACTCTCTATAATATTTCAAAAATAACCAATCAAATATTTTGGGCTCAAATTTAGAAAGGTAGCAGTTTGTAAAGGCATTCTAGCATAATTGCCAATTTAATATGTATAAAAAAAAAAACTCTTATAAAAATTCAAGAATACGGAAATATCACAATTTATGAAATATCAATTCACAAATAAACATTTCACAACAATACTATAATCAATTGCAAAAATGTCAATTTTTAAATAATAAGGCAGTCATTTGCACATGAATTTTACAATGTCTAAATATTCAAAACAGTAGAAAGAAATATCACAAGTTTACTAAAAGCAGAAATATGCAGAAATATCACATTTATTTCTAACAATAGACAAGAAAAATAAATAAATTTATTTTTCTAATTTACAGCATTCAAAATTTCTAACATAGATAAAATATCACAATTTTTATCAAAAAGATTATTTTTCAAGATAATGAGGTCACGTGCGCATTAAATATATCGCGCCTAAAATTCATGATAATAAGCAGAAATAATTATTTCATTTCATTTTTAAAAATATTGGATTATTTTTTGAGACAATGAGGTCACTTACAAACAAAACTTATAAAATAAAGATCCTGGACAGAAATATCACTATTTATTAAAAACAGACTATTTTTCAGGAAGACGATGTCACTTACCCACAATTATTTGAGAGAGAGCTTCTGATAAAAAAATTCGGTTCGAGAGAGAAGTTCACTGTGTTTCGACCAGAGAGAGAGATCTCAAAATTTTGTTTTAGGGTGGGAGTGCTCACATCTCCTATTTAAATTCTTATAACGTATTATTATATTGTTTTATTACGCTCTACCTCATACCTGAGGTGTCGCGTTAAAAGCAGACTTTTATCGTACGAAAACCACGTCCGCTAAAGGACGTTGCCAGCTGCAAGCAACAGGAGGCAAAAGCAGGCAAAAGAAAAAAAATAAAGGCAAAGGCAAATCTTTTGAAAATAGTGATGGTCCTCAACGACCATCATATTCAAAAAGAACATCAACTTTTTAAAAGCATATTTTCTCCCTTTTTTTTTTTTTTTTTTTGAAAGTTTAGGATTGTTACATTTATAGAGTGAGAAACTATCTCAAATTTTAAGTTTTAGAGAGACAAAATATCTTAAAACTTTCGAGAAAAAAACTATATCAATTTTTAGATAGAGAGAGTACTTGAAATTTTTCGAGAGAGAAACTAATAAAAAAAATTAGATGAAGGAACTATCTCAAATTTTAAGTTTTAGAGAGAGAAAGTATATTAATCTAAATAAGGATTTTCCCTCTTGTAATGTTATTATGATGCGTCCCTCTCGTGTTATCCATGCACACCTCTCTTGTATTTTTATTTTTATTTTTTTTATTTTTATTTTTTGGTACTTTAAGTTGCAACCGTCTCACTGTATTATTGAATCTCTCTCATATTGAATTTTCGTTGATTTTTTGTTGACCAATGGAGTATAAATTGATTTTTGAATGCTTTGATAAAAAAAATTCTAAAAACATGCATATCCTTTTATATCATTATTAAAAATATTGATCCAACATTATCACAGACAATCCCTGATGAATATGCTATAGCAAACATCCCTAATAAGATTATTGTTCCCCCAACAACATGTTTAAAAACAAACAAGTGAAATATTGGCTTTTTCCAAGCAAGATTGTAAGCATTTTGGTACTTTACTTAATAAGTGGGGTTAAAGAGGACAGCACCACTCCATACCACAACGAACAAAGTTGAAACCGCTTCCTAAATCGGTGAAAAATAGCTAATGATGAGGACTTGGACTCAAATTTAGAGCAAGTTTTAAAGGGAAATTTACATAACAAACCCCTTCATAAAATTCATATTTCAAAAAACGATGGATAAGTTATATTTAAGCAAAAGTTCCACATCCTTCGATTTTCCCCAAATTACACTGGGTTTGGAGACCAGATGTTCTACCTAGGGTAATCCTTTTAGGTACAAAACGTCCAAAGCGGATTTTTTGTTTTTTTTTTTTGTGTAAATCAATGGGAGAAAAGTCCCCTACCCATTTTTTATTAATAAAAAATAAAGAGGTTACAGCTCATTACGTTACCATCCTAGAGTAGGACAATTTTGCCAAGTCATAAAGTAAAACAAATATAATAAAATTTGGCAGACGAGAGCACAAAATCCTAAGCAGTTGGATTTGAAAGAGCTGATTTCTAAACTCATCCAATTATAAAACTAAAAAGCAAAAAGCTGGGTGGCCAAACTAACTCATATTTCTTTTTCTTTTCGTTAATGCGAGATGGGCTTGGAAATTGGATATTAGAAACCCCCTCTTGTCCCTTTTTTTTTCTTCTTCTAAGTGAGAAATGGGTTTAGACTTTAGTGTCCAAACGCACTTCTTTTAAACTGCGTTTAAGCGAGTTTAGATGATATGTTCGAATCCTACCATTTAAGATTTTTACGAAATGAATTTAGATTCTTAATGTCTGAACCTATTTTCCACATGAAAATACATCATTTTAGACATCCAATGTTTGAAAAAAAATGGTGGGCCTAGTTTATAAAATGTAGAACACATGATCTACTTTTAAGAAAGCACATATGCTATGCATCTCGAGGGAAAATAATGCCCACTTACTCCCTCGGGCCAAAGATGTTCTTGGAAGGAATTTTACAATTTTGAAATTTTGGTATACACTCAAGAGTTATCATTTGCTTGGTTCCAAAGAAAAATGGGTTTGGAGTTTTTAAACATTTACTTCTAACCATCCAAAAGTTGAACGGTTGTGTTCATTATTTTAACATTATTTCTACAGCCAATTACAAAGTCCAATTGAATTTTTTTTTTGTTATTATGTTTTATGTTTTAGAAGCTTCCGCTAGGTTCAAGAGTTTACAACCCCGAGTTTCGGATCCTTAAAAAACTCCCCAGTTTGGCTTTAAGATAAAAATTAGGGGATTTAACCGTAAATTTCCCTTTTCCTATATGGAAAGTATTGTGACAACCAGTGTTTAAAAAAACGCCGAGTCGAACCGGACTCGCCCGGTTCGACTCGGGAATCGCCATGGACGGATCGAATAGGCGAAAAAAACGGGAATCGTGCTGTTCTAGAGAGAACTGGACGATTCTGCACAGTGACGCGCCGATTTCACTGTACGGAATCGGCGAGTCTGTACAGTGAATCGGCGATCCCGTACGGAATTTTTTTATTTATTTATTTATTTATTTTTATTTTTTTTATTTTTTTTTATTTTTTTATTTTTTTGTAATCCATGATAGATTTTTTTGTAATACTTGATCGATTTTTTTGTAATCCATGATTGAATTGTTTTTTTTTTTTTTTTGTAATCCATGATCGAATTTTTTGTTTTTTTTGTTTTTGTGTAAACCATGATAGAATTTTTTGTAATCCATGATCGAATTTTTTGTAATCCATGATCGAAATGTTTGTTTTTTTTTTTGTAATCCATGATCGAAATGTTTGTTTTTTTTTTTGTAATCCATGATCGAATTTTTTGTTTTTTGTTTTTTTTGTAATCCATGATAGAGTTTTTTGTAATCCATGATTGAATTTTTGCTAATCCATGATCGAATTGTTTTTTTCTTTATTTGTAATCCACGATTGAATTTTTTGTTTTTTTTTGTTTGTTTTTTTTGTAATCCATGATTGAATTTTATGTAATCCATGATCGAATTTTATGTAATCCATGATCAAATTTTTTTGTAATCCATGATTAAATTTTTTGAAAATTTGTGATTTTTTTTTTTTAATCCATGATCAATTTTTTTTTTGTAATCCATGATAGAATTTTTTGAAAATTTGTGATTTTTTTTTTTTAATCCATGATCGAATTTTTTTTTGTAATCCATGATAGAATTTTTTGAAAATTTGTAATTTTTTTTTTAATCCATGATTGATTTTTTTGAAAATTTGTTATTTTTTTTTTAATCCATATTATTCAAAGAGAAAATGAGAGAGATGATGATTCTGAGGCCACCCTATCCCAGCCATATTATTCACATATCGAGTCCCAACAGCAACAGTGTAAGGATGAGCACGACAGTGCAGGTGAGCATGAAGGATGGACAATCTTTGTGGATTTTAGATTGGGAACACAACAAAACACTAACACTCAGGGATTTGGAAATAATCGATGATTCGTTTTTAGATCGAATCAATGAATTGTTAAACGAATTCAATCAATGGCACCAGCGTGACCAAGAAGAACAATAACGTCGTCTATCATTTTATTTTTAGATCATATGTTACTAATTTTATGCTTTATTGTAGTCCATGTATGTTGATATACTTATTCCATAATAATTCTATGTTTATCATTTTGTGTGATGTAAATTAAATGCTGAATGGCGGTTCATGCAGGGAAAGAACATATCAATATTCGCATATTCATTCAAAAGCATGAAAATTCTTAATGGAGTACCCTCATTTCTTATTGAATTTTTAAAAAACAATATTTATAATGAATTTTAATAATTTTTTCGGATTTTGTTTAAGCTTTATTATGACCGATTCACCCGATTCCAGATCCGGATCGCCGATTCGCCGATCCGGATCGGTTTTTTGGGAGCCCGATCCGGGTCACCGATCCGTTTTTTAAACCATTGGTGACAACTAAAAAAGGGATTTATCCGTAAATTTCCATTTTCCTATATGGAAAGTCTTGTAACAATTAAAAAAGGGTGTGGTTTGTATAACGTCGAGGCTTTGAACAATCAGTAGATGGACCAATTGGTTGTCTCGATGGCGTGGTCATTTTCTAGTCCTAATCATTCTAAGTTAAACATTGATGGGGCCTCTTTGCATAACCTAGGTCGAGCAGATGGGGTTGGTGTAATTAGAGATTGTGATGGTGCTTTTATCGCAGCATTCTCAAGACCTTTCAAAATCACTTTCAATAATTATGCAGAATTCTTTGCTCTGGAAGAATGTTTGGTGCTAGCCCTTCAGCTAAAGTGTTTTCCTCTCCAGATTGAAAGTGACTCGGATTTTCTCGTAATTGTCATTCATGAACTCTGTCGATTTCCTTGGAAGTTATATACAATTGTTGCAAATTATAGACAACATCTTTCTAATCATAGTTGGTCCATCTCCCATGTCTTTCGTGAAGCCAACATGGTGGCAGACATTCTAGCAAAGATGGTCACATCTCTTTAAAAAGCCATTGTCTAGCGTTCGCATCCATCGGATTTCATTTCCCTTGTTTTACTTCATGATTTGTCACAGGTGTAATTTTCCAGACTTGTAAAGAAATGAGTTGTAAGCTTCTTTATTTTAAAATATTAACAAAAAACGGGTAGGGGGCCTTCTCCCCCATTGACTTACCCCGAAAAAAAAAAAAAGAGGCTCTTAACAATTAAAGTAAAGCACACCTTCAAATAGTGGCCAACAATATGGTTTTAATATTAGAAATCTTTGTGACAGCCTTAAAATATATTTTCATCTTTATTTATAAAATTTAAAGCTTAAAAAGTAATGTAGATCGAGCAGATCTATGAAAACTTGAAAATATTGAAAATTGACAATCCAAAACTGAAACCGATGTTCGTATTTACTATTATAGATATCAACCCACTGTATTACAGAGACAGTGGGTTAGTTCGATTGTGGTAGAGAGAGAGGGAGAGAGAGACGGGGGGTTATTTTGACTATGTTAGAGAGAGAAGGAGAGAGAGAAAATTGTTGTTGCGAATAAAACTTTAGTCCCACATTGAGAGATTTAGAGAGGTAATATGAGGCCGTTTCCTATACAGGTCTCGGTAATCGTTGAGTCGGGTATAACAATACTCGTACCTGTACCCGGGATAGTTCAGGAATCATTTATTAGACCTAGATTTTACCTGTGGGTCTAAAATTTAGACCCATACACGAACCTGTGTCTGGTATACCCATCAGGTCTCGGATCAAGTCCGGGTACATTGCCACCTCAAGTCCCAATTGCCTGCAAAAATGTCAAAGAGATGCAAAGCCGTGATGATTATATGCCTTTCTGATGGAGATGACCCCCCTGATATATTGAGAGCTGATTGGCAGGGAAATGAAGAAATTAAACCACCCTTTGATTTTTTATGTTAGTAATTATCGAGATATTTATATAAACTCTCTCTCTCACACACAGTAAATACAAACATGGGTTTCAGTTTTGGAGTGATTGAGATAAAATAAGAAGAGATTAAGGTTGTTATCTATAAGATTAGTTTAGTCATGGGAATAGAAATAAATCAGTCGGTTGAGATCTATAAAAGCAGAAGCATAAATCCGTCATTGGAAAACTATTTCCAAACCCCCTCTTTCGGGTTGAGATCTATAAAAGCAGAGGCATAAACCTTTCATTGGAAGACTATTTTCAAACCCCCTCATTGGCTAGTGTCCGGTATGGGTCTGGGTCTCGGGTCCAGCATTACCTGTTGGGTATGGGTACAGATAAGGCTAAATTAGACCTGTTGGGTACGGGTCAAGGTTCATATATGCTACTTTGGCTACGGCTATGGGTCCCACACCCGACCTGTTGCCACCCCTAAATGTAAGTTTTTGGGCATTGCAGGCTTGTAACATAAAGGCAAGCTTTCTATGTTTCTCTTACAACATAAAACTTATATACTTTTCCTTATCCAACCGTCCATTTTGAATGGAGGGTTAGGATTGCCCTAATCACAATGTCACGTCTCTACACTATTTTATTTTTAATTTTTTTTTCTATTAACTATTTTGACACCAAATTTTGTACTTCCAATCCTCTATTAAACTCACACTAGCAAAAAATATAAAAAAAATATTTCCAATAAAATAAAATGATCAAACTACCTCTTAAAGTTTCAACGGGTATTTTGGTCATTATATTTTATTAAAAATTATTTTAATATCTTTTATAGGTGCACCCCAATAAGAATATACCAAATTTTATATTCATACAATATGTATAAAAAAAATTAAAAATAAAATACTTTGAGACGTCAGATCTAAGATCAAACGGTGAGTGGCTCTATTGATGAAAATTAGACGACTGGATGGTAAAGGAAGCATAGATAGAAAAAGCACAAAACCTTTCCCATAACATGATGCATTAGAGAGATCGCATGCCGATGGTCTAACGTGAGTTGAGAAGTGAGGATGGTAGAGAGAGAAATAGAGCATAGTTGTAAAGAGAGTGAGAGACATTGTAGAGTGAGAAAGTTGGTAGTAGCTTTTGTAGTTTTCTAATAAACTTAAAATTTTCTCTCTAGATCCACTGTGCACGTTCACTTGTTATTCAGTATGCAAATGATTTTGATTTTATTAGTGTAATTCTTAATGTACACCTGGTGCTTGTTGTGAGCGTAGTTTTTTCATTTTGTGACTAAACACCCACATTCTTTGGTGAAATATCGGGCACTAGCTGACTGGTTTTGAGTCCTAAGTAAGGAATAAAACTTGTCAATCGCTATTTATAGAAGAGAAATGGTCTCTTCAACATATGAAATTGCTCTGATACCAAATGGTGCAAAACGTGTACCAAAGGAATGAAGTGGAAGGGATCTTTAGTGCTAACTTTTGCCACTCAAATGGTGCAAAACGTGTACCAAAGGAATGAAGTGGAAGGGATCTTTAGTGCTAACTTTTGCCACTCAAGGTACTTGCAGTATACAAGGATGGCCTTTCAACACAGGGTACTTGAAATACACCACATGAAAACTCTGTTTCTCTCTCTACAACAAGTAGAGGTAGAAGTTTTCACTTCAATAATCAAATTATCAATAAAGCTAACCGAGCGCTACACCAATATTCCATATATACAAAACCCGTTTCCTAGTGAAATGTAAAAATGAATAGATTACCCTTGTGCCCTACTTACCATACTTGCCATGCATGAAGTCATATTCCTATGCATTGAAACCGCCTATCTTTGACTTTTAATACTCATGAAAACTTTCACACAATAAATTACGTGTCTCTACACCAAATTTTCAAGACCATAAGAAATCTAGAAATGACCAATTAACAAAGAGAAAATGATAAATTCATTCAGGGGCTGAAAACAAAGAGACAATAACAAATACATCCATGACGAAAAAAAAAGAATCTAAAAATGCCAATCTCATCCCAGTGATTAAAAATAATGTAAAAATAATAAACACGTCGTAGCAGCAAAAACTTCTTGATGCAATTTGCATCATTCTCTCTTTCTGTAAACTCTTACATTACAACATGTATATCCCGTGGGAGTGCTGCATGTCCGAGTATGGTGACCACTTGTTTTTTGAAAGATGAGAAAATAGATATAGTACTATTTGTGTAGTGTATTTTGCGCCATGTTATATTGATGTATTTTGCGCCATGTTATATTAAAATTCTATTCTATTTTATTTTATTTTTTAGTTTTTATTTTACTATCAGTTTGAAATTCTAAAACAAAAAGATAATGATATAATTGGGTGATTAATGAAATACCTATAATATAAAAAAAAATGAGTGTGTTTGACTTTCGAACCCAAAATATACGTAGAAAAGATTAAATTTAGAAGTTGGACTTTCAAACCACCAAAATATGTTTAGGTTTTTTTGTAGTTTTTGCAAGACCTCCAAACACCTAAAAATCGGGGGTAAAAAAAGGCTAAGTGTTGGGCGTTTAAAAGTTTAACGGTCAGAGAACCCAAATACAGAAGTCCTTTTGTGGTAAAATACAAAATACTTCAAATTTATGGAAGAATTACGTGTAGGTACACCGGTCGGATATTTTCAACATTGGTCTAGTACTTTTCTTTTCTTTTCTTTTTTTCCTTTCTATTTTTTTCAATTTTGGAAACATGAGGCTACTTTTTATTTTATTTTACTTTATTTAAGTGTATGGACTGGTTTGATCCCCTAGCAACCAAAAAAAATGCCTAACCACAATGGCCCCAATGTACCGCAAAAGATTTAAAAAAATGGTGAAGTTTTGTGAAGTCTAGAGCTTAGGTGGACTAGCCGTTTCGGAAAAGTAAGAATGCCCATATGACCATGGAAACAATAAAAAATTTCTAAAATATTTACGACCTAGCGGAATACCTAGAACACAATTTGATATTAATTGAAGGATTAGTTAGTAGTAAGGCGATCCAATATTAGAGGTGTCAGACCTATCAATTTGTTTTCTTTTTAGAAAAATTGGTCTGTTATCTCCAACATCGAACTGTGTACCTTTAAAAACTTATAAGGTGTTGGCTTCTTCCCAATATCGGACAGTTCTAGACACTTTGAAACAATTTAAAAAATATAATAAAAAAGCTGTCCAAAATCCCACCAAAGGACAAAATTAGGGAGAAAAAAAACAAATGGACCTCTGTATAATATTTGCATAAAATTGTATCAGTCTGTAACAACTTTATATGGTATAGATGTAATTTTTCTATTATTTGTTTTTGTGTTTTGGGTGGTTTGACTGTCGATCTTTCCAACCGACCAAGTGCACCAAGTTTTTTTTATTATTATTAAATATTTTAGGCGGTCAAATCGGGGGATTAAAAAGTTGGAAAGTAGAATCTCAATGTAAAATAGCCCAACAATGAACCAATACCACATCTTGTTCCTAGTTTGTATGCAGATTTCTCAAAAAAAGAACTCACGTGGTTTGTACTTAATAACTACACCAACTTTGAGTTCAGAGCTTCATGTTACAAATCCAACCCACATGGTTTCCTGGAAGTGATGGGTTCCGAACTCCAAGTTCTAAACCCACCATTTCAGAAAGGAAAATACAAGTGCAAGTATCGGCATATAGTGCTAGTGTCAATTGTTTTTTGAGTAGTTTAGCCGGACACATTTAACTTGAGATGTAGTGCTAGTGTTAATTGCTAACCACTCGAGCCCAAGTTTTTCTATACTATGCATTACTCTACACCATATACGACTCATACATAGAGGCCTCAAGCTGACCCAAGCCAAGCTGATCCATGAATTGCTTGATCGACCTAAGTTGTTGGCCAAAATCATTGACCTGGGCATGAGCTCAACTAGGCCGGGCTTAGTAATTTGGCCCATTGACATAGCTACAAGCCCCACTATATGCAACATGGGCTCTGAGACCAAATTCTATATTTTTAACTCTCAACGCACCTATTTAAAAATTTATACAACTTTTGCTAAATTAGCATTAACAAAAGGGAAAAGTTTATATAGAGTCGAGGCTCTAATAAATCAAATTAAAGCCTACCTCAAAAATTTCAATAGAAGGGGTTGTTTTGATGCCCAAACATCCTCAAATTGATCATCTTGACATCAAAATGAATGAACATGAGAAAAACATGGATTTCAAGTTTTGGAAATAATGCATCTCGTAATGCATTTTTGGACCGTCAATTTTCAAGATTTTCAAATTTTCATAAATCCGCTCGATCTATACCATTTTTGAAGCTTTAAATTTTATAGTTAAAGATGAAAATATATTTTAAAACTATCACTAAGATTTCCATTATTGAAACCACATTTCTCGACACAATTTGAAGATGCGCTTTACTTTGATTGTTTAGAGCGTTGGCTCGATACAAACTGCACCCTTAACAAAAAGAAAGAGGAAATAGTTACCTTTAGTACATAAAAGTCACTAGCACCCAAAGCTGTTCCATCTAAATTCATATGGTTGAGTTCTTTCGTTTCTTATCACGATTCAGATGCCGCCAAGGGTATACCCTCAATTGCTCGTAACCCCATTCGACGCTAGTTATCACATCTAACACTCACGTTGATTTGAGAGTAAATATTGTTATTATAGGTTTTGATTTAGGAGTTAATAGTTATCATATCTAACTATGTCAGAGTCATCATTGACTATTAGATTTGAAATCGGGTGGTTGAGGATATGGCTGTGTACGACTACAAAGCCTAATATAAAATTTCTCAAATGTTATGATATATTTTCATCCATTTGATTTGATGTTTAACAACCACATATGATTGTGACTTCTTTGTGCCAAAAAAAGTAGTCTCGTGGTGTACAATCCCTATTGTATATTTTATCTTAGTAAAAATTAGGTTTCCACTTTTATCCATGAAAACAATGATCTTTTTGTCTTCTCTTTCAGGTAAATGAGCAAGGATTCAAGTTTTGTTTATATTAATTACTTAATACTCACAAAAAGACGCAAAGAGTGGGTTACGCTTAGGTTAACCTGAGGTCGGGCCCGATGCCCGAAGACGGCACCAATTCAGGATCATTTTGAGCGTGACTTCCCCTGAGTTGTCAAAGATTTGTCTATTGGAAAACGATGAGTTTGTCAAGTCTGGGAATTAATGAGCATGAAGAGGGTTAAGGGACTTGCTTTGGTTTGTTCTGTATATAGAATCTGGTGTGCTTTCAGAATGCAAGAGTCCTGACACTAAATTGTCTCACTTGCTAATCATCCCACCCCTGAAAATGAGGTTCGGACTCCTATTTATAGACAGATATTATGTCTGATCATCATCCAAAGCTTATGGCTTGAATATGGGCCGTTCGCCTAGTCAACATGGCTTTATGCTCATTAATGCAGGGGTTTGCCCCGTTAGTTGCAATGATTATGGTCATGTCATTGCAATTCTGATGTTACGACACGCTTGATTTTGGGTGGTGTCGTGTTGTGTTCACAACAGAACTGTCAGCAGTGTTCTCGCTTATTTGATGCTTCATTTTAGCCATTTTGTTCTTCAAATGAGGCTTTCGGTACCTATGGTGAAGATCGCACCTTCTTTAGGTCATAGTGGTGCCAATTGGCTGTCTTGTAACTTGTTCTTGGGTGGTGGCTTCATCCAATCAAAAGTTGTAAGATTATCCAACAAACTTTCCAGCATTGTTTGTATTAATGATGAATAATCATTAGTTGTCAGCTTCCGCATTATGATGTTCGGCGAAAGGCGGTTACTTCAACCAATTAAAGAGTAGACGTTGCTTACTTTTATATTTTAGGTAATGATTGCTCTTTCCTCATTCTGATGTCGGGCAGTTAGACTGCCTTTCTTGGCCAATCAAATTTTTATGTGGCTTGGTGATAATACTTGCATTAGCAATCTTGGAACAGGCATTGTGCTTGGAATCGCCTTAGGGAGAAATTGGAAATTGTGTTGGCTTTCCCTTCTTGTAGCCACTTGTCTTAGGCCCATATTTGTAACTTTTGAGCTCCTTCTCTTTTCTCTAGGAGGTTTCTTGAGACTGCTTTACTAAACTGCACTCTGCTTGTGGTTTGGGTAATGAGGTATGATTTCATTGGGTTTCTAGGATGGTTATCCTGGGGGTTATGGGTTCACATATAGTTTTTTCAATTGGGGTTGGGGTGTCTACAGTTAGGAACTCGAGGTTCTTATGCCTCGAGGTTACTATGGTATGAATGATCGAAGGGAGCATTCACCAAAGTGTGAACCTCTTCCCTCACTCGACATCTATTTTGGAGTCCTAGGAAGCCTTGCAGGATGACTCTGAGTCGAATTCCTAGACTATTCAAGGTCTTTCAAGTTGTACAAATTTCAGGACCAGGAATAACCCCATAGACACTCCCTCTATTTGGAAACTACGCAACCAAACTATGGATGAACTTGGGTTCTAGCCATAACCCCATGGGATTGCGGGATACTGGTCCCTACATTTGGGCAAACCGAGTTTAGAGTCGGTGGTGGAATAATCATCAAAGTGACTCTTCCTAACTTGACCTTTGAATCAAGACCCTATGGGCTTGACTTCGACTTGGATCCTGCTAAACTTAATAAACTTATGTTTGAACCCTGAACTAAGGTGAACCTAGTCTAGTTTTAATGACAACTCTAAATTTAGACCTAGGCTTAAAACTAGGCTGAGATCTAGATCAGATTGAGCACAAGCCTTGGCTCGGACCAAGAGAGCCAAGGCTGAGACCTAGGTGAGAACCTGGTTCGAACCTGAGCTAGGCAGGGTACAAGCCTAAGCTTGAACCTAGAAGGACTCAATTTCAGATTGGATGAGGACCTAGACCTAGATTTACACTAACAAGCCTAAATATAAACACAACAATGCACTAAAAAAGGTTTGAAAATTTTTGTCTTAAGACTATGGCTATGCTGGATTTTAGTGGCGTTCCTGACTATTAAAAAGTGGCTAGGCTGTATAGGTCCCCATGTAAGTATTGGTCCCCTGTTAAAGGGACAAACCAAGTCACATTATCCGTGGAGTTGATTTGAGGGTGAGGATTATGGAGGGGTGCTCATAGTTAAAGTTTCGCAATTCCCAACTGCCTGACACTCAAGTCTAGGTGCTCCTCATGACTTTAACACCAAATTTTAGGAGTTTTCGAAAATATTTGTTGGTTTTCGATCAGTTTCTTGTATGCAAGTAGTGTGTAAAAGAGCATGCACATAAGTGTGTGAGAGTAGTGGCACAAACAAATCAAGCAAAGAATGAAATAAGAAAAACGTGAATACTTGGCACACTCGTGCCAAGTAGGGTGTGCTTTCGAGTCGAAATTAATCGATAGAGACCACAAGTGAGGTGCATGGGTATGTAACCATAGAAAAATAAGCGGTCAAGAGTGTGGCAATAGGGCACGATCCATGCCTAGTTGAATGCGCCCCGAGTAGTGGGTGACTCGATCAGGGCACGATTTGAGGAGGGTGTAGGGTAACGCTCAATTTTATTTTCCCCATTTTTGTTTGTTATATATATATATATATATATATATATATATATATATATATTATTTTCATTTTATGAGCAAATATAGTATAAATATGAGAAAAGTAAGCAAACTATGGATGAACTAAAAATTCATGCGTTGAATGAAAAATGATTTATCTTTTAAAAAAAATAGTTTTTAAAAATTTTATTTACTTCAAAAATTGTGAGATGAATAACAGGTACCTGTGACACAAGAGTGGGGTCGCCAGCAGAATTTTGGGGATCCCTAGAAAATTAGAAACAAAGTGTGTCTTCACTAACAGTTCAACTCAAAAGACCAAATTTCAGGTTTTTAGGCTGACTTGTTTCAAGATATTTTTAAGAACCTTGGGTCCTCGATGTGGAATAAAAAGAGAAGCCGATCAATAAAGCCTGAATTACAGTGGAATTCTCTACAGTCTCAGAATTGGCCCAGAACAAGTGAAAATGTTCATAAGGACTTCAAAAGGCCTCCTGTCAAGTTCACCGCATTCTGACATGTCCAAGGCAGTGCAGACAAAGAAATAATTTTGGAAAAATCAGTCTCTAGGACCCTGAAACGGGCCCCATAACTAGAACTCTAGTTTTGGTGCATCAAATTACTGTGTGACCGCCTCTATTGGATCCGACACTGTCGAAAACCCCAATGGGTCAAGTTTCGGCTTAGTCGGGTGCTCTAGGATAAAGTTATGTGTAAAAGACTGAAAAAGGGTAGACCGCACATTATTCCCGTGCGCCCTCTATGCACCAAATCACCATTAAAGGTGACTGTTTTTATAGTCTCGGGTAGTGATTGCGAGAGCCATATCTCACTTGTCTCGAGTCGAATCAAGCTCAAATTTTGTGAGTGTGTTTGTCTCATCAAGACAACCGTTTTGATATGTGGCCCGCCCAGTGACGACGCTCGAATAGGGACAAAAGCTAGAGAGAAGTCAATAATTCGTGAAGAAAGTTGCAGGAAAGTCAGCAGCGACACATCCCATTCAAGCAGCTAGATCACGGCGGTCGCGTATCGGATTGACATGAGACCAGTTTCATCGCATGCATAAGGTCTAGGGCTACCATTGGTCTGAACCCCGTACATGATGAACGGTCGGATTTCACAAGCAAAGGCAATAAATTTTCTGTAAATTTCCACCATAGGAATTTAGATTCCGACCAAAAACCCAAGACTGCAAAATCTTCGTTTGGGCTCAAAATCGAGCTACGTTTGTTGCCACGCGTTCGTGACGACATGCTCAGTGCAATACAACAAAGAAATCAAGAAGAAACATTAAGATATGAACACACCGATCATATCTTAATGTTTTTAGAATCTATTTTCATTCCATTAAATTGTAATTATCATAAATTAAGATAGTTTTTGGGCATCCACCCATGTTTGGGCCCAATTCTATAAATACATGCTAAAGTTAATTGTAAAGGGCTCTTCCCTTGATCCCTCTCATACTTTCAATTCGTCAATAAAGTTTGAGTTTTTATATTGAGGCACGTCTTGGAGAGAGAGAGAGGAGAAAGAAGAATTAAGTCGATACCCATCACCGTCCACGTTCTTTCTCTCTCCTCTCTCTATTGGCATTGGCGACAGAACCCATCATCGTCCAAGTTCTTTCTCTTTCCTCTCACTCTTGACATGGGCTGCAGAACTCATCGTCATCCATGTTCTTTCTCTCTCCTCTCTCACTTGACATGGGAGGTAGAACCCATCGCCGTCTATGTTCTTTCTCTCTCCACTCTCCTCTATCATGGGTGGCAGAACCCATCGTCGTCCATGTTCTTTCTCTCTCCTCTTTCTTTTGTCATGAGCAGCGGAACTCATCGTCGTCCATGCTTTCTTATCTATTCTTCTTCTCTCACCTTTCTTATTTCTCTCTCTTCTCTTCTCTCTCCTTTCTCTTCCTTCTCTTCTATCACCTTTCTCTCTCTCTTCTCTTCTCTCTCCTTTCTCTTCCTTCTCTTCTCTCACCTTTCTTCTTTCTCTCTTCTTTTCTTCTCTCTCCTTTCTCTTATATCTCTTCATTTCCTTCTCTTTTCTACTACCTCTTTTCTTATCTCTCTCTTTCTCATCTCTCTTGTCGTCGAGCAGTATTGCCGCCGTATCGGTTTAAGTTATCGTGTCCGTCTTGTTACCATGTCAAACTCGCCGTTGTGCTAGACTGATTGGTGTTGACGTTCTATCTTCGAGTAGTATTGTTGCCATACCGGTTCGCATTACCGTGCCCATCTTGCTACCACGTCAGGTCAATCATCATGTCAATCTAAAGCTAGTCACCCGGTCAAATGTCTCTTTCTTTCTTTTGCTTCTCTCTTCTTCTTATTTCCAACCCTCATCTCATCATTTCTTCTCTTTTCTCCTTTGAATGTGCGCGACTGTGTGCATTCACCCAACGACAAGGTGGGGTCTCTCAGCCCACTTGTCTTGTAAAATTAACCATGTGTGTGTGATCACAGAAATAGGAGAATACAGGCCAAGGGAGACGATTTCAAACCAGTTGTACGAATGGGGGGCTTTTCGACGTGATCTAAGAAGGCGCCCCCTCGAGCCAGCCCGAGTAAGTCCCGAACCCACCTTAAATTCCTCTCTCATCGCTTGGTATACCTGCCCTTGCTCTTGAGCAAGGTTCCCGAGAGAGCGATCTCAAGTCCAGGGTTCTCCTTGAAACACGAGACGCATGTCATCGGATCATCCATATCTCGGGGCAAGATCGAGGTACCTAACCAGCTTGCAACTCCACTGGGGACTTACTATCCCTTCGTCAGATCATACTTGTTTGGCTAGTTTCTCCTTTATTTTTCTGCATGACACACACATGGCTTCCGGGTTTCTTAACCCATTTATCCGAATTGGGGATTTTCTCATCCCCACATTCGCGATAGTCCCCCGGGAACAAGTTCCTTGAACTTCATTCCCAACTTTTCTTTTGAGCAAAGACCTAGTGTCTAGCTCCCAAGTCTTAACCTGGATAGGTGTGAGAAGGGACTTAAAGGACCGTAACTCCTCATCTCCTTGCATTGGTGGAACCTCCACCAAAGCACTCTGCATTAGTAGCACATCCGCTACCACTCACAACATGCACCCTGTTACCCGCAAGTCACTTATCGGTCGTATTGTCGAGGTACGCTGGAAGGCTGCCCAGCTCCTTTCTGCAAAAGGCAAGAAAATTTACATTTCTCCTGTGGGTCGCCGCAAGGCCACCCCCCACATTCCCGCACCACATCGAGTCTCTATAATTAGAGTCTCAGCACATCGAGGTGGAGACCCCACCTCTTACACACACCCTAAGGCACGTGGGTCATCCACTCTAGCCACACCTCAAGGCAACCCTTGTGTTACCTTGAGTCGGTGTCTAGGATCGAGCCTCCTTAGGTCAGGTCCTGTACGCGTTATGCATGTGCATCCCACCACTCGAGGCAACGCCATTGCTGCGTCAACTCGAGTACATGAAAGACGATCTCTTTGTCCTTCCTCTCAGCACACACTAGTGCACCCTATAAGGGGCAGACCCTCACTTATTCCCTTGCAGACACCTGCTTGTAGTTCTCGGCCTCCTAAGGCCAGACCACCTGTTCGAGTCCGAGCTAACTCCCAACTCACTTGGAATGCTACTTCAAGGTGTGTACATGTGCCACATTCCCAATCAACTGCTTGCCCTTGACCCAGACGTCGTCGAGAACCGGTCCCAACGGATATCTCAAGACTTAGTACTCGAAGGTTTTTCCTAAGAGTACTATCCTCAGCCAACCCCATCAGGTCGGTTATGCCTCTGGAACCCACAAAGGAGTTCAGGCAAGGGCCTGAGGATCGAAGAAGTTCTACCACTTCCAAGGCAACTGCTCAAGCTGGCCCCTGGCATGGTCCAAATTTGCTGCCCCATCTTATGGACACAGCCCTCTCTTTCTCTAAGAAAGCCAGTCAAACTCAACCCCAGTCTCAGTTCTGGAGAGAAGTCTATCGCAGTCGCAAGCTCAAGCACAATAGAGGACTACAGATCCTGATTAAGGAGCCGAACAGACAAGTCGGTGTATTCAACTCTAAGGATCTCCTTCCTGAGAATTCCTTCTACCCTCTTCGACTCACAAAGCCTAAGGAAGAGGTGCAAGAGTCCTACACAGTGGTTAGCATTATAGACGATGACCTAACCACCCAGCAGCCACGGTTCCAAGACCGTCAAGAACCGGTCCTCAAGTGGGAAGCGTATAAGACTCGAGTCCAGTCAGGGCATGCTGACCCCTTGCTGACTGAGCTACCATGTGCGACCCGCCAAGCTCGAAAACCCTCAACTGCACCTAAGGCTGACCTCCCTGGAGAAATGGTCAGCGTAATGGTTGTGAACGAACCTGGCGACTCTCAGGAAGAGCGCATGAATGGGTTCAAAGACATGGTACATGAAATGATGGAGAAGATTGACCGCATGGAAACCATGCGACACTAGGCTAATCATGAGGCCAACTCTCATCACTCAGATGATGTAGCTCCAAGGCAGCCTTCTCCCCCTGCCTCACCAGACAATTCTGCCCCTCACCCTATCTCACAAGCTGACATCGACGCTATGGTAACCCATAGCTTAAAGAGCAGACTGATCTTGGGAATGTAGCGCACAACGCTTTACCAGAAGCCGTATCCCTCTTACATTGATCAGGTTCCATTCCCCTCTGACTACAAAAAGGGGAAGTTTCCCCTGTTCAAGGGTACAACATCCCCGCACCAGCACATTGCACATTTTCAAGCAGCATATCGAGAAACAACGGCTGATGGGAAACTCCTCCTCTGTCAGTTTGTTGAAATGGCCCCCTTTTCAGTGGTACGCTCGGCTTCCCCCAAATTCAGTACATACTTGGGAGGAAATGGAGAAACTGTCGAGAGAGAGGTCCAAACCATCGAGCTTCTCACCTTGACCCAGGAACCAAATGAACTTGTGGATCAATTCATATCAAGGTGGAGAGATTTGGCTACCATACCAATCGCATGCCTGAGAAGGAAGCAGTTCAGACCTATATGTGAAACATGCAACCTGAGATCGATCTACATGCTGAGGTCTCCAATCCGACCTCCATTTCAGAGCTGATCTCTAAGTCAGTTCGCATAGAGAGCTTGTCACGCCACCATGGCGGGTCATGATAACAGCCTTCAAGCTTGGGAAACAATCGGGGCAATGGTAATTCTCGGACCAACGCATGGGGCGACCAATAAAAAGGAGTGATCAGTGTAGCCGTTACCATCAGTGATCCGAAGAAGTCTGCCTCTCAGACTTTGGACCTATCCAAAGGGGTAGGCACAATAAAGACAACATCTCAGGCAGGCAAACAGCAGCAATCATACAATCGAGTACCCCCACCTGTGAACCTTAATCGAAGTGATTATTGGACTAACCATCAGAACAAGGTTTATCCCTTTCAAAGGGAATGGGTTCCTACACTGCTATGACTATTGCTGAAACAAAACATGATCGAGTTGCCCGAGATCAAGTTTCCCGATCAAGCTGGTCTCGATAAACACGCAAGATACTATGCTTATCATCAAATGGTAAACCACACCACAAAAGAATGCTACACACTTAAAGACCCCATCGAGGCTCTGATCCGAAAGGGCTAGATCAAGCTCGAAGAAATCAAGAAAGCATTCGGGGCAATTGAGGCTTCTCACGTAGTAACAGTATAGGAGAAAGACAAAAGTTTTCACCCTTCTGATGAGTTATCAATAGATCTTCTCCACGCTCTGTTTGATATGATGCTCCAACAAGGACTCATCACACCAAAGTCGGCGAGGCAGCCCAAGCACCTTGCTCAGGGGACCAAGAATCACTGGTACCCATACCATTAGATACGGGGCCATGAGCTGAACGAATGTTACGGGTTCGAGGCTGTGGTTGCAGAAAAAGTCAAGAGAGGTTACATTGCTGACGCCGAACACCATCAAGGCACCATGCCCATCCAGGGGGACGTTTCAACGCAAGATTCCTGGAAGGATGCCTCTTATCCCACTGAGCCCTCGACTTCCTAGCCATGGAAAGTCCATCACGGGCAGAGCATGCTCAAGTCTTTAAAGAAAGAAGCGATTCGTCAAGCTAGGGCTGTTCATAAACCTAACAAGATGGACCAAGCACCTCCAAAGGTGACTATAAGAAGACGAGTATCAAGGGCTGCTCGCCAGAAGAACAAGGTTCCTCAGCCACTGGTCGAGCCAGAATTTCTCAAGTCGCTACCTCCCTTGCCGACCTTACAAGACTTCATATCGGTCGCCATCGACTTTATTCCTTCATGTCGTCAAGAGGTTACCCCTGGGTCATCTCTTACACGGGGCACATCAAACGAGGGTGACGACATTAAAAGCACCTCCCAAGGGTCTAAGTAGGGGAAAGACCCAAAAGATCCCCCGCACTGGTGATGACGGAAAAAGCTGCCCAAATCCGTCTGATGAGGGGAACAACCTTAAAAGTCCCTCACTTACTGACCCTTCTCCTTCTTCCTCTTCTTCTTCTTCTTTCCCTTCCTCTTCTATGTCTCCTACAAGTACAACCTTGAAATGTCCAAACTTTGAGGCTCTTGACAGAGAGCTCGAAGGAACTAATATAAGCAGGATGGATTCTTGACAGTCACACCGGAGACGGTTGAAAAAGACGTTAGCCCAGGCAAATGGATTCTTGACAGTCGCTGATGGTTAAGTGCCTCGATCTCACCTCCCCGGATCTCGGTGATCGGGTGACACGTGTCGCGGGTTCGAAAGACCCAGGACCTGAGATCACTCTCTCAGGAACCTCGTTCAAGAACAAGGGCAGGTATTCAACTAGTGAGAGAGGAATTTTGGATGTGAGGTGGGGACCAACCTCACCTGAGTTCGTGACTTATTCGGGCTGACTCGCGTGGGCACCCTCGTAATTCACGACGGAAAGCCCCCCAGCTGCTTCAGCTGGTTCGGAATCGCCTCCCTTGACCTGTAATCTCTTGGTTTTCTGCACAACACTACTACAGTTAATTTACAAGACAAGCGGGCCGAATGACCCACCCTTCTCTTAGGGCAATGTACCTTCATATGGCTGAGAAGGTGAGAAGTTAGGGTGATGAAAAGAAGGAAATTTGAATGAGAGGAGAAAATAAGAGGAGACTCAACAAGGAGATGGGATTAACATGATAGTTGGACCAGTGCAATGAACGACTCGGAGCGGTCGCAAGACGAGCACGGTAACTCAAACCGGCACGACGACAATACTACTCGAAACCAAGGTCGACATGACCATCCTAATCTGGTGTGGTAGCAAGATGGCATGGTACTCAAGACCAGCGCGACGGCAGTGCTGCTTGACAGTCAGACCGCTATGTTGACGCTAGATCGGGTCTACCCTCAGTCAAGTAAGGGGAGAAGAGAACACAAGAGACAGTAAAGGGATGGGGTCTCGATGGCGCTAAGCATCACCACCCATAATTGTGGAGCAGCAATGAACTACGGGCACCATTTAGCATTGCCATTGTGCAACACACGAAGGCAGCACACCCCTGTGGGGGCGGCGATAGCCTCTTGTGAGCCACACGATGATAGCCATTTGTGAAGCAGGCGACGATAGTTCTTGCCAAGGCACACGGCGATAGGCATGGGACACAGGAAGAATCTGCGGACGGCTATAAGTGTAAAGCGCACGGAGGAGGCTCGTGGACGGCGATAGGCACCGAACACTCGAAGGAAGCTCACGGATGGCGATTGGCACCGAGCGCCTGAAGAAAGCTCGCAGACGGCGATAGGCATCGAGAGCGTGAAAGGAAGCTCGCCGACGATGATAAGCACCGAGCGCACGAGGGAAGCTCGGGGGCGGCGAGAGGCACCGAGAGCAAGAGGGAAACTCACGGGCGACGATAAGCATCGCCGCCTGTGATAGGCATGCAAAAGGGGGAGACCCCTATGAGCGGCAATAAGTTTCACCGTCTAAGTTCTTCACTTAGACGTCGAGGATACACTTACGGATGGCGATGAGCAGCGCCGTCTACAATCCTCACTGAGAGATAGAGATGGGCGAACAAAAGTGGAAAAGGAGCTTACCCATGGCACTACCATCGCCCTTCGCGACTTCTGGAACCACAGGAAGGGGAAAATGAAAAAAAAACAAGCATGCACGGCACTGCCACTACCGTGCATGGCCTCTAAGGGAGGCTCAGACGAAGAAGAAGAAGAAAGAAAAGAAGAGAGGGAAGATTTACCTTGAGCCTAGGGATACCAGTTCAAAAGTTTCTCTCTCCTTACTCTCTCTCTCTCTCTAAACATGACCTAACAGTGAGAAGGAAAAGGAATTCTATTAAGCAAAAAATTCTCTTTTGTGAAGGGTTCTAACCTTTGTGTACAATGATGGTACGGGTATATATAGAATTGTGCCCAAGCATGGGTGGATGATCAAAATTAAACCTAATTGCTGAAAATTAAGATTTAAATTAATTAAAAGAAAGTAGAAAATAAGGTGCAAAATAACAGATTTGCCCCTTCCTGACAATTTTTTTAATTCCAGAACAGTCCATGTGCTACCCTAGAACTTACATGATCTTTCATGGATGATCCGGGGTTGTTCTGATGCCCGGTTGATCAAAAGATGATTTTTTTCTTGTTGGACTTGACATGAAAATTGATTTGATACCAACTACGAGCCATGGATCATGTTTTTAAGGCATGACTTGAAATTTGAATGAATCTTGAAACTTTGGATCGATTGTGTGCATGTTCCTTGATGTTTTTCTGTGATTTCTTCCCTGGATCACAGTGAGCATGCCGTCACGATCGCAGGGCAATGAACGCAGCTTGATTTCGTGCCCGGACGAAGATTTTGCAACTTTGGAGTTTTGGCCAGAATCTGGAATTCTGAAGGCAAAATTTGCAGTAGCTTTGTCGGATTCGTGTGCTGAATCTGACCGTTCATCATCAGCGAAGTTCGAACCAGTGATAGTCATGAACCTTACACACACGATGGAACTAGTTTCAAGTCGATCGAGTTTGTGAGCAACGTCATTTGGTCTCTCGAGTGAGGCATGACGCTGCTGATTTTTCTATACTTTCTTCACGGATCAGCAACTTCTCTCTAGCTTTTCTTCACACTCGTGTGTCGTCATGGGGCGTACCACATATTGAAACGCTCGTCTTGACGAAACGAACATGTTGCAATAAGTTTGAGAGTGATCCAATCTTAGACAAGGAAGATATGAGTGTCGTAAATCGCTATTCGTGACTGCTCCTTTAATGGACTTTGGTTGCAGGTGGTCACAAGGGAATAACGTGTGGCTCCTCCTGTTTCAGTCTTTCATCTATAACTTCTTCTTGGAGTGTCTGTTTAAGCTAAAGTTTGAACTTTGAGATTTTTCAACCGTGTCGGATCCAATGATAATGGTCTCATAGCAAATTGAGACATCGAAAATATAGCTCTAGTAATAGGGGTCCTTTTCAAGGTGCTAGAGGTTGATTCTACCAAAACTATTTCTCAGTCTGTACTGCCTTAGACATGTCGGAATGTGACGAAACTTGGCAGGAGACTTTTGAGAGTTCTCATAAAGATCTTGGCCAGTTATAGGGCTTTTCTGAGACTATCAAAATTTCCACTGTATGTTAGGCTTTATTGATCGGGGACTCATGATGATGAAAAATGTCTTCCAATAGTATGCCCCACTGAATGTTGAGCTTCGAGAGAACTGAGAAGTACAATCATTTGGAAAATTTCCCCTGACTAGCCACAGGACTATGAGAACGTTGAGGAGATCCACGCAATGTTGTAACTAGGGTGCTCAGACGTTTGGATGCAAGGTGCAAGTCCATCAGTGGAGGCTTTAGGGGGAAAAGAGACTTTTGAGAGATCTTATCGAAGTCCTCACCATCGAGGGACTATTTACGATTTTGACAATTTAAGGATTTTGTAGGGACTTCATTGGTCAGAATCGGGCCTATTCGGTGGCCAAATGCTATGAACCCTTGGTTGGCATTGTTTGTTGTTACACGAGGTTTGTTTTTGATGATCAGGGCAGCTCTATAGGTCCCGTCCAACGAGGTCCAATCGGGGGCATGTCCCAAAAATCTGAGCCTGTCGGCTAGGGGGTATTTTGGCGAGGAGACCTCGTGGGCCCCATCCTGCCAGGTTCAATCGAGGGCATGTCTCAAAGCTCTGGGCCTATCGGTTAAGGAAAGTTTTACGCAACACGATCTCATGACGAGAAATGACCCTAAAGTCTCTGGCAAGTTAAGCCCTGGCTTCGTCAGTTTCTTGCCTTCGTAATGGTCTTTTAGCATTTTGGAGAGATCTTTTGGTCATCGTCCTCACCCTAGGGGCTCTTTTTTATTTAAAAGTGAAGTGTGGGAGATCTTATGAGGCTCTCAATCCCTGATGAGCCATTTTACGTTGTGGTAGTGGAGTGTTTGGGAGATCTTGTGAGGCTCTCATGCCCTGGTGAGCCATTTTGTGTTGTGATTGGATGCTGGTAGTTGAGGATTTTATGCAGACCTCATTAGCCAGGATTTTGATTGTTTTGGCAATTGGGTGCAGATTGAGGCTGTGATGCTATCAACTTGCTTTGTTGGTCTAAGCACCCTCTGCGGGTTTTCACTTGGACTAGGGAAGTGGCGCCTTGAGGACGGTTTTCACTAACTTTCTTTATTTTTGGACTCTTTTACCCATAACTTGCGGTCATATCCACCCTTCTCATCCATTTTTTCTCGCGGTGCCCTTTTGGGGTTGTCACCGTGCTTGGGTTTTTGTTTTTACAGAACGTTTTTACTCGTGGTTTCTTGACCATGCCCGGCCATCATATTTACTTATGGCGTTCCCTTGTTCGGGTGTACACCAAGCCCTTTCTTTTTTGTGAAGGGATGTTTAGGGTCATGCCTTTGAGACATGTGCGAAGCTTTTTAAGGTCATGCGGTAAGGACATGCACTATAGTTTCGGGTCATACAGCTAGACCATAGTGGTGATGAATGGTAGTTTGTGGAGGCCATAGAGTGAGCATAGTGATGGTTTTGACTCACTTTGGGGAGATGGCACGAGGCTACCTATGAAAGATGGATGATGTATGGATCTTGAGTGAAAAGTGGTGACCTACTAGCTGACGGCAGGTATGGATGGCAGGATGGTTCGCCGTTTTGTGAGCATGGGTGAAAACATCACTGGAGAATGATGAATGGTAATAATGAAGTGAATGGACTCACTGGGTAAGCAATGAAGATGGTGTGCACACACGAATGGGTCGGTTAGGGAAGGCGTGTTTGAAGATGCACGTAAAGTGCGTATGTGCATATATGGGGGCGTTTTTAAGGTCATGCCTCCTGGACTTGGGCAAAGCAGTTTAACATTATGCGGTCAGGATGAGCACTATGGTTTAAGGTCATATAGCTTGGACCGTGGTTATGCATTTGAAAGTCATGCAAATAGGACCTTGCAGTTCATGCAATTAGACCTCCGCTACAGTTTAAGGTCATATAGTTTGGACCATGCAGTTTAGGGTCGCACCTGGACCATAGCTGTGTAGTTTAAGGTCATGCAACACGAACCATGGTGTGGGTTGCCATATTGGTGAAGTTGCATGGGGGATAGGTTTGTGGATAGCAATCTGACTCCCAGGGGATAAAGATGGTTAAGGCTATACACAAGCAGAGAGATTTAAATGAAGATGGTGGCCCTAAGAGGAAGTGAACTTCGCTGGGGATTAAGGAGGCAAGTGTGACTCCCTGGGGATGATGAGTAATTGTATATATGTAACTCTACTAAGAATGACAGGTCAGAGTGCAGATGCAACCCCACTGAGAGTGGAAAAGATAAGAATGACCCTAACTCCCTGGGGATAGTGGGTTGCAATAGGATGTGACTCACACTGAGGATGTTGGTGTGAAACAGACCCATTGGGGATTAAAGGAATAGGCACGCCTTTTTTTTTAGTACACCTAACTCCACTGGGGATGTTGATGAAATACACCTAGATAAGAGGTGCACTATGGTTTAAGGTCATATAGTTGGACCATGGTCGTGCAGTTTAGAGTCATCCAATGAACACTATGCAGTTTAAGGTCGTGCAACTAGACCATCGCTACAGTTTAGGGTCATATAGTTTAGACTATGGCGCCAAGCCTTTTAAGGTCTTGCGACCAGGACATGTGCACTATGGTTTAAGGTCATACAGCTGGACAATGGTCGTATATTTTAGAGTCATGCAATGAAGACTATGCAGTTTAAGGTCATGCAACTAGACCTCCGCTATAGTTTAAGGTCATATAGTTTGGACCATGCAGTTTAGGGTCGTGCACTTGGACCATGGCTGTACAGTTTTAGGTCATGCAACGCGGACCATGGTGTGACTCCAAGGGGAAAAGAGCTGTCACTAGAGACTTGACTCCATGAGGAGTGAGGCTGTAATGCAAGGAATGAACTTCTTGAGGAGGCAGGACGATGGTCCAGATGGGAATGCCATAGCATGTGCACGGCACTAAGTCTTGGATGGCGCACGCTGCATTAAGCCTAGATGACATGTGCACAACGTTAAGCCCTTAGTGAGTAATACACACGACGATAACCTCTCGTGGTAGAGCGGGTGTGGCGTTAAGTCCTCATGAAGCGCGCGGTGATAGCTCCTTGATGAAGCGCGCAGCGATAACTCCTTGACGAGGCAGGCAACGATAGCCCTTTGATGAGGCACGACGATAGCCCTTTGAAGAGGCTCGCAGCGATAGCTCCCTGACGAGGTAGGCAGTGATAGCCCTTTGATGAGGCACATGGTGATAGCCCCTTTTGGGTCTTGGGCTTGACCCACCCTGGTCTTATTGCCATCAGAAGACGAGGACTGCAACGTCATTTCAAATTTATGAGGGGCAGTTTGTGGCACTACTAAGAATAAAAGGGGGAAAAGCCCATTTTACTATTTTACTGAAGGGTAAAACAGTTGAAGAGATTTCTTAGAGAGAGAGAGAGAAAGCTGGAGCCTACGTTAATAGTTTCCCGGCTAGAACTTCCCGACCAAAATTTACAGTAGACAGGCCTTCAGGAGCTTTTCTAAAGAGCTTTGAGCAGGTTGTGGGCCTTCACGATGTGCTTGCGAGTGTTTTCGGAGAGTGATGAGGCTCTTCTAAGCAAGGAATGGAGCTTCTCAAAGCCTTAGCGAGATTTGCAGTGGTGCTCTGCCGGAGTTTCGGTGCTTTCTTCGATAGTCCCGTGGCTGAAGGGAAGATTGCAGAGAGGTCAGGGGAATATGATGGTCTTTTGATTATCAAAAAAGAAGGAGCAGTAGTGGGCTCACTGGAAACTTAGTGAAATTTCGGTGAGTTGTGGTGAACTGCTGAAGTGCAAAAACAGGAAGAAGGGAAACCTGAAGGGTCACAGGGAAACGTTTTGGGGATTCCGGTGATTTTTCGATAGTCTCGGCTTTGATAAAGGGGAAAGAATAGGGTCAGACGGGGATTCATGACGGATGGATAAGTGTTTTCCCGGTGAGGAGAGGAAACACCGGCGAGAACTCAAGGCGTTGTAAGGTCGTAAGGGTCGAGGAGGCGAAGGATCGTGGGATGGCGAACGGTCATCCTCCGCACGCGCGGTGACAGGCCATGCCATGAGTGTCAGGTGGCATGCCCAGATTTCGAGGGACGTGGTGTGCTGCACTTGTGGCTTGTGGAAATAGCTAGATTTCTGTTTAACTTAGGCAGACAGCATTAGTCCATCTCGGTCGTGAGACAGCGATAGCCCTCCGTTGGTTGCGAGACGGCGATCCCCTTAGTCGTGCGACAGCGATAGCCCTACCCTCTTCAAGGGATGTCGTCCCGACTGTTAACCAAGGCCTCGAATGCTCCCGGAATGAAGGTTTCTTCAACGCTATTGAGGGCAGGGAGCCTCTTATTTACGAGAATGAATAGCATCCCTCTCCTCGACCTCTTGTTTCTGGGGACGAGAGTGAATATAACCTGATAATAATGGGTAACAAGGCGATTTCTCTTGAAACCTTGAGAGGGAGCCTTGCACCTTCTGCTCGAAGGGAACCCGTCATAGGCTCAGCTTTTGTAGTCACCTCCTTTTCGGGACATGTTATTCATCCTCTCGTCTAGCGCAATCGTGGAGGCTTTGTCGTATCACAAGCCGTGATGCCCTTCCCTGCACAAGTTATCAGGCTCAATCGTCGTAATGTCTCTGCAGACAACGGATGTGATCTTCTGAGAGCCGCTTATCAACTTTTCAGCTGGGATTGTTTCTTTGAGCTGATCACGCTTCCATTTTCTGCAAGGCTGATGGACAACCTCATGGACTTCAATGTTCCGTGTGCAAACTCGTTCAAAGAGAAAGTGACTGAAGTAGCCCAATGGACTAGGGCAGTTTTGAATTCAGAGGAATTAGCTTCTGTTGAGAAACATCCTTCTATCAAGCCTTTACTTAGGCTCTTTCCTGGGCCTTTGAATGTCACACATTCTGCGACGGCTCACTTGAGTAACCATAGAACTAACTTGTTCATGCAGTAGTTTGTCCATCCGGATTTTGAAATCTTACCTTTATAGGTTCCCTCAATATTTAAAGAAATTGCATGTTTTGAAAATGAGGATGACACTGCAATTCTTGAACGTAACATCAATGATTTGGAAAGCTTGCTTACTGTGGCCCGTGTGGTAGGAAGAGACTTACTAATACGAGGAGAATATCCTCCTTTGGTTAGGAAGTTTTCCCTTCTCTAGGCGGTAGCTATGAAGGATCGAATCAAGTGGACGCAACAGGATTATTATAGGCTTAGTCTTGAGAATTGAATGAACATCCTCGTTTATAATCCTTTGTACACGGATTCTTAATAAGATGTCTCTCTTTGACGATTGTAAAAATTTTGGATTTATGAATGAAACATCTCTTATCTTTCTATATGTGAGACATGTCTTTTTATTCTTCCTCCTCTTTCTACTTTATTGTTTCTGTCCTTTCGCGGTGTGCGACCAAAAGAATAGCCCAAGCCCTGCTTTGCCTTTTGGCCACTTGTTATAGCTTCAATGACCTCGAATGGTGGAGCAGTTACTTTCTCACCCCTTAATGTTTGATTGGACAGGGGCTCATAGTTCATGATTCGCATGAATTGGTGAGCCTGCTCGTTGTAATTGCTCCAATCTGGGGGAGCCTTGGCTTCGATTCGAGGTGCATTGCTTTTGAGCTCATCATAAGTCTTAGTCTCAGGGACAAACTCCTTCAAGTGCTTTGAAGCGATGCGCATAACCTCCAACTGATTTTGGAGGCTACGAACCTCGCTTCTCAGCTCTGTCATGGGGTCTTGTTCCTGAGAGCCGGAGGGCTGACTCTTGTCCAGCTATACCTCTTCGGGAGCCTCTAAGAGGTGTAAGACCTTCTCTGGGCTGCTTGTCATCCCCTTGTTGAAGAAGGATGGAATTTGGAGGACCTTCCTTGGTGGTTGGTGTGCCAATTCTAAGAGCAAAGGGGACATGCTAGACTTTTTGCTGGTCCGGCGTATAGGTTACCCTCAATGCTAGAAGGTCTACCTCTAGGGCTTTCTCAGTCTTAGGATTTGCTTCTAGCTCACCATTTTGTGCTAGCGAATTAGAAGTAGAGGGGGAAGCTTTGTCTCTGGGGGATGACACCATGACCTCGGAGAGGTGGCAAGGTATACTTGGGCAGATAGGAGTCAAAGGGAGGATCTTGCCTTGTCTTTCCTCTTCTTTGAACATGTCAGTGATCATTCGCCCAAGATCTTCAACATCATCATTAGGCAAGGGTCTTATCTCTCTCACAGGCTTCCAATCATCATCCTTTGACTTTTCTGATGCTAGAAGGTCTGTGAAATAGTACTTGGAGTCAGCATAATGAATATCGGCTACATGGAACGATCTTTTGTCAGCACAGACCATGTGTTGTCTCCCATCTCAAGTGTACTTAAAACATTGATGGATCATAGAAGGAACCACCACATGATCATGAAGCCAAGGGCGGCCAAGAAGGACATTGTAAGATGTATCGGTGTCGATCACATGGAACTGGGCGTAATCATTTAGGTCACTGATCTTGAGACGAAGACGAACTGTCCCAGCTAATTTTTCTCCTGATTGGTTGCACGGTGATGTGGGTAAGAGTGAGGTCGTCTGATCCTAATCCTAATCGGATGAGGATCCATCTTGGGATCAGGTTGACTACCAACCCTCCATCTAGCATGATCTGATTGATAGGGCAGGCGTGTAATTCACCATTCACGAAGAGGGGGCGATTGTGAAATTTACCTCCCAACTGAAGGTCATCTTCGAAAATGGAGATTGCGAAGCACCAACTCAGGAAGGCTAGGTCAACCTCAATAGGCTCCACTTCAATCTCATACACCTCTGGGTTAGAAAGAGCTCTCACCAAGGCCATACGACAATCTCTAGACAGCAAGAGGGCATCATAAATACTTAAGAGGGCTAGAAGCTTTCTCAAGTGCCCAATTATGTCATATTTCACTTTATCTTCATTAGTCTTTTGTGTTCCTGATCCAGTCACAGGTGTAAGTGGTTGGGTAGGCTTAGGAACAGGCTTTGGTTGAGTTTTGGTTTGTGACACTGGCTGACTTTGTTGTTCAGCCCGTGTGGTCTGGGTTGGTGGGGAGGTAATAGGGATTTGTTTTAGGGATGTAGAGGTTTAAGGTTGAGGCTTAGGGAAAAGTGAAGGATCAGGAAACTTAAGGACCTTGAGCTTTTGAGCCATGGGCTGTAGCTTCTTACCCGATGTAAGGTTAATTTGCCCCATGCTGGATGATACTTCCAAGATCTGCACCATGTGGGAGGCCTCTTTGGAAGAGGAGCTTGAAGATGGCTCGGTCTTGACTTGGGTTGATAGGGCGTCGGCAACTGTCAAGAATCCAGCCACTTGGGTCAGCATCTCTTTCAGGCTCTTTTATTGTGACCTGATGAGGCTGGTGCCTCCAAGCTCTTTATTGAGAGCATCGCAGTCTGAGCACTGTCGAACCACAACTATGGAAGAAATAGAAGAGGAGGGAGAAGAAGAAGAGTTAGAACGTTTCGAGCAGCTTTTTACGTCATCGCCGGTATTGGAAGTGTGCAGGGGGTATTTTAGATCTTGCCCCGACTTTGACCTTTGGAGGGTGCTTTTAGCGTTGTCACCCGCATTGGACGAATCCCGAGCTGTTGATGACTCAGGGACATCCGCTTGATTGGACAAAGGGATAATGCGAGTTGCACTTGGGATGATATCCTGCAAGGTCGGCAGTGGAAGAAGGGGCCTGAGGAACTCTTCCTCAACTAGTGGCTGAGGGATGTGGTTCCTTCGGCGAGCTGACTTGGGTGCTCGTCACCTTCTAGATCCTTGAGGAGGGGTATGGTCCGCCCTATTGGGCTGATGAGTAGTCCTAGCTTGGTGGACTGCCTCACGCTTCAGGGATTTGAGTCTACTTCGCTTATGGTAGACTTCCCAGGGCTGAGAAGTCGAGGGCTCTGAAGGGTCTAGTATATGGTCATAAGGGACCTGTAGCAGGGTTTCCTCTTGAACAGGAGTGACAGCATGGAAATGCTCTGGGAGACCAACACAGACAATGTGTCCTTCCTGTACCTTTTGAGCGACTATAGCTTCGAACCTAGAGCATTATTTCAACTCGTGGCCCCATACTTGGTGATATGGGCACCAGAGATTTTTCGTACCCTGGGCGAGATGCCTAGGCTGCCTGGCGTGCTTGGGGGTGATGAGACCCTATTGGAGCATCGCCTCAAAGAGGGCCTGTAGAGGGTCTTGCTCAACGTTTCCCTGGGCTTGTGCCGGAGGGTCTTCTTGCACTGGTGGAGCAAGGACTTGAGGGTGTCCTTCTGGGTTATCATGAACTTCTTGGTATTACTACATCTTCTTTGCCAAGAGCTCATGGAAGCCCATGCATTCACTCACGTCATGCCTTGTATCTGGTGATACGAGCACCAAAGGGTCTCAGTTCCTGGAGGCAGGAACTTGGGCTGCCTTGCCGACTTTGGCGTGATTTGTCTTTCTTCAAGCATTATGGAGAATAGTTCACGGAGGATAGCCGGCGCCCCCCCATCCTCTTTGATCGTCACTATGTGGGAGGCCTCAGTTTCCCCAAATAATTTCTTTAACTCTTCGAGCTTTTGTTAATAAGGGCTTCGATAGTGTCGTTGAGCTTGTAGCAATCTTGTGTGGGGTGACCTACTTTCCTGTGATAGACGCAGTACCTCTCGTGTGTATCCTGTCTAGCTTGTTTTGGGGTGTTGACCTCCGACAGCTGGATCATGTTTTGCTCCAATATTAGTCGAAGCAGCACAGGAATCCACTCCTTGTCAAAGGGGTAAACCTTATTCTGGTGTTGGATCCAAAAGTCGCTTCGATTAATGCTTTTAAGGGGCAGGACCTTATTGTAGGACTACTGGTTGCCCTCGACCTGAGGTGTCTATGCCTTAAAGAGGTCCAAGGTTTGAAGGGTGACTTTCTTAGTGTAAGTCACGGTGACAGCTGCACTAATCACCGCTTTTTGCAGATTGCCTCGACTGTTGGAGCGAGAATTCGAACCGGAGGGTTGCTGACGAGATCCTCCATGGTGCTTGAACAGACCCTCCATATGAACTGCTTTAGAGATGAGCTCTGACATGGAAGGTGGATTGGAGGCCTCGACATGCAGAGCGATCTCGGGAAGCATATTTAGTATGCAAGTCTAGACAACTTCTTTTTCAATCATGGGCGTGGTGTGAAAGGTTGACAGCTCTCTCCATAAGGCGATGAACTTGTCAACTGGCTCACTAGGGTCTTGAGTCAAAGTGAGGAGCTCAATGGTCTCCACATTTCTTTGAACTTTATAGAAGCGTTGGTAAAACAACTACTCCATTTCCTGTCAGGTGTGTACCGATTTTGGAGGTAGCCGAGCATACCACTAGAAGGCTGGCCCTTCGAGAGTCTCGACGAATTGACGGAGGAGGAGGACTCCATCGGTTGCCATCTCTTGACAAGCCACTTGGAAGTGAGCGGTATGCTGGTGCGGGGACGTAGTACCATTGAATAGAGGGAGCTTCCCCTTTTAATAGTTCAAAGGGAAGGGTACTTGGTCGATGTACGAGGGGTACAACTTTTGATAAAGCGGTGCCTCTTGCATGCCTGGGACCTTGTTCTTGAGGCTACCGCCATCATGGCATCTATTTCGGTTTGGGAAACCCCACAAGAAGGGGAGCTGTTCTGAGAGACCAGTGGGGGAGTTTGCCTGGGCATTGTGTCCTCACCAAACGGGGAATCGGTCTCATGGTGAGAAGAAGGTGACCTAAAGGCTTCTAACGTTCCATCTTTTCAAGGATGGACTGCATCAGTACCTCGAACATGTTCATTCGCTCTTCTTAGGCATCGTCCGACTCATTGATCACCATGATGCTGACCGTTTCTTCCGGAAGGTCAACACCAGGTGGGGGAGCAGACTGCTGGGGTTGGCAAATTGTATGAGGCAAGTCGATCAGTAGGGGCTCAGGATGCCCCGAATGGACTCGATTCTTGTATGTTGCCCTTGTGAGGACCGGTTATTGACGGTCTTGGGACCGTGACTTCTTGGCAGTAATCACCGAGCAATACTCTTGGACTCGCTCAGGATCTGGGGTCCGCAGAGGGAAGAAGGGGTTATGAGGCAGGAGATCATTAGGGGTGGTGACCTCAACTACCTTGGGGGCTTCTCGAGTCAAGATATGCGGGCCCCTCTTCTGCCTAGTCTTGAGGTCGCTATGGACCTCACTTCAGAACCGAGCCTGAGACTTGGACTGCCCCATCTTTCTTGAGCAGGCGAGGGCCGTGTCAATCTGCTGGAGTAGGGAATGGGGTCCAAGGACAGAGGGCAACCTAGGGTGTTGCCTTGGAGGCTACAAGCTTCTGTCTGACATCAGGTCGTTGCCCCAAATTCCTTTATGGTTCTAGGGTGTACAACTAACATGAGGCTGGCTCAAGATGGTACTCTCAGCGAAAACTGTTGAGTACTAGGTCTCGAAGTGCTTTCCTAGTGAAGGGAGAGTGCCAGCAGGAGGGATCGGCTTGTGATTCTACCTGAGTCAGGAGCGAGGAGGAACCTACAAAGTCAGTGTGTGTGCACCTTTAGGGTTAGCCGTCCGTATGACTTGGGGGTCAGCCGGGGCTCGGTCAGCTGATTCAACCTCAGGAGGCCGAGACCTGCAATCTTGTGTTTGTGAGGGAGCAGGTAAGAACCTATCTCTCACAAGGTGAAACTGTGTATGCTGGGAGGGAGGACAAAGTGGTTGACCCACATGTGCTCGAGCTGGCATAGAGCTAGAACCGCCATGAGTTGTGGGATGCAGATGTATGGCACGTGCAATGTTTGGCCCGAGAAGGCCTAACCCCGGATGCGAGTTCGAAGAAGCATGAAAGTTGCCCCGAGGTGTGGCTCAAGTGGATGAACCACGAGCCTTTGAGTATGTGCAAGGGGTGGAGACCCCAGGATCTCCACCTCGATATGCCGAGCCTCTAGGTGTAGAGGGTCGAGGTAGTGAAGGAGTTCGAGGGGTAGCCTTGCGGTGACCCGCAGGAGCGATGGCAACTTGCTTGCCTCTTGCGAAAGCGGTCAAGGCAGCCTTCCAGCTACCCCAACAATATGACCGACAAGGGACTTGCTAGTAGCTGGGTGCGTGTTGTGCAAGGTAGAAGATGTGCTACCAATGCAAAGGGCCTTGGTGGAGGTCAGGGCGAGGAAGCGGGGAGGCAAGGACTTTTACGTCCCCTCTCGCACCAATCCAGGAAAGAACTTGGGATCCGGACTGTGAGTCTAGACTCAGAAGTAGTGTGGGGAAGGAGGCTTGAGCAGCTCACCTCCCTGGGATGGTCACGAGTGTGGGGATGAGAAAATCCCCGACTCGGATGAACGGGTTGAATAACCCAAATGCCATAGAAAGTAGTGCAGAAAGTAAACGAGGATACTGATCAAACAAGAGAGAACATACATAGGGGTAATAAGTCCCCAGTGGAGTCGCCAAGCTGGTTAGGTGCCTTGATCTCACTTCCCCGGATCTAGGTGATTGAGTAACACGTGTCACAAGTTCGAAAGACCCGAGACCTGAGATCACTCTCTCGAGAACCTCGTTCAGAAACAAGGGCAGGTACCCAACTAGTGAGAAAGGAATTTTGGATATAAGGTGGGGACCAACCTCACCTGGGTCCGTGACTTACTCGGGCTGACTCACATAGGCGCCCTCTTAGATCATGATGGAAAGCCCCCCAGCAGCTTCAACTGGTTCGGAATCGCCTCCTTTGACCTGTAATCTCCTGGTTTTCTGCACAACACTACTATGGTTAATTTGCAAAACAAGTGGGCCGAATGACCCACCCTTGTCTCAGGGCAATGTACTTTCATATGGTTAAGAAGGTAAGAAGTTAGGGTGACGAAAAGAAGGAAGTTTGAATGAGAGGAGAAAAGAAAAGGAGACTCGACAAGAAGACGGGACTAGCACAATAGCTAGACCGGTGCAATGACCGACTCGGAGTGGTAACAAGATGGGCACAGTGACTCAGACCGGCACGATGGCAATACTACTGGAAACCAAGGTTGACCTGACCGTCCTAATCTGGTGTGGAAGCAAGATGGGCATGGTACTCAGGACCAGTGCGACGATAATTCTTCTTGACAGCCAGACTGCTATGGCAATGCTAGACCGGGTCTACCCTTAGTCGAGTTAGGGGAGAAGAGGATGCAAGAGACGGTAAAGGGATGGGGTCCTGAAGGTGCTAAGCGTCACCACCCATAATCGTGCAATGAACTACGAGCGTCGCTTGGCATTGCCATTGGGCAACAAAAGAAGGTAGCACACGCCTGTGCGGGCGGCGATAGCCTCTTGTGAGGCTCACGGCAATAGCCATTTGTGAAGCACACGGTAACAATTCTTGCCAAGGCACACGACGAGAGGCATGGGACACAAGAAGAACCTGTGGATGGCGATAAGTGTCGAGCGCACGGATGAGGCTCGCAGAGGACAATAGGCACCAAAAGCACGAAAGAAGCTCGCGGACGATCATTGGCACTGAGGGCGTGAAGAAAGCTCGTGGACGGCGATAGGCACCGAGTGAGCGAAGGAAGCTCGTGGACGTTGATAGGCACCGAGCGCATGAGGGAAGCTCACGGGCGACGATAGGCACCGAGCGCATGAGAGAAGCTCCCGGACGGCGATAGGCATCACCATCTGCGATAGGCACGCAATAGGGGGAGACCCCTACGAGCGGCAATAAGTTTTATCATATGTGTTCTTCACTGAGACGTCGAGGATATACCTGCGGACGGCGACGAGCAGCGCTGTCTACATGCCTCGCTGAGAGATAGAGATGGGAGAACAGAAGTGGGAAAGGAGCTTACGCATGGCGCTGCCATCACCCAGCGCGATCTGTGAAACCACAGGAAGGGGAAAAAGAGAAGAAAGAGGCATGCACGACCGTACCACTGGCGTGCATGGCCTCTGGTGGAGGCTCAGACGAAGAAGAAGAAGAAAGAAAATAAGAGAGAGAAGATTTACCTTCAGCCTAGGGGTACCAATCCAAAAGTTTCTCTCTCCTTACTCTCTCTCTCCAAACATGACCCAATAGTGAGAAGGAAAAGGAATTATATTAAGCAAAATTTCTCTTTTGTGAAGTGCTCTAGCCTTTGCGTACAATGATGGTACAGGTATATATAGAATTGTACCCAAACATAGGTGGATGATCAAAATTAAACCTAATTGTTGGAAATTAAGAATTAACTGAATTATAAGTAATTAGAAAATAGGGTGCAAAATGACAGATTTGCCCCTTCTTAACAATTTGTAGAATTCCATAACAATCACTGTGCTACCATAAAACTTGTGTGATCTTTCATGGATGATCCGGGGTAGTTCTAATGCCCGGTTGATCAAAAGATAATTATTTTCTTATAGGTCTCAACATGATGATCGATTTGATACCAACTTGGAGCTATGGATCCTGTTTTTAGGGCACGATCATGTGACTTTGAATGAATCTTGAAACTTTGGATCGATTGTGTGCTCGTTCTTTGATGTTTTTCTATGATTTCTTCATTAGATCACACTAAGCATGACGTTACGATTGCAGGCAACAAATGCAGCTCAATTTCGTGCCTGAACGAAGATTTTGCAACTTTGGAGTTTTGGCCGGAATCTGAGATTTCGATGATGAACTTTGTAGTCACTTCGTCAGCTTCGTGTGTGGAATCTGACCATGCATCATGCGCAAGGTTCGGATCAGTGATAGCCATGAACCTTATGCACGCGATGGAATTGGTTTCGCGTCGATCGGGTTCACGAGCGGCATGATTTGGTCACGATGCTGCTGATTTTCCAACGCTTTCTTCACGGATCAGCAACTTCTCTGTAGCTTTTCTTCACGGTTGGGCGTCGTCGCGGGGCGTGCTACATATCGAAATGCTCGTCTTGATGAGATGAACACGCTCCCACAAGTTTGAGTATGATTCGATCTTGGACAAGGGAGATATGAGCATCTCAAGTCACTGTTCGTGACTGCTCCTTCAATGAACTTTAGCTGCAGGGTGGTCGCACAGGAATAGCATGCGGCTCCTCCTGTTTCCCTCTTTCATATATAACTTCTTCTTGGACTTTCCGTTTAAGCTAAAATTTGATCCTTAAGGGTTTTCAATTGTGTCGGATCCAATGGCAGTGGTTCCATAGCTAATTGAGACTGAAAATATAGTTCTAGTTATAGGGGTCTGTTTCAAGATGCAAGAGGCTAATTCTGCCGAAACTATTTCTCAGTCTACACTACCTTAAACATGTCGGAATGCGATGAAACTTGGCAGGAGACTTTCGAGAGTTCTCATGAAAATCTTGGCCAGTTCTGGGGCTATTCTGAGACTATCAGAATTTCCACTGTGTGTTAAGCTTTATTGACCGGGGACCCATGATGATGAAAAATGTCTTCCAACAGCTGATGCTCTGGCAGCTTAAACCAAGTCAGATCCATCTTCTTCTACAAAGAAGCTCAAGAGGTTAGAGCCAAAGAAACCCCAGTGGCCTCCTAAGCCCGACTTTGAGTAGAGGCTGAGAGAATCAAGGGGCAAAGCTTCTATTCACAGGAAGCTTGCCACATGGTACAGTTCTATGAAGTATCAGCTAGCACGGGGCAAACACTACAGACACCCATGCAAAGATCGAGCAATTCATATGAGGCTACCTCTGGCCCCACAATTATCGAATCTCAACTTTCCTATAACTTTCAAATCAAACTCCTGCAGCTTGATATGATGTCCATGTTTGAGGTCGACCCTTCTGTTCCTCAATTCGAGAAAGGTGCAGAAATCATAATCTACTCTGGAGCTCTAATGGAAGCAGAGATGTCACGATCAAGGATCTCTGCACTTGAAGTTAATGAGAAGACCTCTGGAGCCAATGATGAGGAGTTGCAAGAGGCCCCAGAAGAATGGGAAGAAGGCGGTCAAGCCACAGCCGATGAACTCGAAGAAATAAATCTAGGGGATGAGGCTGATCCCAGACCCACTTTCATCTCGGCAAATATGCCTCAAGAGGAGAAAGAAAATTTTACTGCCTTCTTGCGAGCAAACCGAGATTTCTTTGCCTAGTATTACCATGAGATGCTTCATTTAGATCCTGAAGTTGTAGTTCACTGTCTCGGCATCGATCCCTTTGTCATACCCGTCAAGCAGAAATCAAGGAGGCTCATGCTTGATCTCGAAATGCAGATAGATGCTGAGGTGACCAAACTTAAGTGGATGGCAAATATTGTCCCAATCAAGAAGAAAAAAGGCCAAAGTAGAGTCTGCATTGACTTCCACGACCTAAATACCCCTCATCCTGTACGTAACTGCTTTGGAGGAGTCACTCGGGGCATTATTGGCGCAGAACAATGATGAAGGGAAAGAGACCGCACTATACTATCTTAGCCGCAAGATGCAAAGGGCCGAGAAGAATTATCCCCCTATAGAGAAGATGTGCCTGACCCTAATCTTCGCAGTACAAAATCTCTACCACTACTTGCTTGGTCATGAAGTAAAACTTATATGAAAAGCAGATCCTGTAAAGTTTCTCATGACACGCCCATACTTATTAGGACGTCTTGCTAAGTGAGCATTATTGCTGATGGAATTCGACATCACATATGTCTCACAAAAGGCCATCAAGGGCCAAGCTTTGGCTGATTTTCTCGCAACACATCCCGTACCAGAAAAATCTCCTTTATCAAATGACCTCCCTGAGGAAGAAGTATTATATGCAAAACTTGCTTTTGCATGGGAGATGTACTTCGACGAAGCCTTCCAATCTGATTGAGGAGGCGACGGAGTGGTGTTCATGACTCCGAAAGGAGGAGTACTACCTCTTTCTTTCTCTCTCACCAAAGTTGGTTCCCATAACGAGGCAGAATATCAGGCCCTTATAATCGGGTTGGAGATAGCCTTCGATCTAGACTTGGAGCAGCTCAAGATCTATGGCGACTCTGAGTTGGCTTTTCGACAGCTTAAGGGATTGATAATGTGAGAAAGGACACTCTCAAGCCCTATGATGATACTGGAAAGTCATATATGGCTCAACTTGAGGACGTTTCTCTAAGTCACATCCCCAGGAGATTAGGCTGGCGCACTCGCAAAGCTCAATGCTACAATTCAATTGTCTTCACCAGGGCATCCACCTGTTTGGGTCGCAGAGTGGAGACACATTGAACCGAAAACCAAAGTGGACTCTGATGATGAGAGAATTCTCTTTCCCGAGTGTCCGCCTTACCCATTCGAGGCACTTCTGACAGTCAAATATGTCATTAAAGCTGAGCAAAAACTGGCACGGAGTCAAAGTGCTGAGGCCGAAAGGCTAGAACCAGAGTTCTTCGATCCAATGTGTGCAGAAATCGAACAGGTAGAAGATTGGAGAGAGCCCATCATCAAGTTCATAAAGCACTGCAGATTGCTTGAAGATCGTACCGAGCGCAATAATGTGCGCAGAATGTCTACCAAGTACACTCTCCTTGAAGGGGGTACTCTTTTCCGTCGATCTTTTGATGGAATTCTCCTCAAATATGTAAATGCGCCAGAAGCAAATAAGGTGTTGAAAGAAGTCCATTCAGGCGTCTGTGGACTGCATCAATCCGATTCGAAGCTTTATGAGCAGATACGTAGGCTGCAGTATTATTGGCCTGCAATGATTGCTGACTCCCTAAAATGCCAAAAGATGACAGGCATGCCAGATGCATTCAAATCTTATTCATCAACCTCTAGAGCCCTTACACCCTACAGTGTCATCGTGGCCCTTTTCACAATGGGGTATGGACATTATAAGAACTATTGATCCTCCTTCAGCAATGGGTCATGTCTTCATTCATGCAGCTACAGATTATTTCTCCAAGTGGGGTGAAGCGGTCCCCCTCAAGCAAGTTTCAGGGACCGCGATAGCCAACTTTGTGTGACATCATATCATATACCGATTTAGAGTGCTTGACCAGATTATATCGAACAATAGCCCTCAATTTAGAAGTCATCACATTGATCGCTTGGTTAATCAGTTCGATTTCGAGTGGAAGTACTCGACTATGTACCACCCTCGGGTGAATGGCTTAGCTGAGGCTGTCAAGAATACTCTATGTGGTGTTTTGAGGAAGTCAACATCAAAAACAAGGAAAAATTGGCATGAGAAACTTTCAGAAGCCTTGTAAGTGTAGCACACTATCATAAGAAATGCCACCGATTCCACTCCTTATTCCTTGGTCTATGGGGGTGAAGCAGTCTTACCCCTCGAGATTCAACTGCCCTCGCTTCGTGTCACCATACATCAAGGACTGGCTGAAGATGAGAGGGTCAAGCTTTGTTACCAAGAGTTGGATGCACTTAATGAAAAGAGCCTGGATGCTCAGCAAAATCTTGAGCTAAACCAGGGGAGAATGAAGAGGGCCTTTGATAAGTCAATCAAGGTCCGCTCATTCACCCGTGGAGATCTTGTTCTAGCTATCAAAAGGCCGATTATTATGCATGAACGGCGTAAAGGAGTTTGAACCTAAGTGGGAAGGCCCCTTTTATAGTAAAAAAGGTCTCACCAAATGGTGCTTACATACTGAAACATCCTGATGGAGAGGAGGCGATGCCCCCCATCAATGGGCGATATCTAAAGAAGTAGTATCCTTGATACATTTTTAAAAGACTCAACGTGCGAAGGAATTAAAGATAGAAGAAAGAAACGATGATGAAAAGGAAAATGAGCATGTCAACTCAATAGAGCTTAATTCTTTTATCGAAGAAATTACAAGTTGCCATCAGAAACCCATTATTAGGGAGGTTGCAAGGATATATTATCAAGCGTTGCTTTTCATCTGAGGAAAAGAGGACTGCTGACCCCATCGTTGCTCTTGCATCTGAGGAGAGGACGGTTACAGGCTAAAATTACCCTCGCATTAGAAGCGTTACTCTTGCATCAGACGAGATAACAGTTACAGGCCAAAAGTGGCTCTCACAATAAAAGAAGATGGAAGCGCTTTGATTGGGTATATCAAACATACAAAGCAAACTTATCTGGCAAGGAACTGGCCTATGATGGAGAGCATACCATGTTCACAGTGAGGGACCTTCCACAGAACAACGTAGAGTTCACAATTGTGGTAGAGGACTTGGCTTCCAACAGGCTTCATAAGCCAGGCCTCACCATTGGTTACCACCCTTTGCCAACCCAAGTCGTCGCCATGCACGATCACAGCAGAACACGATTCACCGCCATTCATGAAAGGATCGCTGAGGGAGCAACTACTGCCACGCACGACTAACGTTGTGTGCGTCATGTTGATGATCATACATGACTAAGGCACTAACTAGCGTTGTGCGAGACTGATGCTGGCTGTCTTCAAAAAGACCAACGCCGGTTGCGTTTCCAAGTGCTAACCTCGGCTATATTTTCAAAAGACTAACGCCGATTGTGGCTCCGAGGAGTAACGCCGGATGTGTCTGACAAAGGGCTAACGTCGGCTAAGGCTAATGTCGACTGTCTTCTCTATCATGGTGCGTGCTCGATCGTGACACTTCGATTGCCAGCGACAGTGACTCTTCAGCTTCCTTAAGACCCTTCGTCTTCCCACGACTATTCAAATGCCCAACGACTGATTAAATTCTCTCGACCCTTCGGTTCCTGCAACTCTTTAGCTCTCGAGACCTTTCATCTCCCTAATGACCATCAACCTTCCAGCAGTTGTTCACTGTCATGTGGCCTCTCAACTTCCTACCGGGAAACCCCTCTTACTCGTCGAAAAACCCACTAGCAAACCTTCCCCTCTTCTTCTTGACGGTGGAAAACCACTGGAAAACTCCCGAAAACCAACGGAAGTTCACCGGCTGCTCCTTGCAGCGACTTGGATCCCTTTCCTCTTCTCTAGTACTTCCAGAACCACTATCGGAATCTCTACAGACTCCGACCAACACCCTGTTTTGCTCGCACTGCCTACTTTTCAACTCTAGCAGCCCTCACGAAGCCCCTGCGCAACTATGCTGGTTCTTTTGGAACGACGTGCTTGTCGAAAAAAATCTCACCTATAAGCTCTGTTTCTTGCCGAAATTCCTGTCGGGAGCTCTCTCACTCTTACTGTTAAAAGCCTTAGTCATTTTTACCTTCGGTAAAACGGTAAAAATGGGGTCTACCCCCTTATATATATAAGATGCTTCCTCGAGGTGCCCTCTACAAAGAAAAAATACCAGAGAGGTCCCTAAAGGCCAAATGGCAATGGGCCAACCAGGTCGGGCTCAGACTCGAGACCCGAACAAAGGCTTACTGCCATCAGTACAATGCTGAGCATCAAACGATAATGAACCAAGCCCGGCTGGGCCTAAGCTCGAGGCCCGAACTCAAACCAACCCCGTTCGCGACTAACGCCACGCATGAAACTCCCAGACGACTGTTGCATGTGACTAACATCACGCGTACCAACGCCACACGCCAGCGACAGCTCAACATCATTCGCGTAACTGGTGACTCCATGTTATTCCCGTGCATGTCTGAATCTGATCACCACTGTGAGTGTTCTATCATCATCCGCAATAGGAGTTACACTGGTGCCCCAACCCATCATCCCCAGTGGAGTTAAGCGTATGCTGAAATGGTCATGCTTACCCCTTCAATCCCTACGTGGGTCAGTCTCGCACCAAGCTAAGGAGTTAGGTTACCTTCCATAAGCCTATTCCCCATGGAGTCTCTCTTTTCATCAAGGATTCACATTTACCCTCTGATCCTCAGTAAAGTCCACTTCTGTTTGCCATCCCTCTTCGGGTGACCATCTCCATTTAAGCTCTTTGGTTGTGTATAGTCTTAATCATTTTATCCTCAGGGATTCAGATTGCTATCTATAGACTTATACCCCATAGAGCTTCACCTACATGGTGACCCACACCATAGTCCGTACTGCATGACCTTAAACTGCACAGCCACGGTTTAGATGCATGACCCTAAACTCCATGTTCCAAACTAAATGACCTTAAACTATAGCGGAGGTCTAGTTGCACGACCTTAAACTGCATGGTCCTAGCTACATGACCCTAAATTACATGGCCATGGTCCAACCTATATGACCTTAAACCATAGTGCGTGTCCTGGCCGCATGACGTTAAAAGGCTTAGCACAATGATCCAAACTATATGACCTTAAATTGTAGAGGACGTCTAGTTGCACGACCTTAAACTGCATGGTCCTAGTTGCATGACTCTAAACTACATAGCCACGGTTCGAGTTATATGACCTTAAACCATAGTGCACGTCCTGACCACATGACGATAATCTACTTTGCACAGGTCCCGGAGGCATGACCTTAAACATGCCCCCACACATGCGCACCTGCCCTTAACGTGCATTCTCATGCATGTATTCCCATCTATGCCTATAGCACCTTCATAACTTCCCAGTGAATCCCTTCATTGCCATTCATCATTTCCCAATGAGTCTCACCCATGCTCACAAAACAGCGAGCCATCCCACCATCCATACTCGCCGTTAGCTAGTGGGTCACCACTTTCCACCATCCATACATCATCCATTTCATAGGTAGCCTCATGTCATCTCCCCAAAGTGAGTCAAACTGTCACCATACTCACTCTATGGCCTCCACAGACTGTCATTCATCACCACACTGGTCCATCTGTATGACCTTAAATTGTAGTGTACGTCTTAACCACATGATGATAAACTGCTTCGCACAGGTCCCGAAGGCATGACCGTAAACACGCCTTCACAAAAAATAAAAATAACGGGCATAGTGTATACCTGGACAAGGGAACGCCATGAGTAAAAATGCTGGATGGGCATGTTCACGAAACCATGAGTAAAAGAGTTCCGTAAAATAAAAACCTGGGCACAGTGAAAACCTGAAAGGGCACCGTGAGTAAAAATGAAAGAATAAGGATAGACATGGTCGAAAGGTCATGGGTAAAAGAGCCCCGAATAAAAGGAAGTTGTTGAAAACCGTCTCTACGGTGTCGCTTCCCAAGTCCAAGTGAAAACTCGTAAAGGGCGCTTGGACTAATAAACATGTTGATGCAGCGCTCGCCTCAACAGGTGGCTTCAGCTCACATTCGAAAAGAGAAAAATCCTTGGTATCACAATGCCATGACCCAAAAAACGAGCATCGAGCAAGATTATGATAGCTTGAGTCCATTTACAAAAAGGACTCGAAGGATAGAAGACTCGACAAGAAGGCAATACAAGTCTCACGAAGAAGAGCATCATTCCCAAGAAGTCATTAAATGCACTCCAAGATGCTGAAGATGCCCTAAGAAAGCCAAGTCAGCCAGACCCTGGATCAGCTATGCAGCAACAGGATTGAGCCCTCAGGGGATGCGTCAGACAAAGAAGAGAGGTATCCTGATTATTGAAACTGCTAGCAGTAAGCAGGGGTTATACCCACAACCGGTCACCTCGATAAATTGACGTACCCTGCCCGTCAAGCAAAATCTAGTGCACCATGCAGACGGATGCCGACCAAAGGCCCTTCAACAGACCATCTAGAACAAACAACAAAACAAACAAACCCAGACTAAATGGGCAAAAATCCCTTCAGCACAGCACTCGACTGCCAAACGAGCCTGATTCTGACCAACAAGGTCAGTAAAAAATCCTCAGCTGTCAGAATCACAAATAGTCCATTGAGGGTGAGGACTTCGACATGATCTCTCAAAAAAGTCACTTCTCTTCCTAAGTCTCCACGGATGGACCTATACATTGCATCCAAACATCTGAGCATCCTAGTTACAGCATTGCTTGGATCTCCTCGGCGTTTACGTGGTCTTGTGGCTAGGAAGAAAAAAGTAATAAAGCTGAATGAAATTTTTTGAATGTTGTCCTTTTCACTTCTCTCGAAGCACAACATTCGGCAGGGCAAGCTGTTTGAAGACATTTTTTAGCACCTTGGGTCCTTGATGCGGAATAAGAAGAGAAGTCGGCCAATAAAGCTGAATTACAGTGGAATTCTCGACAGTCTCAGAATTGTCTCAGAACAAGTTAAAATTTTCATAAGGAATTCAAAAGGCCTCCTATCAAGTTTTATCGCAATCTAACTTGTCTAAGGCCGTGCAGACAAAGAAACAACTTCAAAAAAATTAGTCTCTAATACCCTGAAACGGACCCCGTAACTAGAACTCTATTTTTAGTCCGTCAAATTACTGTGATACAACTGCATTCGATCCGGTACGGTCAAAAACCCCTACGGGTCAATTTTCATCTTATCGGATGCTCCAGGATAAAGTTATGGGTAAAAGACTAAACAAGGGTAGGCTGCACACTATTCCCGTGCACCCTCCCTACGCCAAATCGCCATTAAAGATGATTGTTTTTACCATCTCGGGTAGTGATTTTTAAGAGCCATATCTAACTCGTGCCAAGTCGGGTCATGCTCAAATTTTGTGAGTGTGTTTGTCTCATCAAAACGACCCTTTTGATATGTGTCACGCCCTGTGACTACACCCAAGCAGGGAGAAAAGTTAGAGAGAAATCAATGATTCGTGAAGGAACTTACAGGAAATTCAGCAGAGATACGTCCTGCTCGAGCAGCCAGATCACAACGCTCGCACATCGGATTGACATGAGATTAGTTTCATCGCCTGTGTAAGGTCTAGGGCTACCATTGATCTAAACTCCATAAGTGATGAACGATCAGATTTCATGCATGAAACCGATATAGTTGCTATAAATTTCAGCAATCGAAATTCAGATTCCAACTAAAAACCCAAGACTGCAAAATCTTGGTACGAGCACAAAATCGAGCTACGTTTGTTGCCACGCGATTGTGACGACATACTCAGTACAATACAACGAATAAATCATGAAGAAACATCAAGATATGAACACACTATCGATCTAAAATTTTCAAGATTGGCAAGAATTTCAAGTCGCATGATTGTGGCTTAAAAACATGATCTGTGGCTCGAAGTTAATATCAAAACAACCGCCATGACGAACTTTACAAGAAAGCAATCACCGTTTTGTCAAACGAGCGCCAGAGCAACCCTAAATCATCCATAGAAGATCACGTACGTTCTAGGGCAGCAGCAGCGACTGTTTTGGAATTTCATGTATTATTATGCAGGGGAAAAACAGTCATTTTTCACTCATTTTTAGAATTTCTTTTAATTCAATTAAATTATAATTATCATTAATTAAGATAGTTTTTGGGCATCCACCCTTGTTTGGGCCATTTTCTATAAATACATGCTAAACCTAATTGTAAAAGGTTCTTCCCTTGATCCCCCTCATACTTTCAATTCATCAATAAAGTTTAAGTTTTTACATTGGGTTTGATAGACACGTCTTGGAGAGAGAGAGAGGAGAGAGAAGAGTTAAGCCAGTACCCCTCTTCCCTAAGGTAATTCTCTGTCTTCCTTTTTTCTCTCTCCTCTTTCATTTTCTCTCTCTTTCTTCCCCTCTCTTTCTTTCTTCTTCTTTCTTTCTGCTTCTCTCTCTTCCTCTATGTGAACATGCACGATTGTGGCAGAGCCTGTATGCCTCTCTCTTCTCTTTTCTCTCTTCTCTCTTCTCTCTTCTCTCTTCTCTCTTCTCTCTTCTCTCTTCTCTCTTCTCTCTTCTCTCTTCTCTCTTCTCTCTTCTCTCTTCTCTCTTCTCTCTTCTCTCTTCTCTCTTTCTCTCTTCTTTGTCTTCCTCTTCTTCTTTATTTACTCTCTCTATGTTCTATCTTTCTCTCTGCCTCTCTCTGTCTGAACGTATATGGCGATGGCAGCGCCATGCATGAATTTCTCCTTCTATTTTATCTTCTCTCTCTAACACACACGACGGTGGTAGCATCGTGCGTGTCTCCTTCTCTCTTCTTCTTCCTCTTCTTCCCCTTCTTTATTTTCTCTCTACTCTATGTTTCTCTCTACTTCTCTCTGTTTGAACGCACATGGCGATGACAGCACCATGCATGAACTTCTCTCTTTATCTTATTTTCTCTCTCTAACACACACGGCAATGGCAACGCCGCACATATTTCCCTCTCTCTCTTTCCTTCTTTCTCCTCTGAATCTTTCCTAATCTCTCTCTTAACTTTCCTTTTCTCTTCTTTCATTTTGTCTCTCACTATTCACTTTCCTTCTCTCTCTACTTTCCTTTCTTCTTTCTCTTTCCTACACCCTCTTTCTTCCTCTCTATCTCTCTCTCACCCTGTTATTTCTTTTCTCCCTCCTCTCCAATCATGCATACCCATCGTCGGGCATGACATTCTCATTCTTCTCTTATCCTTTAGAAACATTCACAATGAGCCGGACCTTAACCCGAGTGGCGGGCCAAGCCTTTGTTCAAGTTTTCCCCTTCCCATGTTGTGCACGGCGATGCTCATCGCCGCGCATGACATTCCTTTCCTCATTCTATGACAAGGATACTGACTCAAGCCCTTTCTTGAGTGGTGGGTCGGGTCATGTCTAATTCCCTTAAGACGAGCGGCGATGCCTAACGTTGCATGTGTCTTTCCCTTTCTCGTTCCTTTCTCTCTCCTCTTTCCTTTGTCATGGGAGACAGAACCCATCTCCATCCATGTTCTTTCTCTCTTCTCTCTCTTGACATGGGCGGTGGAACTCATCGTTGTCCATATTCTCTCTCTACTTTCTCTCTTGACATGGGCAGTGGAATCAATAATGATCCATGTTCTTTCTCTCTCCTCTCTCACTTGACCATCACCGTCCATATTCTTTCTCTCTCTTCTCTCCTCTATCATGGGCGACAGAACCTATCACCGTCCATGTTCTTTCTCTCTCCTTTTTCCTTTATCATGGGCGGCAGAACTCATCATCGTCCATGCTTCCTTCTCTCTTCTTCTTCTCTCACCTTTCTTCTTTCTCTCTCTTCTCTTCTCTCTCCCTTCTCTTCCTTCTCTTCTCTCACCTTTCTTCTTTGTCTCTTCTTTTCTTCTCTCTCCTTTCTCTTCTGTCTCTTCCTTTCCTTCTCTTTTCTACTACCTCTTTTTTTTCTCTCTCTTTCTCTCTCTGCTTATTCTTATCTCTCCTCTTTCTCTCTTTTTTTCTTCTTCTTCTCTTATTTGACTAAGGGACAAGTCTAGCACTGTCACGGTAGTCTCGTTGTTGAGCAGTATTGCCGTCTTGCCGGTCTAAGTTATCGCGCATGTCTTGCTGCCATGTCGAACTCACCATTGTGCCAGGTTGGTTAGTGTTGATGTTCTGTCGTCGAATAGTATTGCCACCGTGCCGATCCGCATTACCATGCATGTCTTGCTACCACGTCAGGTCAATCATCATGCCAATCTAGCCACTGTGCTAGGCTAGTCACCCGGTCAAATATCTCTTTCTTTCCTTTTCTTCTCTCTTATTCTTGTTCCCAACCCTCATCTCATCATTTCTTCTCTTTTCTCCTTTGAATGTGCACCTCTGTGTACATTCACCCAAAGACAAGGTGGGGTCTCTTGGCCCACTTGTCTTGTAAAATTAACTATGTGTATGTGATCGTAGAAATAGGAGAACACAAGCCAAGGGAGGTGATTCCAAAATAGTTGTATGACTGGGCAGCTTTCCGACATGATCTAAGAGGTCACCCATATGAGCCAGCCCGAGTAAGTCCGAACCTACCTTAAATTCCTCTCTCATCAGTTGGTATACCTGCCCTTGCTCTTGAGTAAGATTCCTGAGAGAGAAAACTCAAGTCTCGGGTTCTCAATGAAACCCGTGACGTGTGTCATCGGATCATCTAGATCTGGAGGTGATATCGAGGCACCTAACCATGACCCACTGACACCCCTAGGCATGTGACATAGTTTTTGGGATTTTGACAATGAAGCCATAAAGTTGTTGCCCAGGTTATCAAAGCGACCCAATGTGTGTTGCAGTAATTATTTAGGGCAATGCAAAGTGTGTCACAATAGATTATCAGTAATCTTAAAAACTCAGAGATCCCAGACTTGGATTCAATCATTTTTTACCTTTCTTGAAATAAAAAATGGAAGAAAACATGAAGGTAGCGAGCGTATTTTGCGCAAAAAGTTAGCTCAAAATGCCTCACTATGAGCACCAAATTGTTTACAATGCAAAACCTAAGAGATCTTCAAGTGAATATCCCGCATATCTTACTCTACAAACTTGTTATCTTAGCATGATAGAGAAGTAAGAACAATCGAATTATGATTTAAGGGTTGATCTATTCAAAAGTGAGTAAATCCCTTCTTAGATCATCGACAGAGCCGACATTGATCTTTGCACAAAAATACTTAATAAAAAGACCAAACCAATTCAAATCTATTACCAAGCAACTGAAAGAAATAAAATAGAGACTTACTTGACTGGGCCAGAGCTACTAAAAATTGAAAGCTTATTGAAACACCATGGAGGACACCAAACCCAAGGCTCAGGCATCAGCTAAGCACGTAATATTAGGGGCAGCAGGTCGAACTCCCGCTCCAACCAACAGGAAAATGTAATTAGTGCAGTTGTCATGACCACGCCTCTCGACGCTAAGCCTGCAACTAATGCTACCCCTCCTCCAACCCTGGACATGTCGCAGGGGCTACCAACCAAAGGCCAGGTGGACTCATTGCATCAAGCCCCTCATAAACAAACTATAATAACGTACCACCACGGTAAAAATATCACCAAACTAAGGAGTTCTTACATAGGCAGAAACAGCAGTACAACTTCAACAAGGAGTGGGTCCCGATCCTTGTGAAAATTCTTCTCGAAAAGGAGATGGTGGCACTTCCCGTCATCAAAAAACCAGAACAAGCCAAACTCATTGATAATCCCATGTACTGTACTTACCATCGGATGTTAGGGCACCCAGTCCAAGATTGCATCCAGTTGAAAGAGCACATCAAGGACCTGATCCGAAATGGACAAATCGAATTAGAAATTCTCAAGAAGGCTTTCCATGACCCATCCAGGAGGAGTCGACCGAAGACCCTCTTACTGCTAAAGTATCTTCCATTTGGTTTCCTACCATCTTCGACATGATGGCCCAACAAGGGATGATAGCCCCCCGCACTCCCTAAAAAGCAAGGATCAAACATACAAAAGGGCCAAAAAACCTTGGTGCCGATATCACCAACTAAGGGGTCATGACTTGGCTGATTGTCGAGGGTTCCGCTCTATCTTGGAAAATTACATCTTAATCGGTCAAGTAGTCCTAAGAAATGAACAGCCCCCACCACCGTGGGAGAACCAGGAAGGGCAGGCCCCCTCACGGAAAGAATCTCATCTGACTCATTCTTCACTCTCTACGAGCAAAAAAAAAAAAAAGGTTGTCATCATCGTCAACCAAAGCAGCGCTTCATTCATTATAGCCGAAAGGTTACAAAAGAATCCGAGCGAAACTCAAAAGCCCACAAAAGAAAAGAAAAGAAGACAAAGAAGAGCAGAAAAGTCATGCGCCTTCAAAAATGATCAAGGGACTCCTCAATCATCGCGTTCTACTCCTCTGTGTGCTAAAGCATGGCCTGATTTTATTCCTTAAGGCGAGAAATCTTTTAGGCAGTCAAATTGGCCAAGTCGATGACTGTCGTGGAATCAGAATCCAGCTGCTCCAACTCGCGCAACCGCTGGTGTAATGCCTGCCAGTTGGAGTCCCGACGAGAGTTTAGTAAGGCCACCCGAACTTGCAATTCCCCTATCTCGGCCTTCACGGCTTCGAGCTCCCTAGAAAGGTTCGCGATATTCTCCGAAAAGGAGTCCCACTCAGAAACAAGCAGAGCCCGTGTCTATTCAAGCTACTACACAAGGCCTTGCTGACTGGCCAAATCCTTCGCCAAGGTATCCAGGCGCTTCCTGAAAGACGCCTATGCTGCATCCTCACATGAAAGGGCTTCAGTTCCCTAGTCACCAAGATTTTGTAACAACCCATCGAGGTAGTCGAAGACTTCCCCATCGGACCACGCAATCCTTAAAGAGTGCTCGTTTCACGTGGGATGGCACTAAAGACACCCTCACTAAAGATGAGTCTTTCTAACTTGAACGGCTCCCTCTCTTTGGAGACGAGGGAACGCGTGAAGACTCTCTCCCCCTTTTCCTCTCTCTCTCTATCCCTATCTTCCCTCTCCTTAGGAGGAGTGCTCTTGGGCTTAACGAAAGCAGGAGCCTTTGGATCACAACTAGCCCTTTTAGACGAGCTAGAATGGGATTCACCCCCGACCCGAGCAGGAGGATCCGGGGCTGGCCCTTCTTCACAGGATGGGTCTATACCCCTTTTACTGACCAACAATCACCTCAAGGTTGTCAAAGAAAGATTTCGTTTTCCTCCTCAATGAAAGAAGCTTCATTCTGTTCTCATCCCCACTTAACAAACAAGGCCTAACCAGTTCTTGCCAATCAGCAGGATAATGGTCCAAGCTGAATATAACAAAGAAGGGAGGAGGGACGAAATGCCTCACTGCCCTACTGTCATGCTTGGAGCCAATGACGGCTAGCCACAGATGAGCCGCACCCCTACACTCAGCATTAGAAGAGTCCCACCACAGTCGGTAGCCTACAGTCATGTGGCCCACCTAGTGGGGAACCACAAATTAGCTCCACCCTAGGAGAAGAAAACAAGTATCCCAAGCCATCTGCATTCCGAGGTCAGTCCAGACCTCGTAACTCATGCCAGAGCCTCATGATCATGCAACGCCCCCGTGACTTGCGCCAGGGACCTCATGATCATGCAACACCCCCTTTGTAAGGACCCAGACTTTCCGACATTTTGTAGTGCGCCAGCGAGTCGTCGGCATGTACGAGCTGGCACGTGGACACTTGTGAGAGCGCTAACATACCAATGCACAGTTAAGCTCGAGTAGGCAATTGCGCGTGGGTGGATAGGCATTAAAGCATGCATGCGGGTAGATGTGTTAGCTTGCGTGAAAGCGCAAATGTGGGTACCCGCAGTTGGGCGTGGGTGTGTGTGCGTGCAGTAAGGCGCGGGTAAATAAGAGTGTTGTTGAGCGCATCGGGTGTGCAATGATGCACAGATGGGTAGTGCGTCGGGTGCGAGGATGGCTATTGTGCTTTTATGCGTGGGTTGGTTGGAGCGCAGTTGAGCGTAGATGGTTATGGTGCACTGGCGAGCGCGAATGGATATGGACGTGTGTTGTGAGCACCGGCAGATTAGTTTGTTGTTGGGAGCGTGGGTGTTTGTGTGCACCGTTGGGCGTGGGCGGTGTACGGTAGTCCAAGGGGAACTTTTCACTCTCATGTTTACATGATCTCTTTCTCTCCATGCATGTGTGCCATTTGGCACAATCCTACTCCAGCCCATAATGATGATGACCCCATGCTTGCTCCCTCTATCTCCTCTTGCATGCCACTTGTCAATTGTATGTTTCCATCTCATGATGATGTACCCCATGCTTACCTTCTCTCTCTCTTCATGCACGCCCTCTTGGATGCCATGTGGTAATAGCATTCTGCCACCACCCAAGCTTACTAATACCCCCTTCTCACTCATCCCTTTGGTTTTTTCTCTCTCTCTCTACTCACTGCCCTTTCTCACCCACGTTCTACCCCACTTGCCTCAAGACTTTGAGCTTTGAGACCTTTCCCAACCTTTAGTCCTTGAGCTTGAACCCATCCTTTGAAGCTGGGCATTTGAAGTGAAATCTGTGTGGAGCACTTTGGAGTTTCGTTTAGTGCTGTAAGTGGATATGGTTTCCATATTTTCATGCTTTATATTGATGCATGTTTTCTTAGCTTATCAAAGTATGAGATTTAAGTATGAGTATGGGTGTAAAATGGGTGTGGGTGAGCGTTATTAAAATATTGCTAGAGTTTGCTCTGTTTTCCAGAACTGTGGCTACTGGTTGAGAAACTATTTGAGTATCTTATATATCTCCTAAGATCATGAAATTTTGTGAAAACGTAGCTCATTGATTCTATTTTATCATCGAAAAGACCACTTTCTAATATCCCTATTGGTTTAAAAGTTATTCACCATTTTCTAGAGCATGTCAGATTTGTGAAATAAAATTCTAGGGATTTTATGTGTTGTTGTGTGGATTTGTTCACTAACCACAACATATCAGAATGAGCTCAAACCACTTTTAAATGAAATATACATAATTCAATTCTAAAAATTATTTTAGAAGTATGACTAAATTCCTTGTGATTTGAAAGTTATACCTATTTTCCTTTGAGCATGTCATCCTGGATTTTCTGTTGTAAAAATAGGAATTTTATTCAAGAACACCAAATAGTTTGGCAAACTTCAACCCCTTTCATGAAAGTTGTGTTTTCATGAGCCTAGATTATTATAAAAGTAGTCTCAGGTTCAAATGATATTTTTATCTCAAGATATGCGTTTATAACTGGAACGTGTTCATTGTGAAAAACCAGAAAAATAATCGTAGGATGTCGTTTGAGCTAATGACCCTGATGATATGTAGTATGCTTTGGACATATTTTTGTTTCATATGAACCTGTCTCTATTATGATATGTGTGCATGAAAGCATTCTCAATTATGAAATGAAGGCTGGATAATGAGGCATACTCTATTATGGAATGAATGCATAAAATGAGGCATATTTTGTTATGAAATGAAAGTATGCTTTGTTATGTTATGAATGCATGTAGTAAGACATGCTTTATTGTGACATTAATGCATGATAATGAGATTGCTTTGTTATGTTATGAATGCATGTAGTAAGACATGCTAGGCTATGATATGAATGCATGTAGTAAGACATGCTTTGTTGTGATATGAATGCATGATAATGAGATATGCTTTGTTATGTTATGAATGCATGTAGTAAGACATGCTCAGCTATAATATGAATGCATGTAGAAAGACATGCTCAAATATGATACGAATGCATGTAGTAAGACATGCTTTGTTGTGATATGTGTGCATGATTTTGAGACATGCTATGAGATAAAGGCCCATGTGTCAGTGACATGTGTTCATGATTTTTAGATATGCTAAGTGTTATGCGATAAGACTTGTGTGGTCAGCTATGTCATAAGTAATTTGTGATTCATAGGCATGCTTTGAGCGTATTACATGGCCATGATGTGATATGTAATTTGCTGGCATGCTTTGAGCGTATTGCATGGCTACGATGAGATATGATGTGTCAGCATGGACTTGCCGCATGATGAAATATGATGTGTGAGCATGGACTTACCCCACAATGAGATATGATGTGTGAGCATGGACTTGCCGCATAATGAGATATGATATGTGAGCATGGACTTACCACATAATGAGATCTTTGATAATAGGAAGGGAGCTAGGATGTGATATGAATTAGGGAGGGTCGCATCCCCTAAGATATATATGGGCACTATCCATTGGGACCCCTTTAGTAGTGTAACGCCCTCTAGCGGAAATGCAAAGAGATGGCAGTGTCTTGCAAGGCCAAGAGCATATCAAAAGTCCCAAAGCACGCTGGGGACCATGTGTGTGTGTGTGAAGGCATTACTGAATGGATCACCCATTTTCATTGTCTTTACTCCTGAGTGATGGTAGAAGTCCTAAGCAATGGGATTGGCTTGACCTGATGGATAGAGCTTCTACTTTGGGAGTAGGCGAATTAAGGAGTGATTTAGTTGGTAATTGTTGATGCTTACCTTCTATGTTGATTTGCTAAGATTTGTATGGTTGAATGATTTGATTAACCTCTGCTTCCTATCATATATGATTGATCTGATTTGTTATTGCTCCACTATAAATCATGCACGACACACTAATAGATATGACTATGACACACGAATCATGTTTTCTATGAATGGCATAGCAGCTTAAGCATTGTTGTGAGATGATATTCATAGGCAAGAAAGCATGGCACCGTGATCTACTTACTGGGCTTTATAGCTCATCCCTTTAACTTTCATCTATGTGATAGCCGAGGGTTGTGGATGGGCAATTTGGTGATCACGGCTGGTGGTTGGAGTCTCATACTTCTTGTGGAGGCTTCTCTTTGATTGTATGTTTTATGTGACAATTGGGCCGTATAGTTGTCTTTGGTATTAAAGCTATGTAATTGTTATTTGGCCTTTGGTGCCTTGGACTCTCTTGTAATATTTTGGATATATCTTATGAAATTTTGGGACTGGCATTGTCCACTATTTTATGGGTTGTGTGATTGTTAGTTTCTTTTTTATTTCGTGGTTGGCTTTGACTTCCATCTTTTCAAAACATTGAGCGCACTCCCACCTGGGTGGCATTTGCTACCTGTGGTCACGGTCCCGCACTCTGTTGCCCTTCGATAAGTACGGTAGGGGGTAGAGAACGCGGTCGTGATAGTTTATGGTATCAAAGCAGCCATGATAGGATTCTTGGCATAGAGAGTCTTAGAAGTGCTTTTAGGATAGTGTTTTGATAAGCTAATAACTAGCGTCTGGGTGTTCCTGTTTTAGGTCAAAATGCTGAGGACTCATGCCAAGAATTCGAGCTCGAGTGATGGGAAAACGGAGCCTTTCAGGGAATTCTTTAGGATGCTTGGGGCCATGACTCAAGTTATGAAGGATTGTATGCTGGCCCCAGCTGCGCCTGCCCCAGACTAGGTAGACAGTGAGTTGATTAAAAGATTTAGGAAACACAGAGGCGTGTAAGGCGAAAGATGAAGGAGGCAAGTAGAGAAGATCTTTGAGGTTCTGCATTGTTCGAATGAGCAAAAAGTTAGATTAGGGACTTTTGTGCTAGAAGGGGATGCCGAGCATTGGTGGAGTTTGGTGAAACAATCTTGGGTGGAGACAAGGACTGCGGCCACTTAGAAGAACTTCCTAGTGGCGTTTAATGAGAACTATTTCCCTGACTCTGTCCAAGAGAGGAAGGAAGTGGAATTTATTGAGCTGCAGCAAGGGAGACTATCGGTAGAACAGTATGCAGCCAAGTTTATAGAGCTCTCTCATTATGCGCCACACATCATCAACACAGAGGCGTGTAAGGCGAGAAAATTTGAGAGGGACCATTGGCCAGATATTCAAGGGAGAATAATGACAGCTAATCTTAAGGCGTTCTCCCCATTGGTGAACTTAGCTATGAATATTGAGAAAGATTGTGAGGAGTTCCGGCTGAGGAAAGAAGGGAGAGTAAGGCCCCCACCATCTGGAAATTTTAGGAGGAAGACTCGACCGCCTTCTAGGAAAAAGTTTAGAGGACGAACTCACCAGGGAAACATAAAGGCCCAAAAGACTTTCCCAGGCGATGTGAGGGAGAACCAATGCCCGGCATGCCCATTCTGTGGGCTGAGCAATCACTCTGCAGCTGAATGCCGCTAGAGGCCGGGAACGTTTTAACGATGCGGCAAACTTGGCCACCTGATCAAGGCCTGCTCTATGAAGAAGCCAGAGAACCGACCAAAGACTCAAGGTCGAGTGTTTGCGGTCACGGAGCAGGAGGCTAAGGCGTTTACCTCAGTGATCCGAGGTATGCTCTTTGTTTGTGGTAGAGAGGCTAGAATTCTGATAGGCCCTGGTTCCTCTCATTCTTATGTTGCACCTCATTTTGCATATCATCTAAATGTTGAACCTTCACTTCTTGACTGTACTTTACTTGTGTGCACACCTATGGGGGGTTTTATGGAGATTGATTTAGTATACAAACAATGTGGGGCTATGCTGGAGGAGTGTGTCCTGCCCATAAACTTGATACTTTTAGATATTCAGGACTTTGATGTTATTTTGAGCATGGGCTGGTTGTCCACACACCATGCCACTGTTGGCTTTTATGATAAGACTGTGACCTTTAGAGCCCCTACCCGACTTGAGTTGTACTTTATTGGTATCAAGGATGCTCCCCCTCTAAATTTTATTTCGGCCCTTCAAGCTTGTCGTCTTCTAGCTAAAAGATGTGTTGGATACTTAGCCTATGTGATAGAGAATCGGGATGTCTAGTCTAAGTTAGAAGAGATACCAGTGGTAAGAGATATCCTGAGGTTTTTCCCAAGGAGTTATCCTCTTTGCCCCCTATGAGGGAGATAGAGTTTGAGATAGATGTTGCCCTTAGTACTACTTCCATCTTTAAAGCCCCATATAGAATGGCTCCAACAGAATTGAAGGAGTTGAAAGTGCAACTACAAGAGTTATTAGAGAAGGGGTGTATTCGACCGAGTGTATCGCCTTGGAGTGCACCGATCCTTTTTGTGAAAAATAATGATGGGTTCATGAGGCTTTGCATTGATTATGGACAGTTGAATCAAGTAACAATGAAAAATAAGTACCCCCTGCCTAGGATTGATGACCTCTTTGACCACCTTCAAGGGGCCCAAGTGTTTTCTAAGATTGATCCCCGAACGGATTATCATCAACTGTGGGTCAGGGAGGGAGATGTTCCCAAGACTGCATTCAGAGCCCGATATGGTCACTATGAGTTTTTGGTGATGCCGTTCGGATTGATTAATGCCTCGGTTGTTTTCATGGACCTGATGACTAGAATATTCAGACCCTTTTGAATAGTTTTGTAGTGGTCTTTATTGATGTTATTCTGGCATACTCAAAGAGCTATGAAGATCATGAGCAACACCTGTGCATAGTCTTTCAGACGTTTAGGGTCAGAAAAGATGTATGCCAAGTTGAGCAAGATTAAATTTTGGCTTCCTAGTGTGGCCTTTCTTGGGCACATTGTTTCTAAGGATAGGGTGGCGGTTGACCCTTATAACATTAACTGTACTCAAGTGGGGAAGACCGACCAATGTGACTGAAGTCCATATTTTTCTGGGGTTAGTCGGATATTACTAGCGTTTCTTAAAAGAATTTTCTAAGATAGTGCTCCCTTTAACTCGGTTAACCTAGAAGGATGTGAAGTTTGTGTGGTCAGATGATTGTGAAAAGAGCTTCCAAAAACTAAAGAAGAGGCTGACCACAGCTCTGATATTGACCTTACCCGAAGGAAATGAGGACTTTGTAGTTTACACCGATGTCTCTCATAAAGGGCTCGGATGTACTTACACATCGAGGGAAGGTCATTGTGTATGCCTTCAGAAAGTTGACGTCGTATGAACAGAACTATCTAACTCATGATTTGGAGCTCGCGGCTATAGTATTTGCCTTGAAAATCTGGAGACACTATCTCTATGGAGCTAAATTTAAGGTATTGACAGATCATAAGAGCCTCAAGTATATGTTCTCCTATAAGGAGTTGAATATGAGGCAAAGGAGATGGATGGATCTGTTGAACGATTATGATTATGCCATCCATTATCATCCAGGCAAAACTAATGTGGTAGCAGATGCTCTGAGCAGGAAGCCCGTGGTATCGATGGCTCATTTAATGGTCCGAGAGATGAAGTTGCTAGGCGATGTAGTGGGTTAGCATAAGGCTCCGCCCCTTAATGATGGGGTAGATATGACCGTTGGTATAAAGGGTAGAACCCCAATTGTTTCGGCAGATCTGATTGGCTCAAAAGAAGGATCCCCATCTTATGAAATATTGTGGAAGAGATAAAGCTGGGAAAGAGAGACGATTTCTCTATAAGCAGTGATGACTTGTTGAGATTCAGAGATCGGGTTTGTGTCTCGAATGATGAAGGTGTGAAGAAAGCTATCTTAGAAGATGCACATCACTCCTGTTATACCAAACATCCCGAGAGTACTGAGATGTATCAAGATCTGAAGAAAAATTTATGGTGGAATGACATGAAAAGGGAAGTAGCATTGTTTGTTTTTAAGTGCTTAACATGTCAGCAAGTGAACGCTGAACATCAAAAACCTGCCGGGTTGTTGCAGCCCTTACCCATGCCAGAATGAAAATGGGATCATATTTCTATGGATTTTATCTCTGGTTTGCCCAGAACGAGTTCAAGGCACGATAGTATTTGGGTCGTTGTGGACCGGCTGACCAAAACTGCCCACTTCCTGTTGACCCGCACGATCTACTTTGGATAGACTGACCCAGTTGTACATTAAGGAGATAGTGAGGTTACATGGTTTACCAGTCAGCATCAAGTCCAACAGGGATACTAGATTTACCTCTAGATTTTGGGCTAGTCTGCAGTCAGCCTTGGGGATGAGACTGACTTTAGAAGGCATACTAAGAGCTTGTGTAACTAATTTTAAGGGAAGCTGGGATGATCATTTACCCTTGATTGAGTTTTCTTATAACAATTTCTTCCAAGCTAGTATTCAGATGGCGCCTTTTGAGGCTCTGTATGGAAGAAAGTGCAGATCACCTATTTGTTGGGACGAGATTGGTAAAAGAAGGCTTTTAGGGCCATAAATTGTCCAAGTGACTTTGGAAAAGATTGCTTTGATTCAAGAAAGGCTCAGGACATCTCAGAGTCAGTAGAAGAGTAATGCTAATAACTGAAGAAGAGACTTCGACTTTAAGGTGGATGATCGGGTTTCCTTGAAGGTGTCGCCAACAAAGGGCATCATGAGATTTGGCAAGAAAGGGAAGTTGAGCCCACATTTTATCGGACCTTTTGAGATTCTTGAGAGAGTTGGAGGCGTGGCATATCGACTTGCTCTAGTGCCCGAATTGGCGAACATCCACAATGTCTTCCATTTGTTTTTATTGAGGAAGTATCAGCCCGACCCGTCCCATGTTCTGAGGTATGATCCTTTATCTATCAGAGAGGACCTAACCTTCATTGAGCAACCAGTTCAGATATTAGATAGAAGGGGACAGGTATTGCGTAATAAGGAAATCCCTCTGGTCCGTGTTTCGTGATAGTACCATTCAAAGGAAGAGTCAACTTGGGAAAAGGAAGAAGAGATCCGGGATGAGTACCCCCATTTATTTGAATAACATATGTATGATTTAGAGGACAAAATCTTTTTTAAGGGGGGGATGATGTAAGGACCCAGACTTTTTTAGCATATTATAGTGCGTCGACGAGTCATCAGCACGAGGGAGCTGGCACAAGGACACTTGTGAGAGCTCTAACAGATCAGTGCGCAGTTAAGTGCGAGTAGGCGATTGCGCTTTGGTGGATACACATTAAAGTGCACGCAGGGGCACATGTGTATGCGTGCGTGAAAGCACGAATGTGTGCATGTGCAGTTGAGTGTAGGTGTGTGTGTGCACAATAAGGCTCGAGTGAATAAGATCACTGTTGAGTGTAGCAAGCACGTAATGATGCGCGGATGGGTTGTGCACTGGGGCGCGCTGATGGTTATTGCGCTTTTACGTGTAGGTGGATTGGAGCGCTGTTGAGCGTGAATGGTTATGGCGCGCTGGCGAGCACGGATGGATATAGACATGTCTTGTGTGGATGGGCAGATTAGTTCGTTGCTGGGAGCGTGGGTGTTTGTGTGCGCCGTTGGGAGTGGTGGTGTACGGTAGTCCAAGGGGAAACTTTTCTCTCTCATGTTTGCATGATCTCTCTCTCTCTCCATGCATGTGTGCCATGTGGCATAAGCCTGTTCAGCCCATAATGATGATGTCCACCATGCTCTCTCTCTCCTCTTGCATGCCACTTGTCAATTGCATGCTTCCATCTCATGATGATGTACCCCATGCTTGCCCTTCTTTCTCTCCTCATGCATGCCCTCTTGGATGGCATGTGGCAATAGCATGCTACCACCACCCAAGCTTACTTATACCCCCTTCTCACCCATCCCTTTGGTTTTCTCTCTCTCTCTACTCACTTCCCTCTTTCACCCACATTCTACCCCTCTTGCCTTAAGACTTTGAGCTTTGATACATTTCCTAGCCTTTAGCCCTTGAGCTTGGACCCATCCTTTGGAGCTGGGCATTTGAAATGAAATCTGTGTGGAGCACTTTGGAGTTTCATTTAGTGCTGTAAGTAGATCTGGTTTCCATATTTCATGCTTTAGATTGATCCATATTTTCTTAGCCTATCAAAGTACGAGATTTAAGTATGAGTATGGGTGTTAAAATGGGTGCGGGTGCATGTTACTAAAACTTGCTAGAGTGTGCTTTGTTTTCCAGAATTGTGGCTACGACTTGAGAAACTATTTGAGTATCCTACATATCTCCTAAGATCATGAAATTTTGTGAAACCGTATCTCATTGAGTCTATTTTATCATAAAAAAGACATCTTGCTAATATCTTTTTTGGTTTAAAAGTTATTTACCATTTTCTGAAGCATGTCATATTTCAAAATGAGCTCAAATCACTTTTAAATGAAAGAAACATGAGTCTATTCCAAAATTGTTTTGGAAGTATGACTAAATTCCCTGTGATTTGAAAGTTATGCCCGTTTTCCTCTGAGTATGTCATCCTGGATTTTCTACTGTGAAAATAGGAATTTTATACAAGAACATCAAATTGTTTGGAAAACTTCAACCCAAAATTTGGGTTTACCCCCATCATGAAATTTGTGCTTTCATGAGCTTAGATTGCTATAAATGTGGTATCAGGTCCAAGTGATATTTTTATATCATGATATGTTTTTATAAGTGGACCGTATTCACTGTGAAAAACTAGAAAAATAATCGAAAGATGTCCTTTGAGATAATGAACCTGATAATATGTAGTATGCTTTGGACATATTGTTGTTTCATATGAACCTGTCTCTATTATGATATGTGTGCATGAAAGCATCCTCAATTATGAAATGAAGGCATGATAATGAGGCATACTCTGTTATGGAATGAAGGCACAAAATGAGGCATATTCTGTTATGAAATGAAAGTATGTTTTGTTATGTTATGAATGCATGTAGTAAGACATGCTTTGTTGTGATATGAATGCATGATAATGAGATATGCCTTGTTATGTTATGAATGCATGTAGTAAGACATGCTACGCTATGGTATGAATGCATGTAGTAAGAAATACTTTGTTGTGATATGAATGCATGATGATGAGATATGCTTTATTATGTTATGAATGCATGTAGTAAGACATGCTCAGCTATGAAATGAGTGCATGTAGAAAGACATGCTCAAATATGATATGAATGCATGTAGTAAGACATGCTTTGTTGTGATATGTGTGCATGATTTTAAGACATGCTATGTGATAAAGGCCCATGTGGTCAATGACATGCATGCAAAATTTTGAGATATGTTAAGTGCTATGTGATAAGACATATGTGGTCAGCTATGTGATAAGTGCTTTGTGATTAGGCTTGCTTTGAGCGTATTGCATGGCCATGATGTGATATGTTATTTGTCGGCATGCTTTGAGCGTATTGCATGGCCATGATGTGATATGTTATTTGTCGGCTTGCTTTGAGCATATTGCATGGCCACAATGAGATATGATGTGTGAGCATGGACTTGCCACACGATGAGATATGATGTGTGAGCATGGAGTTGCCACACGATGAGATATGATGTGTGAGCATGGACTTGCCGCACTATGGGATATGACGTGTGAGCCTGAACTTGCAGCACGATGAGATATGATGTGTGAGCATGGACTTGTCATATGATGAGATATGATGTGTGAACATGGACTTGCCCCACGATGACATATGATATGTGAGCATGGACTTGCCACATGATGAGATATTTTCCTAACTCCTGATGATAGGAAGGGAGCTAGGATGTGATATGAATTTTGGGTCGCATCCCCCAAGATATATATGGGCACTACCCATTGGGACCCCTTTGGTAGTGTAACACCCTTTAGTAGAGATGCAAAGAGAGAGCAATGTCTTACAAGGCCAAGAGCCTATCAAAAGCCCCAAAGCGTGTTGGGGACCGTGTGTGTGCGTTTGAAAGCATTACTAAATGGGTTACCCATTATCATTGTCTTTCCTCCTGAGTGATGGTAGAAGTTCTAAGCAATGGGATTGGCTTAGATTGATGGATAGAGCTTCTACTTAGGGAGAAGGCGAATTAGGGAGTGAGTTAGTTGGTAATTATTGATGTTTACCTTCATATGTTGATTTGCTAAGATTTGTATTTGTTATTGCTCCACTATGAATCATGCACGGCACACTGATAGATATAATTATGACACATGACTAATGTTTTATATGAATGGCATAGCACCTTGAGCATTATTGTGAGATGATATTCATAGGAAAAAAAGCATGGAATCGTGATCTACTTATTGTGCTTTATAGCTCATCCCTTTAACTTTCATCTATGTAGAATGATAGCTGCAGGTTGTGGATGGGCAGTTTGGTGATCGCGGCTGGTGGTGGAGTCATGTAATTCTTGTGAAGGCTTCTCTTTGATTGTATGTTTTAGATGGCAGTTGGGCCATACAGTTGTCTTTGATATTAAAGCTATGCAATTGTTGTTGGGCCTTTAGTGCCTTGGACTCTCTTGTAATATTTTGGATCTATCTTATGAAACTTTGGGACTTGGATTGTCCAGTATTTTATGGGCTGTGTGCTTGTTACTTTGGTTTCTATTTCGTGGTTGGCTTTGACTTCCATCTTTTCAAAGCGTTGAGAGTACTCCCACCTGAGTGGCATTCGCTACCTGTGGAGGCTTCTCTTTTATTGATGTTTTAGATGGAAGTTGGGCCATATAGTTGTCTTTGATATTAAAGCTATGTAATTGTTGTTGGGCCTTTGGTGACTTGGACTCTCTTTTAATATTTTGGATCTATCTTATGAAATTTTGGGACTTGCATGCTCCAATATTTTGTGGGTTGTGTGATTGTTAGTTTGGTTTTTATTTCGTGGTTGGCTTTGACTTCCATCTTTTCAAAGCATTGAGCGCACTCCCACCTGAGTGGCATTCGCTACCTGTAGTAGAGGTCCCATACCCTGTTTCCCTCCTGCAAGTACGGTGGGGAGTAAGGGGCGGGGTCGTGACACCCTTCTTCTCATATTTCTTTGAGAAAGAAATGGCAGTTCAGCATCCCTGATACAGGTTATGCTGACATACAAAACAGTGAGAGAAGTAGCCCTCCAACTTCTTGTCTCCCACTCCCCTGAATGGAAGGATGCAACCCCGTATGCTCTCGAGGTGCAAAGCCTCCTTTGTCTCGGTGATCGCCTTATTACGCACAAGGCCACAAGCATCGATAAAAATGTTGTCAAAGGGGCCGCCAACCGAGAAAGGCCTCTCACGAGTGAAGAAAGATGCATCAGTCAGGAGCTCGCGAACTTCATCCGGCTCTCTAACCATAACCTTCATCCCAGGAATCTTCAGCATATGCGGGCAGCCATCGCGAGGTTCCCATTGATGTCATACACCCTGGGAAAATATGTGGAAAGCCACCTGAAGACATAATGCACTGGGAAGCTCATGGTAAAGTGCCTCGGGAAGCCCTCACCCAAGAGGACCTTGTTGCTACTATCCTTCGAGGGGACCTTCCCACAAGCAATGGACCCTAGCCCATGGAAGATGCTACACAGGACTGGTTGGGCTAATGCGAAGCCAATGCCCTGGGCCATCATACAGGCATGCCGAATGACATAGCCCCTTGCCCCGGGGAGAGCAAACTTGCACAGGAAGAGGGCCAACTACACACGGTCATGCACATTCTGCCTCGACAACCGTCTTCTTCGAGGCCTTGATTGCTTCTGCCTATTGGGACCCATCTTCCCATGAGACGCTCGAGCTGACATCTTCACCCTCTTGGTGGTTATCATGAAAGTAATATCGCCATGCATCAACATGCACCCCGCCAGACTTAAGCTTCGACTCTGAGTGTAGGAGCTGATAAATCTTGAACAGCTGGTTGAGACTCGAAGGAGCCCACTTACCCTTGATGGGTTTGCCACCAAAAATAGCCCCGTTACTGGGGACAAATTCCTCATACTCCTCCCCCAACAAGGGAAGACCACCTACAAAGTACAAGTCCAGCGGGGTGATCCCTGGCTCACCCTCCTCCAAAAGCCAACTATTGGTCCGATAACACCATGCCTCTAAAAGGGCTTTAACGGTGTTTGAACAGCAGTCATAGTAACTAGCCGACCATTGACACGCCGCGGCTGAACCGCACTCCTTCAGAGTGCCTACGAAATAATCCAACATGTCCAACATCCAAGTGTTGTACCCGGCAAGATATTGATGCTCCCCTTCAAAACAAAGAGCTCCTGCAGCCTACTGAAGGCAAGGCTTCGCCAGCATCCTCTTCCTCAATGTAGCCATACTTTCGTCGGAAGGAGAATTCCTGTGTAGAGCATGATAAAGCGATATGTCGCCTCTCTGGATGAGGGGTTCTCTGGATGAGGGGTCCTTCCATGAGATCTCCTGGCTAGGCTCAAGCTCTCCTAAAGAGGTTCCCCTCATCAAAGACACCCCAGTATAAAGGTTCGACCCTAACTTGCCGACGCGAGGAAGCTGGTTCACATCAAGGATGCGCACTGCCAAAGAAAAAAAAAAGAGATGAAACGACTATGCCTGCTAGGCTAGACCGACAACAGTAGGACAAATAGAAAGTTAAGAAAATAGACCGAAAATCCTTCAAAAAATGAGCACGTTTAAGGAGAGAAAGAAAAGTCCTACCAGGAGGACGAGCTAAAACGATGGCGAAAAGGGAAGGCATACAAACAAGGAACAAAGATAAGAAGCGAGAACACAAGAGAGATGCGAGGAGGAGGAGAAAATAGGAACTTCGACAGTAAAAAGCTCTGATGAAAAACCAGAAAGTGTTTATCCTTGTCCCTCTTATAATCAGGAAGGAGAAAAGGAAACGCGTAGAAGCTGGCCGTAGGAAACGAGTCCCTATCACAGAAGAACACCGAGCGGCACGCGAGGTGAAATGTCACATGAAACTAGGAACCACAAAGTGTCACACATGCAGAAACGACGCAAGGTTCACAGGTACGGCGGTACTTGATGCATGCGTAATAAAAAGCGTCACATGGACGGGGAAGATGGTGCTTCATCCTAAGGAAGGCAACCAATTAGTAATTAAAATACTATGCTAATCCTAAAGCGCGCTGCCGCCTCAAATTATAATTATTCTTCGCACACAGCGCCCCGAGAAGATGATGCACCCATGATAGGTCAAACATCAGCCAGGTACACAACACTCTCTCTCTACTCTTCGATAAATTTCAAGATACCCTAGGAGCACATCGCTTATTTGCATATCCCGGCACACACTCACTCTGTCACACACCCATAAGTGAAGGAATCTTTTTCCTTACGCTATCCACGCACGCAAATGTTTCACAAAAAAAAAAAAAGGGTGCTCAGATGAAAACCCAAAAGGGCATCCCAACCACTTCTGGAAGAAAGCAAGCACTTTCCTGACCTAGCTCCTTGTCGCCACTCATAGGCAGGGACAAAGGCTAAGCTCAAAAAGAAGAAAACGGCAAAGAAGTCAACAGATAAGGGACAAAGAGGAAATATGCTAGACAAAGAACACTCAAGCCGAAGAGAAAGAGGATTCATTCATGAACAAAGGGAATACAAAATGTTGTTACAATGAAACCACCTTGAAATGGCCCTTTATCAAAAGAAAACGGCTTCCACGACATCATGACAGTTGTAATCGTCTGTTCTTCACTTAAAGAAAACTTCTTCGATATCCTCAAGGCACATGTGACTGGTCATTCTTTTTCGAAAAGAAATTGAACACCAAAAAAATAAAAGACATCCCTCCACAAGGGCAGGACCCATCGTTCTGGATCAAGAATGAAGTACCCGAAAATAAATCCCCCCCTTTCGCCCGTCATGAAGCTGCCCCTCTCTAAGATAGCAGCCATCTTCAAGAAGCAACCTCATTCTCTTCAAGCAAGGCTTGAAGAAAACCAAAGAAACTTCTTGTTCCTCCTCGTGACAAAGTGAAGGTAAAAAAAAAAGGTGCCATCAAAAGGAAGTCAGAACACGACACCCCTCTCATTATAATAGATGGCTCACCCAAACACCAAACAATAGAGACAACCAAATTCATTGTTTGGTCAATCTTTACCAGCAAAGGGATAGCCAAGCCAAGCCCATCACCACCTACCCCGGATGGGCGGGACTGGATTTAAGTTCGACAACGCCTAATGCTGGGTACGTCTTCATAAGCATCCCTCTCCAGTTTCCAAGAAAGCAAGGACAACAAGAGAGCTCAAGCGCACCATCAAAGATTGGTCTGCCCATCGAAGCTCTTAAAGCTGGCCCAACTCCAACAAGCGAAGGAAAACTGCCTCTAAGGCCATCAAGCCTGAACGCCCCTTTTAATAAAGGAACTATGACTCTGCCGTTAAAGCCTGCCATTTTCGAGGAAATGCCTCGTACAGTTACACCAACATGTGTCATCCAAAGGCACCTCGATACGTCAACAGTCAGTGCCTTCATCGCCACGCCTTTCAAGCACCATTATCATCAGATCACGACGCGAATCTCACGCCACCTCGCCTCCCAAACATCATCTCATTAAAGGATGGCCTGACACGCCTCTCCATCTCCCATCATCTCCTTCAACCACGTGTCACCCTCGAACAGTACGCCCTTCAAACAAGCAACCAATCCGTCCTTGCTCCCCTTCCGAAACCCCCGATTGCTGAGGTACTCAAAAAAAAAAAAAAATTGGTGAAACCCGTAAGGGTGCCATGAGTAAAAATGACAGACAGGCATGGCCACAAAACCATGAGTAAAAGCGTTCTGTAAAAAAAAAAACGGCATGATGAAACCCACGAGGGTGCCATTAGTAAGAAGAGAAAAATAACAAAGGCACAGATGTGATCTCGTGGCGCCACTCCAAAATCTTCGGCCTCAGTGCCACTCCAAAAAATCTTCGGCCCTAGAGCCACTCCAAAAATCTCCAACCCCAGTGCCACTTCAAAAAATCTTCGGCCCTAGCGCCACTCCAAAAATCTCCAGCCCCAATGCCACTCCAAAAATTTCTGGCCACAGCGCCACTCTAAAAATATCCGGCCATAGCGCCACTCCAAAAATCCTCCGACCCCAATGCTACTCCAAAACATTTCCGGCCCCAGGCTCACTCCAAAACTCTTCGGCCCCAGTGCCACTTCAAAAAATCTCCGGCCCTAACACCACTCCAAAAATCTCCGAAGTGCCACTTCAAAATTCCTCCGACCTCAGCACCACTCAAAAAAACAATCTCCAACCCCAGCGCCATGCCAAAATTCACTTCAAAAATTTTCGTCCCCTTGTGCCACTTCAAAAAAATTTGGCCCCAATGCCATCAAAAAAAAAAAGAGAAAAATATAAAAACTCCCCGCCCAATGCCAGACAACTGCTCCGCCCAGCGCCACCAAACAAATTCCTAGAGCACTGAAATCCATGCTTCGACCAAACAACAACAAACCACCAGCGTTGAAGACAACTCCTCTTTAATCGTTAGCTCACAACAACAAGACTGGAATCAACGCCCACCAAGGGCACCCACAAGATGATCCCAAAACCACCATGCCACGCCATTCACACTATCCCATCGGTAACATCGTCCATGTTCCTTCCCCCTCAACATCCGTCAATGAAGCACCATCGCTGACTGGAAAAGTTCATCTCGACCATCTCTAGCAAATCATGACTCCGCCACTAATGATTTCAAGATGAGCTCCCTCAAGAGAGTTCGATCACTGTGCTGCACCACTCCATCGTCACCATGAAGCTGCTAAAAAAAAAAGAGAAAAGGAGAAACATAAAGGAAAGTCATGCCGACAAGCCAGAGATGCCCCCAAAGGACTCATGATTGCCAAGCCAAAGCAATACCTCCCGCCAAACACTCAGAGTGAAGTCTCACTAAACAGACCACCTCGAAAACCCTCCCTATCGATTGGACAAGACTTTTCGGGACAATCCACACAAAAGCCCCCAACTGGACCCGATAGGATGGGAACCAAAAGAGGTACCCTACCAAATCCCAACACCCAAGGTGAAGTCTCATCAAAGAGACTGCTTGAAAAACCCCCTCTATCAATTGGACCAGACCTTTTGGAATAGGCCACACAAAAGCCCTCGACTGGACATAGTAGGATGAGAACTGAAAGAGCTACCATGCCCCTCCAAACAACCCCCAACTCTAGTGAAGAAACTCATGCGCCTACCGAGGGCTCCTTGGCTATCCATCCAAGGCACAAGTCTCCTCTACAAACAGTCCCTTCAATACGTCTTAGTAAGGATTCCAACGATAAACTTCGACGTCTAAAATCCCTTCTTTTTTCGAATGTTACACTTCTCGCTTCTCTCAAAGCGCAACATCCATCGAGGCAAGTTGTTATACGTCATTTTTGATGTTCCTTAGTCCCTCAAGCAAATAAAGGAGAGAGTCAATTACAACCTAGTCACGGCGACACGCAAGACACGGCTGTGCGAAGACAATAGCCGAGAATAAGCCTCGAACCAGAATGACCAAGGAAAAGCACCTGCGTGCCCAAAGGACAAGGTCTTATGCCACCGCCAAGAACACATGAGCCCAATAATATGCCAAACGGCCACTGTCGTCACCTTCCAAAAGAAACAGGCCCGGGCTCAATCGGGTCAACCCAGCAACCCTAAGCCTGAACCATTGCAAAGTAGGGCAGAGGCACACTTCCACTGTACAGCCTCACCAACCGATCGACGGCAATGGAGATTTCTGGCCACTCTTCGACAAGCTCACGACCACTTATCTGCAGCTAAAGAATGGCCAAAGCTTCAGACATCGGCAAAGCCTCGACAGCCCCATCATCCTAACGCGTAAAACGTGAAGATGAGCTTACCCTGCGAAAGAAGAAGGATGGCCTGAATCCATTGACGCGAGTATCTTTGGAGCGACATCTTGACCCTCATAGAGAACTCAATTGCATAGGAACTAAACCAAAAGAATAGAGCCATGAAGAAACTCAAGCCAACGCGACAACAGTGTTCAAACTAAAAGACAAAAAAAAAGGCACGAACCCCAAGGTCATAGAAGAAAACATAATCCCCTGTCGCTGGAATCCTTTTCCAGTGATCTCTTAGAAGCCCGAAGGATATCACAAAACAAAGACCAAAAAGCAAACCGAACATGTTGCAGAAAGGACTAAGAAGATTGTCCCCAGGCTCGCAATCAACACAAAAATGCAGGGACACCGCAGATCAGGAAACAAACCATTAAAGAGTTCACAAAACTAACTGAACTCTCTCCCACATGAAAGAGTCTATCGCAGCATGATCAAAAGAGGTCAAAACGCCCACAAGAAAATGAACTTCAAGAATATAACAACAGATCAACCATACTCACACTGCAAGTACCAGAAAAGGGCTCTCAAAGCTTGGCAATGGCAGCAGGCTCCTCAAGAAGGACAAGTCTATCATTTGCACAAAATATTTTAAGGGAATTTTGATCATTGTACCCAATTTCGAGACTTTATTTTAATTTCTTTTAATTATATCCAGGCTTGGTTTTTTTAGTATTCACCCCTGTTTGGTGAGAACTCTATATAAACAAGCCTAGGTCAATTGTACACAAGGATTACAATTCATCAAAGGAGATGGCATTATGCTTACTTTTGCTTGTCTCTTTTCACCCTATGAAGAGGAGAGAGAAAAATTTTACAAGAGAGAGAGATACCTCCGATCGCACGGGCACACACCTCTCTCTTGAAAATACCCATTGCTCCATAAGCTTTCTCTCTCTTCTTCCAAACACAATCCCTCATCCGCACAAGACCGCACGGACATGAACAAACCAAAGGGCCTCAACCCGCACACATTCCCGCTAGTTTTCTTTTTCGAATATTTTAACCGAATCAAGAGGCTCTCTTGCCCATTTGTTCGATTATTCGAAGAAACATCGATTGGAAGAGAGTCAACATGGAAAAGGAGAACTGAAGTATCCAATGAAACCCAAGCGTGAGAGGGAAGAAAAGAATCATTAGCATCTTATGAGAGTCCCTTAGTGAATAGCCGGAGGGCTTTCGTTACTGATCTAAGAGGGCAAACCGCCCAAACTTGTCCAACGAACCTGCAGCAATGAGGTAAGTAAATTGACCTTCTCTCATCATAAAATCTTTCTATTTGTTGGTAGAATATCCACGCTCAAGAAAGCACTTGCACTCGCATCATCGAACGCGTCACGCGCGTGAGCTCTCTGCGATTGTTTGAGAGAGGATTTTCTCCCCGCTCCTGGCGTGAGGACCTAAGAGAAAATCAGGCCCCGGCCAGGGTTGGGACTCACTCCTTATCGAAGCTGTAAACCTTGTTCTTCTTTTGTTCTCAATAGTCCTTTCGATAAAGATTTTGAGGTGGAGGCACCTTATTGTAGGACTGGGGTTGCTGTTGTCTTACCTGAGGTATCACCTGGGCATTAGCAGGATACACCCCTTTAGAGAGATCCAGAGTTTGGAGAGGGGCCTTCTTGGAATTAAATACAGTGACGGTGGCACTAATCACCCCCCTTTGCTGATTGCCCCAGGAATTAGGGCGAGCATTACTAAAATTGTCTAGTTACTCCACTAGATGATTGCACTTGGAGCCTGCCATGGTGCTTAAGGAGCTTTTATATGCGTACTACTTTAGAGATCATATCTGACATAGAAGTAGGGTTTGAAGCCTCGACATTCAAGGAGATTTCCAGTCGCATGTTATGCACACAAGTCTAAACATAATCAATCTCAGGCATAGGCTTGGTCTAATATGTAGCCAGATCCCTCCATCTTACAATGACTTGGTCAACAGGCTCTTTCAGACCCTAGATCATAGTGAGAAGCTCAATGTCTTGTACTTCTCTTTCAACTTCATAGAAGCTCTTGTAAAACAAGTGCTCCATATCTTTCCAGGTTTGCACTGAGTTTGGGAGAAGCCGGGCATACCACTTGAATGCCAACCCATCAAAAGTCTCGATGAACTAACGAAGGAGGAGCCTCCCATCAGCAGTCGTCTCTTGACATGCCAAGATGAAGTGAGCGTGATGCTGGTGGGGAGAACTCGTGTCGTTGAAGACAAGGAGTCTCCCTTTCTAGTAATTAGGGGGAAATGGGAGCAAATCAATAAAAGAGGGGTAGGGCTTCTAGTAGAGGGACGTCTCTTCCATCCGAGGATTTGCCTGCCCTGTAGCCTGTGGTTAACGATGACATCGATGTCAACCTGTGAGACCTAATGATGGGAAGAATGGTTGTGAGAGCTGGGAGGAGGCGGCTGCCTCGGGGCCTCCTCAACAGGATGGGGAAGCTGCGGAGAATTAGCACCATGGTGAGATGAATTTCCAGGGGGCATGACACTTTCCATTTATTCAATCTTCTTTATTAGACCCTCAAGCCGAGTCAAACATTCTTGAGGTTTTGTCAGGCTATTCGATAACCATTACATTGACTCTCTCCTCGAGGAGGGTGATCTCTTGCACAAGCTGGACCTTGTATGTCCGGTGGATTGGGTGAGAGAGGTCAGTCAGCAGGGGTCAGACCTGCCCCGATTGAGCTCGGGCCTTGAATGCGGACAGGGTGAGGATCGGTTCGCGCTGGTCTTGGGACCGTGGGTGCTGTTGGCTCGGGTCGTCCCCTATGACATTCATGACCATGCAGGCCTCTACCCCTCTTGTCTCAGGCTGGATTGTCGCCCGTAGTAGGTAGAACTGGTTCTTGGCCAGGGGGTTGATAGGCTTGCTTTCCCCATATGCTTTGGGCCTTATGTTTGGCGCAATTCGTATGCCTTTCTCATGCTTGGTCTTCAGGTTCTGATATACTTCCTTCCAGAACCGAGATCTAGACCGTGACTGCAAATGGTCAGCTCTCTTCAAGCAAGTCAGAGCTACCTCCATGAGCTGAGGCAGAGGATGGGGGCCAGGGATAACAATCTGCTTGTCTTCCTTTGAATGCTTTGGCTTGGGCAGAGATGGGCGATGAAAGAGGGGCTTGCCTCAAATAGGGAATCTTGTCCTGAGCTCACCACTGAGCTCCAAGGTCAACATGATTTTGGGGAGAGGACTGTAAGAGGGTACTTGTAGGGAAGCAGGTCTCTAAGGGCATCGCTAGAGGAGAAGGGGCGAGCGGAGGAGGAGACTGACGCCAATGACTTTCGGTTAAGTGCTCAGAGTGGTCCACAAGACTGGCATATGTGCGCTCCTCGGAGAAGGTTTTTGGGTGACCTGGCGATCGACCCAGGCTTGAGCAGCAGGTCCGAGCCTAGAAGGCCCAGTGCTGCAAGCATGTGTGCATGAAGGAATGGCCTTTGAGTGAGTAGGCATGTGTTGGGAGCATCGACAAGGAGGTCATCGTCCGTGTGCTCGGGAAGACGGAGCAATAGAGCTGCCCCGAGTGGTGGAATGCACATGAGAAGAAGGTGTAGGGCCAAGTTCCAGGAGACTCAAACCCTGACAATGATCTGCAGCGACTTGAGGGTTGCCCCGGGGTGTTGCTCGAGTGGATGAACCATGAGCTTTAGTGGTTGTGTGAGAGGCAGAGGTCTTGAAACTTCCTTATCATGGTGTTGAACCTTCCTTTGTCAAGGCTCGAGGTGGCAAAGGATAAGGGGCGGCCTTGTGGCGACCCATAGAAGCAATGACAGATAAACTGTCAATCACAGAAGAGGGTGGGGCAGTTTTTCGACTGCCCCGAGCAATGGGATCGAGTGTCTTGCTGATAACAAGGCACATGCTGTGTGCGATGGTTGCAATACCACCAATGCAAAGTGCGTTGGCAGAGGATCTGCCAATGCTAGGAGATGGGGAGTGAGGGAATTTCAAATCCGTTCTCACCTCAATCCGAGTGAGGACCCGGGAGCATGACACTGGGTCAACACTCAAGGGAAAGGTCGGGAACGAGGTTCACGGAACCTTTCCCCAAGAAGATAAGCTCACAAGTGCGGGGATTACAAAATCCCCTACCCGAATATAAGGTTTGAATAACCTGACACCAAGTGTGTGTGTGTGTAGAAAACAGGAACAGAAAAAAGGAAGGTCAAGAGAGGATGAGCCGACGATGAGGTAGCGTGTCCCCAGTGGAGTTGCCAGAGATATTGAGTTGCCTCGATCTCGCCTTGGGCCCTCGACGTGAGGTCCCTCGGCTGTTGGGATCCGGGCGTGTGGTGGCCCTGGTCTTGAGATCGCTCTCTTGAAAAATCGCGACATGCGTACTGTGTAGCCAGGGTACCAACTAATGAGAGAGGAATTAAGGATGTGAAGCGAGACTTACCTCACAATGGGTCTGTGACATGCTCAGGCTGCTCGCATGGGCATCTTCTTAAATCACGAAGAAAGCCCCGCGAGCCTGACGCTGGCTCGAACTCAACTCCCTTGACCTCCTTTCTTCCTTTCTGCAACCAAACACACATATGAGTTGTCCAGACAAGTGGGGTCGAAAGACCCTAGATTGTCATAAGGTGAGCACACACACACGTGTATACCCAAAGAAAATAGAACGAAGAGGGATGGTGTCATAGAGTCTGTGTCAATTAGACGGGTTCATGACGTCTCCTTGACAAATGACGCATGGTGTAGGCTTTATATTTTTTTTTTATTTAAGGGGGAAAGGGAGAAGGAAAATGAGAGGATAGACAGTTAGGAATGGAAGAAGCAGAGAAAGAAAGAAGAAAGGGAGAGCAGGTCGGCGGCTTAGGTCACTACCTTAGAGATGAGGGAGAGTAAAGATGAGGAGAGTGAGTTGTTGACGTAGGTCGTCGCGCGAGAGTAAAGGAGAAAGAAGTCAGAGAGATAGAAGGTAGGGGACGGGAGGAGAGATGAGAGAAAAGCTAAGAAAGGAGAGAGGGGAAGAGAGCAAGAAAGAGAGAAAGAGAAAAGAAGAGTGAGGGAGAGAAGGAATGATGTCGGCTTAGGCCGCCGCTTAGGAAGACGAGAGATAGAGAGGGGAGAGGAAATAATATAGAGAGAGAAAGGAGAGGAGGAAGGAAGAGAGAATAAGAAGAGATGAAGGAGAAGAGAGAAAAGAGAGAAGAGACGAGAGAGAAAAGAGATGAGGGAAGATAGGGAGAGAAAGAGATGGAGAGAGGAGAGGGATGAAGAACGAGAAAGAATAGAGAGAAGAGGGGAAAGAAGTCAAAAAGAAAAAGGAGAGGAGAGAAGGTAAGGAGAGAAAGAGATAGAGAGGAAGCGAGGTGGCGGCCAAGGCTACTGCTCGGGGAGGGGAGAAGAGAGAAGATAGGGAGAGAAAGGAGAGGAGGGAGAGAGAAGAAGAAGGCTATAATAAGTGGATGGAGAGCGAGACAGCGGCTAAAGGCACCACTCAGGGAAGAGAGAAAGAGAAGAGGGGAAGGAGAGGAAGAAAGATCTAGAAGTAAGAGAGAGGGAGAGACGGCAGTTGGGGCCGCCACTTGGGGAAGAGAGAGAAAAAGAAGAAGAATGATCTATAAGGGGGAGAGAGAAGAAGAGAGAGAGGGAGAAAGGGAGGAGAGAGAAAAGAGAGAAGACAAAGAGAAAGAGAAGAAGAGGGAGAGGAAGAAGGATCTAGAAGAGGGAGAGAGAAGAGGAGAGAGAGAAGGAGAAAGGTGAAGAGAGAGAGGAAAGAGAGAAAAGGAGGGAGGAGAGAGAAAGAAGAGAGAACACTTTCCACGTGAGAAGGGTGAGGGTTTACTTAGGGTCCTCGACTCGGAGGCTAGAACCACAGGTAGTGATCAATTGCCAAAAATATTTTATCTCCTCTCTCTCTCTCTAAGGAAGGGGTAAAAGAAGATAAGTCAAATGCCCAAAGTTTTTTTTATCATTCACCAAGAGCTAATCGATCGGTCCATGAGTTATTACATGCTGGGTATATATAGGCAACCACTGAAAACATGGGTGGATGCTTAAAAACTAACCTAATTGCTGAAAAATACACATTTTATGAATTAAATAAAAGCTAAAAATTTGAGGTAAAATGATGATTTTGCCCCTCGCTCACGATCCTGCTAATTCCAAATCAGTCCTTCCATGGTTGTGAACGTTCTTGCAATTTCACATAGGTATGAGGTCTTTTCGGCCATCTTCTGACCAAAATAACATTGTGGACTTGATAAGCTCGGTGAGGTGATCATTTTGGTATAGATTTTGAGTCATGATCGAGGTTTTGAGCCTTGAACTTGAGGCGACAAAGATGTGAGAAACTTGCGATCTTAGATTCAAGATTTCACTCGTTTCTCGATGTTTTTCCCTCGATTTCTTTGCTGTAGAATGACAAGCGAGTCGTCATGGACGTTTGGCAACAAGAATGGCTCGATTTGGTGCCCGAATAATCACTTTCTCTATTGGGGAATTTTTGCCGGAATTGGGATTCCGGTGGCCGAAAAGTTCTTCTTTGTCCTTGAAATGCAGCAGATCTGACCGTTCATCACGTGCAAGGTTTGGCTCGAATGGACCCCTTGACCTCATGATCGTGATGCACCCATTTTCAAGCCGATCGATTATGTGAGCACTATGATGTGCCCATTTGATCAAAAGGACCTTCTTCTTGAAAAATATGCAACTGATGACTTTCCTATGGTGACCTTCTCTCTTTTATTTCTCTCGGCTCAGGACATGCCATGGGGTGTGCCACAGATCAAAATGATCGGGCCAATGAGACGAACATCCTCTCAAAATTTGGGCTTGTTTCAATCTGGGATGAAGGAGATAAAGACCATTGGAAGTTAGCCCCAAACATGGAAAGCACATTTTCTATAAATGGAAACTGGTTTACTGAGGGTGCACCATAATTGTGTGCAGCCTACATATTTTTGGTAAGTTAGCAGCATATTGCTCTAGAATCGTCTGAATAGGCCGAAACTTTGTATCTGGGGGTTTCCAAACATTCTGAATCCAATGGAAGTAGTCTGGTGATCGTTCAAAGCTTTGGTGATAGGGCTGTAGTTATAGGGTCTTCTTTCAGTGTGTTAGGGATAGGATTCTGAAAATGTTTTGTCGTCTGATTCACCTTAACTTCGTCAGATTACGACGAGACTCGGCGGGTGTTCTTAGGAGACCCATAACCACTTTTTCAAGCATTATTGGGTCATTATGAGGCTGTCAAAATTATACTCCAGACCAGGGCGCATTCTATTACTGCTTCCTTAGTCCATAGGCATTTTGACACCTGTGAACCTAGGTCACAAATTGCTTCCTCTTTATTCACACCAGGGATTACAGTGTCAAAAAATACCCTTCAACAACAACAAAATACCCCTGAGTGCACGGTTCCATTCACTCTTCCTTTCCTAAACTAGGCTACACCCTAGGCCTCCTCTCTCACTCTCTCCCCACGTGTTTCTTGCCCTAGCACAGTAATCCATGTTCATGACAAACACGCTGACCCGAGCCAACCCTAGCGATTTCTCCAAGCTCTCAAGCGCACATCGCTCACGCGGACAGGAAGATTCCTGCCACCTTTCCTCTACACACTTTTGTCCTGCCAGTCTGCTTTGCTTGAGTGAACCACCATGGAGGAGTACAGTCAGGACTCCCATCATAGTTTTACAAATAAGAGAGAGAAGAGACGAGTCGAAAGCCTGAAGAGAGTCTATGTCCAAACCACACTGGCAGACAGCCGAAGGGCTTCATAATTATTTTAAGAGGGCGAACCACCCGGGTGTGTCTCCCGAACCCCAAATGGCGTTGTAAGTGTGCAAGCGTACTCGCATCGTAAAATCTCTTTCATTATTGGTAGCCTATCTGCACACAGGAGGGTACGCGAGCGCGCACTCGGTGAGAGTGAAGTGCACGCGGACCTTCCGTGGTTGTCCCAAGAGAGGATCCTCCTCCTCGCCGCCTCGCATGCGAGGGAACGAAGGAAGATCAAGCCCCCGACCACCATGATGCAACACCCATCTTGAATGAGATGAACATTCTAAAAATACAATGATCGTGCAAGACCATGTGTCACCACCAAAGTAAGGTGGGAGGACCATTACATGTACTACATCACAACTACTAGACACAATCCAGAGCTACTAATCGAAGTGTTCGACGACTATAAATAACTCTATCAAGATCAGAAAGAAGACATCGTGAGATCATGAAGAGAGATAAAATGGGATAACAGACACACCAAGGTATTCATGTGTGCATACCATTGTACACTTGTATGAACAAATTCATACAAGCATGCATAGCTTCAAGACTTACTTGCTAGTTCTTTCTTCTGCATTTCTCTTCTTGATGAAATCATTTGTGATTGATTAAACGAGGTATTTCACATATCTGTTGTACGAGATATTGGATGTAATTAACAAGGGAGCTACGTATGCCTTCGAACTGTTCAATCCCTATAAATAAAATAAAGCTCTGTTATACCCTAACAGAGTTATTATTGAATTTCTTTTGAGGTTACTTTGTTTCATTTGCATATTTCAACTTATAATCACCCCAACACCTAACATCACCTTTGCCTTTCATGATAGACATGATGGTTAGGCATGAACCACAACTCAAACATAGTTGAGTTTGAACCTAGACCGAGACCTAAAACTCGACCTAGACCAAATGGGAGTTGGGCTCAGGCTCAGATCTGGGCGAGCCCTAACCTAGTCCTAAGGATGGACATAGTTCGCACTTGGGTGTGAACTCGGACCAGGACCTGGGTGTGGATCCGGGCTGAGATATGGGCTTAATTGGGCAGAAATCCCTCCTAGACTTAGTGTTGAACTTGGGTTTGGACCTGAGTGAGGAAATAGGCAAGAATCTAGACTCAAATAACTCCTAGACCTAGTTCTAAGTGCAAAACACCACATGAAAATATTTGAAATCAATTTGACCTAATAAGCTACGGGTACGGTCAAGTCTTGGTGGGTTTTCTAGCTAACAAATCTGAAATGCAGCTAGGTTAGTTGGGAACCTTGTAGGTTCTGACTACCTATTAAAAGGATTTATCAGGTCCTATTATGTGTGGGGTGCTTTGAGGCTAAAGATTATAGAGGTGCGCTAGCAATTGAAGTTGCACGATCACCAACCGCCCTAATTCTGAACAGCTAGGTGCCCCTCTCAGTGTTTATGCCAACTTCGAAGGTGTTTGAAACTTGAAATGGTTTTCAGTGCTTCCCTGGTTAGGTGTTTGCAAAAGTATGGAAACCAGCAAGCTGATGTGTGTGCTTGGGATGTGGCCACACACATACCAAGTACGTAAGAAGTTCAACACCTAAAGAAAAACTTGATAAAATAGATTTATTTATTTTTTCATTTGATCAAATATCAAAAAACATAAAGCAAGGATCCAAAAATGAATAAGGGGCCGCAAAATAAAATATTTGACACCTTCGATGAAAAGGCCACATAGCATGTCATTCAAGGGAAAATCTTCTAAATGCTGCACAGTGCGGCGTTTTTAGGAAAGTCCCCAGACAAAAGGTTTTTCAGTGTCTATATGTATCAAATCCCCATATGACTCCGGGGGATCATATCTAATTATGTTATTGTTTTTCGGCTTCTGATGTTTAAATTGCAGAAATAACAAAACAGATAAGCTTATTTTTGGCATAAAAACAAGCTCAACGAGGCCATGGGGTGCACCATACTTTGTTTACAGTGAAAAATAGAGAGAATTTCAAGACTGAAATCCCATGCTCTGTCGTTATAAATATAGTTAATAAAATCACAATAGAGATTATGTGGGGGCTAGTCAAGTTACAATCTAAAGGCTTAATCAACCTGAATAGGCTAATTCTTCCTTTAGATCTCTGGCAATGCCAGCTTGGCCTTTTGGTAAAAAATAAAGGAAAACTATTGAAAATCAAATCCAACTTAAACAACTACAGAAGAAAAGTAAAGAAAACTTACCTACCCGAGCCAATTGGCCTAGGACACCCAAATTTGAGGATGTCTCTTTTATCATGCCCGCAGCTGATTAACACCTTTTGCCTTCTCATTGAATTCTAATGCTGAAATTAGCAAGAAATTCGAACTTATGAATGATTGAAACGTATCAAGATTGTGTTAAGGTTTCATAGCCTAGATCTAGGATCATGGTTTCTGGGAACGAGGTTTGAAGACTAAGGCTTTAGGGCTAGGGTCAAGATGACCTAAGCTAGGGTTTATTATATGGAATTAGGGTTTGGATGCTAGAGTTTATATAGGGTTAGGCTTCTAAATTCTAGGGTTTCTATCTAAGATTAAGGGTGTCTCCTTGCATACTCTAAAATAGTTCTAAGTCAATTGCAAGTCTGTTTGGGAAGCTTTCCCCTAGATTCTTCTCGAAAATTCGAGTTGACTAGTTCAAAAGGGGTTAGACGCCTCTGGTAGGGGCTTGATTTTCTTTAGGTCCTTGCGCAGGCGGTGAAGAGAAAATCCTTTCTCAAACAATCACGGAGGGCTCGCGCATGTGGCACATCCGGGGATGCAGGTACACGTGCTCTCCTAAACGCAGATAAGCTATCATTAAAGAGAGAGTTTTTACGATGGGGGAACATTCAGACGCTTACCTCGTCGTTTGTGGGTTCGTGGGATACACTTGGGCGATTCGCCCTCTTAGATCAGCTACGAAAGCCCTCTGGCTATCTATCAGCGTGGTTTGGACATGGACTCTCTTTAGACTTTGAACGATTCCTTCCTTCCCTCTCTTGCCAAGGTTATGATGGATGTTTTCCTCCTCTCCTCTGTGACGACTCCCCCAGGTGATGTTTGTCAGTCGGAAGGCTGACGACCAAAGAGTTGAGCCCTCACTATAAGAAGGTCCTTCTTGAATAGTCGAACGAGAGGGCGGGCACACTTCTTAGTTCGGTTAGACTATTCGAGGGAAAATTAGAGCAGATGCGTGAGGGTCGAGAGTCTTTGGTTTTCTCACGTCCGCATGATTTAGTGCGGACGCGGGATTACGCATTAGAAAGAAGAGAGAGAGAGAGAGCGTTCAAGGTTGTTTAGGAGAGCAAGGGTATAGCCCACACGTTCAGGGGTATTTTTCTCTCTCTAAAAGTTTTCTCTCTCTTCTTCATGGGATTTAGGGTTAGAAGCGAAAAGATGAACGAAAGTAGGCATAATGCCTCTCCTTTAATGAATGGCAATCCCCCTTTTACAATTGACCTAAGCATGTTTATAGAGAGCTCTCACCAAACATGGGTGGATACTCAAAAATCAATCTTAAATTCAATTAAAATAAATTAAAATGAAATCCCGAAATTGGGTACAATGACCAAAATGCCCCAAAAATCTTTTGTGCTAATGACAGAACCATCCCTTCTTGTGAGGCCCGCCGCCATTGCTAGACCTTGAGAGCGTTTTTTTGGGTATTTGCGACGATGATCCAGACGATTTGCTATCATATTCTTGAAGTTTGTTCATTTGTGATTATTTTGATGTCTTCTAATCGTGCTGCGGCAAATTTCTTCCGGGGGAAGAAAGTCCGGCCAAACTTGTGGACTTTTTGATGGCCAATGCTACTCGATCTGTGGCATTCTGCACTTTTGTTTTGATTGCGGGTTGAAGGAGAAGTCTTCGTAGTCGTTTTGGTTCTTTTTGGTCTCTATTTTGTGGTATTTTGGGTTTTGAGAGATCACCGGAAAGGGATTTCGACAATCGGGGAATTCTGCTTTTTTCTCACAACATTGGGCTGTGTGCCTTGTTTAACCTTCAATTGAATGTTGTTGTTGTACTGGTGTGAATCTCTTCGTGAGATGGTTCTCTTTAGGGAAGGTCAGACTGTAAGTCACGCGATGGTGCATGCCGCAAGTCAAAATAACGGGGTCGTCGAGACTTCGCCGACACCAGGATTTGGTCATCTTCTAGCTGCAAGTGAAGACTCGCTAGGTCATCGAGCAGGAGCTCAGCATCTCCATGATCGGTGGCTCTTTCAATGGGGCCAAACAGTGGTCACGTACCCCCGCTCTGTCTTGTGGTAACTCAGGCTGAGGGCCTTCTAGATAGGCCCGATTGAACCCGAATTTGGTCCTTAGGGGCCTCTAGAGGTTCTGAGTGCGGTGGTGGCAACTCGGCATGATTTCGGAGTCATTAGTACAAGGAAATAGTTGCAAGGTCCTTTCTTGGCACGCTGATGCTCTCCCTGGGTCGTCTTGTTCGAGGCTTATTCCTGACTACGACCTTGGGCCGTCTATGTCTTGCGTGCCACTGTGACTCAATTGTCGCTGGTTCTTTCTTTATTTATTTGGGGGGTGAAGGTACGTCAAAAATGACGTACAACAGCCTCATTGCACGTCGCTTGGTATTTTGGGCCAAACACCACACTTCATGGTGTCCAAGTTTTATAGCTCTAGATCAGCAGGATTTCAAGGATTAAGGATTAAGGATTTAGGATTTCAAGGATTAAGGTTTCTGAGCAAGATGTGGTAGTACCCTAGGTAGAATTTTCTTTGGGATTTTGACGTTCGTCTCGATTTTATCTTGATTATTATCGTATTTCAAATGGATCTAATCCCAATTTTCCTAACTCAATTTTCTATTTTCTAGGGTTTTAGGATAACTTTCTAGATTTTTAAGTATGATTTCCTAGATTTTTAGGGTTATTGGGAGACTCTCTAGGGTGCTCTTGAAGGTTAATATCATGGTTCACCAAACTATGAACCATAGGAAATGTGGTCTAGAGTGTACTAGGATAGCATGATCCCTAGGGGTTTACCATGAAGTTTTTAGGGGATTTAAAAAAAAAATTTAAAAAAAGATAATTTAAAAATAGGGTGTTTATACAAATGTTGTGACACACTTCTATAAAATTTCACTTCCAATGGCCAAGAATAATTATGACATCTTGTTGGTTGTGTTTTTAGTCACATATAGGACTCGATGCATTCCAACGCACGCTCAATAACGATATGTCAAGTTGACGAGTAAATCCTCACAAAATATGAAAGGATGGATACATCTCTTAGTCCCATATAAGACTAAGTGTGTTCTAATGAATGCTCGATATATTAAAATATTGATATACAATAAAGCCCGTAACGTGAGCTAGACAGTTATGCAGTTGATAAAGATATGAGTACAGTTCTTGATAATACATACTCAAATATGCCTCACATGATATGAGATATATGATATGATCAGGACCCATCATATGAGGGGCCTAATATGCCTATGGAGTCTTGATTCGTCAGTTAGTCCCTAAATGTTCTAACTCACGACCAATAAAGATATGATGTCAATAGCTCGTCAGCAAAGCATATTCAAGGATGACTTAAGATACTAAAGTTATCTCATCTTGAGACAGGTTCTAGGATAAATATACTTCTGAGGCCCTATATATGCATATCCATGTGATATGTGGAGGAACATATACGGCTTAATTTTGTCATCCACTGATGACATAAGATACTAAAGTTATCTTTTCTTGAGACAAGTTCTAGGATAAGGCCCTATATATGCATATCCATGTGATATGTGGAGGAACATATACGGCTTAATTTTGTCATCCACTGTTAGTTATACACGTGCATTATAACTTACCGTCCGTGATAAGAGATCATGAAGATGTTTCTATTGAGACAAAACTCTGGAATGCATATGTTTCATGGCATACAAATGCCTCTCCGCTGGATAGTAGAGGAGTTCTAGGTGAGATGTGATATGACTCTTTCAAATCCATTGTTCGTTAAAGATAATGGGGGCTTAACCAGATAGAGCATAAGGGAAACCTTGCCATATATTGATATATTGAGGAAAATCCTTAAAAATATACATGTTGAGACTTTATATGCCTTAAAATCCAAGGGTGATATGACTTGAGCGATATTTGGATATGGCTTAACCTATGTCCATATCCACTACCAGTTCAAAAATGCCCTTACTAACACCCCTAAACTTGGTGTTTTTGGGATTAAGCCGACACTCTCAGAGACCCATGTTCGAGGAGTGATAACCCTACCCCCGAAGTTTCATATCAATCGGAGATGGTTTAGCCCATCATCTGTACAGCCCAGCAGTTGGAGCCTTAGACGCCCCATACCTTGTGCGTTGCGAGTAGAACAATTCTTAGCTACCAAAATTGGGATTTCTTCATCAATATGAGAAATTTTCCAATGTGACCCAGACCATTAGATCTCTGATTCAATATTCAATCACCCTTAAAAGGTGTGGAAATATTTGATACAAGTGAAGGAAGCGATGCGAGATACGCAAAAGTGTGTCTAGCCAAATAACAGAAGATAGAACGAACGGGCAATGAAAAAGACAACATCCTAATTTTCCTCATGAGATAGCTCAGTCTGATTGCAAGCCTGCGTATTTAAATTTGAAAATGGATGTTGACCAGATATGAACGAACAAATATATAGATCGCATAGATATGAATTCCAATTCGCGTATAGTTAAGCTTGAATTCAAAAGACCTGCTGGCAAATCCAAATTCGCATGAAGACCCAAGCTTGAACTTGAATACGCGTAGGACTAGTTCGTGGAATTCGAATTTCAATTCATAGATTCAAATATAAATTTGTGTGGAGATAAGGATGGAAATGAGGATTTAGCGCAAAAATTGAAGAAAAGATAAGCATCACTAGAAGAACAACAATGTAGATCAAAAGATGATATCCTTGTAGTTATCAATGAAAAATTGAAGTCTAGCACCTCGTCAAGATTATAAAAACCCTATTGATAGCAAGAGGAGGGATTCAGACATTTCCTTTTGAGATAGGCACTCTTTTGAGAGATATATCTCACCGCTACATTCTATGTTAGAGGATTGGTTACAATGAGCAAGATAGAGTGAGATAAAGAGAAAGAGAAAAAAAAGATTGATTTTGTATTCTAAATACCCACTTGAGGCCCATTCTAGAAAAAGCAGCAGACATAGGATTAGCATCCCTGTTGTAGATAAGGTATATGGGCTGATGTCCTTTTGATGTTATCTCATTTCATTTTATATGTCTATATACATTTTTTATTAGAAACAAATGTATAGGTCTCAAGGACAGAATTAATGGTAATTGGTCGTATTTACTTTTGCTGTATTATTTGATCAATGTAAATTGTAACAAGGGATTAAACCCTTGGAACTATTCTATTCCTACTAATATATATATATATATATATATATATATATATATATATATATATATATATATATATATATATATATATATATATATATATATATATATATATATATATATATATATATATATATATATATATATATATATATATATAGGAAAATGATGATGTGAGCCAGTGGGCTCACAGGAAAAAATGAGCTCAACGGCCCAGATTGAATCTGGGCCGATCTGATGATCACGGATGCCCGGTAGTATTTAAATTTTAAATTTTTTTACAAATCCGAATCACTTGAAATTTGCAGCTTGTATACATCAAAAATAGATGAATCTTTGAAAAATATCAAAAAATATTTGACATAAAATACTAAAATACCCCTAAAAAGTTTTGGGGGTATTTTGATCAATTATGTTTTTGTGAATTATTTTTTATATATTTTTATTAGGTATGGCTTGAGGAGAAAAAACACACGCCTAAAATTTCAAGTGATTTAAATTTGTAGAAAAAAATTAAAATTCAAACACTACCAGACATTCATGTTCGTCAGATCGGCCCAAATTCAATCTGGGCCATTGGGCTTATACTATTTCATGAGCTAGTGGGCTCACCCTAGCATCTTTCCATATATATATATATATATATATATATATATATATATATATATATATATATATATATATACCATGTGTTTCTGTTATATGGAAATGCGTGGGCGAATTTGATCCTGAATGTTCTCTGATAAAAAAGTTAATTAGAGTCTATACTTATTAAATATTTTAAAGCATCCATCTTTTTAGGTATTCACATTTCGAAGCGTCCACATCCTTGCAACGGTGATACAATATACATTTCCTAAAACTTAAGATTCATTGTTCCTCAACTAAGCCCTAAGAACCAGTGTTATCCAAACACTTCCTTCTCTTTCTTGTATGGCGTGTTAACACTTGAACATGTTTCAACACGCCTAAACAACGTTGGCTATGTGGCATTTCAATGCATTAAAGCCAATAGTGGGAGTTAGAGAGATATTGCATTTGGGTGCTTGGCGCATTGTGGCCCAGATTCATATACCTTGAGTATTTGAGGCATTGAGAGTATACGTTTTGAGAGTATGAACTCTCAAGAAGGTGTGAGGGTCACCTCCCAGTCAGGACTATATTGATTAGAATGCCTCATAGTTGATGTGATAAGCCAGAGCATGGAGAATCCAATCAAGAATAATAGAACCCGAGTATTTAAGAGAGTATTCGCCCTGTATGAAATGGTCGGCTCATGGGACATGAACCCGTATCCTGATACGAGATCGTTCCATGGCATGTGCACTCACAATCGTATGGAGAAGCCACTCTTCTATAATATTGTCCGACTTAAAAGAGCTAGTGCGCATGTGCTTTGAGAGGACCCCTGTATTTGAGTAGGAACATGTCTCACAGGGGTGCATTAATAATTTATTGAACTCTTGGTAACAGGAAGCTCTAGCTCAGTGACTTTGATATGACCAATTATATGTCCATGCCATAGTCTATGAAGCATAGGTCCATTGGGTATGCTTGAGACACCGGTGGAACATCATTCAGGTTAGCCCAATGGAAGACTCCTACTAATGTTATAAGTCTAGAGATATCATTTACTTTTAGCCCATATTAATCTAAAATTGATGAGAAAATAATTTATATTGATGAAAATTTGTGTACTAATATTGAGAAATTATTTAGAGAATTTTTGGGATTTTTGGAGATTTTTTCAGTTTTTTTTTTAAACAATAAATTATGATTTTCAAATTTGTTTGACATAAATACCAAACAAAGACATTCTGTGGGGATGCCACATGGATCCCAAGTGGCCATAGGGATGCCACGTGGCACCCCCACCTCCCCACTCGTGGATGACATCATGCTGATGTCATATATATGTGGGGACCTATTTGTCATTAATTCTTTTGTTGGTATCATGTTATAACATGTTATCTTGTTATTTAAAGTGTTATATATTGTTATGACTTAAGTTTGATTTAAGTCGCATTTTTTTTTTTTCGTATGTGTCATTTTTTGCATGTGTGAAGTTATGGAATTTTGAGAATTAATTTAATTCATATTATTATCCACATATGATTTTGTAGCATATGAGTATATCTTATGTGGCATCACCTTATGGGTTTGACCCATATGAAACTTTAGTGTTGTTAAAATCCTATTGGTGGTGTCATAAGATATTTTATTCACATGTGTGGATATCCTATATTACCTTTATATCTATGTCCTTGTATTTTATTGACTCTCACAAATTATTCAAAACTCATGGGCATAAGTGTAACATGAATTTGGACTTAATGAGAAATAAAACATGGAGCTAAGAGCTTCAAGGTAAAATGACTATAAACCTAGGTTTTAATGAGTGAAAGGTGTCAAAAGCTCATTCATTGATCTTGGTGATAAGATATGGATAAGTGATCTGGATAAAAGTATCTCATGTGCCATTGATCTAAGGCATCAACGATCAAGATCAAATCCATCTTTATTATCTAAGTATAAAAGTAACTTATAAGATTAATTATAACCCTAACTTGAGTATTCATTTCAAAGAGAAAAAGAGAAAGAGCTCTTGACAAAAATGTGGTCACCCATGAGACTATCTTCTTCCTTGAGCTTTCATTTAAAATCCTTCCATGGAGTAGTCTATCATTTATGTGATCAAGCCCATACTATTGCTTCATTAAGGTATTGATTTTTTTTATCATATTTTTAATTCCTACCTTATTTCCATTATCAAAGCTTGCTGTAATTCTTAATTTATAGTAGCTTTCTTCATTTTTGGTTATGAAAACTTGATATTTGAATAGTTCCAAATATACACATAGTATGTATAGACTAGCTTACTTACTTCATGATCTTGAGTAGTTTCAACTTGATTTATTAATCTTATTTTTTTGGAGTTTTTACGGAGAATATACAACTGATGAGAGGTTTATTTCATCATATTTGAGCATAAGAAATAGTCCATTGAGTTCCTTTTTTTAATGTTGAAAAGTTCGTGTGTAGTTTCACCATAACTTCCTTGTTTTGTGTAGTATCTCTCTCAAACTTTGAAGGGTTATTTTGATGCATGTCTCTCTAGTGATTTCATCCCAATTAAGTGAAATAAATGTGATCATTTGCTTCCCATTGGATTGATCTCCTTTAGTTATTATTATCACCCGTGACTTAGACAATGAGACAAAATTAAGTCCTCAAAAGGCCCTTTCATGGCCCGGGCACAAGGGGTTCGAACCATGGTTTCCCCATGTATATTTACATGTTTATTTGATGTATTTACAGTTATTAAATGGATTCATTATTGATTAAATTAAGTATATTGTGTGAATATTGAGATTGTTTTTTAATCTTGCGGTTTTAATCTTGCGGTATGAGCTTTAATGCTATGCATTATTGTTTATGCGAATTGAAATCTTATTGAATTATTATGATTAAGTGTATGATGTGTATGAGATATTATGATATATAATGAGGATGAAGAATGAAAATGAAATTATCATATAATTTTAATATAATAACGAATTGTGAGTGCAAATCATGCAATATGTTGTAAAGATGTACAATGTGAATATTTGAATATTGTATTCAGTTTAATTGAATTTTTGAGTTAAAGGATTTGTAAGGGACCTATTAGGGTTGAATTTTATTATTCAAATGTGTATAAACCATGTTTGTAGGCTGGAATATATGTATTATGGTTATGTATTGAGATATTCATGCATTTAAACTCTTGAGTTTTTATATGATAGAAATTTTGTCCAGTATGTAGAAAGTGATATCAATGTTTTGCTTTTGTTATATAAAATGTAATAAAGACGTAGATATGACATTAAGAATGATAACCACCACATGATCCCTTTATAGTTTATATGGTTACGAACATAAATCACTTATACGTTTATTAAGTGCAACCACTAACCAATGTCCAATGTCATAAATGATCAATGGTGCATTTATTATGCAAAATGCAACAAGCAGAAAGTAACAATTAAAGGATATCATGATATGCAAATGTCATGTAGGCCCTTGGATGCATGAAACTCTTCTAATTGAAAGTTGTGGCTATGTGGAATTCAAGAAAGGAAAATCAAAGATTTTTTTATTTTTGTTATTAATGAAAATAAATTCCACTTATAAGTGCCACAATACACTTCTATAAACACAAAATGAAAACCTAAATACGACCTAAGACCATTTGTTTTTACTGCCAAAACAAATAAACACAATCTAGGAACCAAATTCAATATTCCACTATCAATAAAGTACAAAATATGTTCTTGAAAATTCATTGGAAAACTGAAAATATAATTGAAAATAAAAGTAAACAACAAGGAAGACTTACTTGATTGTGCCTAGGGTTACCCCTATTGGACTTTGTACACCCCACACTTGATTTTTGACCTGTGGTGCACTTTTATCCTATCCTTGTTGGAATTATACATGAAGCTTTCATAAGCTATACCTCTTAAATTAGGTTTTAGAGAGCATCAAAACACAACTAGGGTTTGTAGGAACACAATAGGATTAAATTAGGCAAAGTACAAAGAGTGAAATTCATCCTAAGTTGGGCATACCTCTCTCCAAACAATAACGCCCTAGATTAGGGGTTTGGTGCGCACCCCCTCTTCTTCTTTTTTTTTTTACAGTGGCATGCCACTAAAATAGAGAGAGGAGAGATGAATTTGAGAGGAGAGAGAGAAAGAGAGATTTATTTGAGGAGGGTGGAGAGAGAGAAAGACTTGATTGGGTAGAGAATTCGAGAGGTACACTTCCTTTTATAGGTTGAAAGTCCCCCTTAATGTTTGTCTATCTAATAACACAACTTGACCAATATGAATTTAGAAAATCTGTGAGATGAGAGAGAAACAAATTTGGCCATCCAACCCTTAAATCAACTATCATGATTTACAGATGAATGATATGAACATTAGCCCCTTTAATATTTGACACGTATCTATTTAGTCCAAATATGATTAAACCAAATAATAACCTTCTAAAACTTCCTAATATCTCTTTGAAATTTGTAGAAACTCAAAGATAATATAATTTTGGTCAATACTAACATCTACAAAAATAGGCACATAATATTTCCTTTTAAAAGATTATCTTTTCTAACTTAAAAACATTTTTAATTTAAAATAAACTTTTAAAAAATATTAGTGGGGCTTGCCACCCCCCATGGGTGAAATGTTGCCCCCTAGGCCCCATTCCTAAACCATGTGAGGGTGGCACACATGTGGGGCTAGATCCAAGGGCTCCATATTTGCCCGCCCTTATAACTATTTATCGAAAGTACAACTTACGAAGGGTTTTACAATAGAAAATAAAATTTAAAAATCTAAACAATTTCTAAAATTCACGGAAACATTTCTAATAGTGAAAAATAAAATATGTAAAAGTGGATTGGTACCAATGGATAAAAAACAAGTGATTGTAGGGGCACTCCACCTGAGCCGATGGCCATGATCCACATTTTTTTGCAGACCAACCCAATGAGGCCTATACCTCATAATCTAATGCAAGGGCCTATGATTAACTCGTCAAAATAGGCTAATAAATAGTGGAACCATAGTCTTGGAATGTGGATTATACTCCCCCAAAGAGCAAGTCAAGTATATATCATTATAGTACAATGGGACTCTCTCTATGCATTTGTACACACATGCATCTATAAGAATGCTTTCTAAAAATATAGTTATCATATGTACATATTTTGTGGGAGTTTGTTGAGGATTTAGCCATCGCTCTCACAAGTTTACGTCCGCACATAAGATAAGCTTACATCTGTACATAAGAGATCACATAGTTCTCCTCGCCAATAAACCATTTATGGGCATCTCTGTTCTCCTCGCCAATAAACCATTTATGGGCATCTCTTTGACCTCAACAAGGGATAACCCACTATAGACTCTATTTTGTAGTTCCCAAGTGTAAGGTTTTGGATATAACCTTGGCCATAGACCTCCTAAACCTTAGTCAATCAAACAATGTACATTCCATTGAAGACTATAAATATACAATAATGTCTTTTACACACTATCACAACCTTTAAAGGCCACAAAAGCCCAACAATAAAGCACGCCCCTTGATGCATGTAAAATTGTGCATTCATATATTTATAAATATTTTTATGGGAAATTATCAACGATACACCTTAATTTTTGGATTGTTGGAAACAAACTTCAAACTTTCCAAAATTTCATCCATACCCTTTTTTCGGGTGAGTAAACGAAAATAGCCTCCACAATAGTCTTAGAACAGTGAATGCATCACTGTTTACTGAAAAATGTGATGGTCATGGCAGGTTGTAAGTCAAATGTAATTTTGAAGCATTACAATACTTAAAGAACCGTGATGGTTACTGGACTATCACGGTTATAATTTAACCGTTTATACCTTCGCCATGGGGCATATGAACTCTTAATAACCGTTATACCTTTTAACAACCATCACGACTGTTCAAATGCTGTGATGCCTCAAATCATTAAACCACCCATGACCATCACGATAGGCTACTGTGATGTCTTCACAATCCTAAGACTATCGCAAAGGCTATTTTGGCAGTAAAAAATGCAAAAAGTGAAGAGGTTTTGGAAAGTTTAAAGTTTATATCTAATAATCTAAAATTTAAGGTATATTTTTTATAATTTTTCTATGAGAAATTATCACAAATATACATTAATTTTCATCTATTTAGAAAAAAAAACCAAAACTTTCATAAACTTTTTCTATATACTTTTTCTTCAATTTTGGGCAATTTGTGACTAAAATTATATATAGAGAGGGAGAGGGTCCAAGTCGCTGTATAAATGTAAAAAGAGAGAGAGAGAGGAGGCTCTGAACCTCTGTGGACAGACCGAAATATTGAAATGGGATTGGTTGTAGCAGCACGCTCTAATTGTTTTCACACTGTTTCTTAACATCTTCATCTATCCAATTTGGGCTTGTAGTCAAGGGCTTTAATGGTTTTGGGAACAATTAGAGTTGTTATTCTACTATATAAAATAGGTATTCATTACAATATTCTAAGTACCGTATAAAATGGGGTATTTATTACGATACTTAATAGATCTTTCTTGGTAATGCGAGTGAAGGTCATTTTGGTCACAAAATACCTAAAATTGAAGAAAAATGGTGTGGATGAAAGTTATGAAAGTTGGTTTTTTATTTTTTTATTTATTTTAAATACACCAAAATTAGATATATTTTTTATAATTTTCCTAAAATATTCGGAAGGTTGGAAAGAAATATAAAATATTTGGGCCGAAATTGGAACCACTTCCTACTAGATATGCCGTAACAGTGTCCATGTAAGGCCGCTAAGAATCTGAAACCTCTCGCACAAACGTCTTGCTCCACTTGAAGGCAGGATTTTCGCTGTGAACAATGTTCAGATATCTCTACAGATCCTCTATACGCCCCACCCTTCTCCCTTTCACCATCCTCCATGTATTGCCACTGTTTCCACCTTTTTCTATTCCAATCTCATGCAAATTTTCCATCACAACAATACCTAATTTTTTGTGTTCTTTTTTCTCTTCCTCTTCTTTTGGCTGTTATTTCTTTCTGTTTTGTCCTTGATTGAATTGTTGTGTTTTTGTTTTTTTGTTTTTTTTTCTGGAGAAGAGGGATATTCATAGTAGGAACAAGAAGGCAATGGAGTTCATAGCCAAAGGATGGAGCGCGTTGCAGGAGGTTGACAGGGTTATCGATTATGCAGATTTCAATGACCTAAGACTCATCCCTCACCTCAGGGTAACAAAACCCACAGACCTGTTATTATAGTCTCTCTCTCTCTCATTCTCTATCAATTTCCTTTCAATTTGTCATAATTTAGTTTCTAAAATCATCAAGTATAAAAATAGGCAGCAAAGGAAAATTTTGAACTGGCATTGGAAGCCGATAACTCGAACACCCATGCCAGGTACTGGCTTTCTCGGCTGCATTTCAAATACCATGTGCCAGGAGCTTGTAAAGTAATGTGAGTTGCTCATTGGTTCTTACCTCCCATCTTCTTCTCCTCTTACATTTTCCCTTTGGGTTTGTTTATCGAAATCTTTCTTTCGTATTTGTTAGTTTTCTTTGTTTTCTAGGCTTGTATCGAAGTTCATGATCCACATTTAATTTTGATTAGGAATTCATGCATTTTCCCAATTTATGTGTTGAAATTGGGATGTCAATTTTGAGTAGTTGTTTGATTCTTTAAAAGGAAATTTTTCTTTTATGTTATTTGGAATCGTATGCATGTCATATGTTCTTTTTTTACATTGATGTTGTGTAACTAAAGTTTCATAGAAAAAGATTGATCCGTCAAATTAATCTAGAGGTCATTTCATGTGGTAGCCAGTGAGAGATGAACAAACCGATGGGTTTTAGGTAAGTTGGAGAAGGCCCAAGTTTTTAATAAGAAAAAATGTCTAGGAAGTGTTTGAAGAAGTGAGAGGAGAAACAGGTGCGGTCTCAATTTTCATTTGTAGAGCCCTTAAGAGAAGTCGATTATGCAGTCAAAGCTCTGGGGTCGTCATTATCGTATCCAGATTTTTTAATGCATGAGACTTGTGGAATCATTCATTTCCTGCTTGGTATTGCAAGCAACACCGATTGTGAGATAGATTAGAAAAGATCCTTGTTTATATTGTAAGCTTGCAAGTTGGTTTTTAGGGTTTTTCTTTTATAAAGCAAGTGTTGGACAAGAAAAAGATAGAGAAGAGAATAATTGATTTTGGGTCTTGTAGAAGATCTTTTTGGGTGGACTCTTTAGATCCAAAGAGAAGGTATAATCTCTCAACCTTGTGTTTTTTCTTTAGCTCATATAACTTTCTTTGCCCTACTTCCTTCCATCAATTCGTATTAGAGCCTTGAGATCCATGCATCATGGTACCATAAAAAACACGCAGTTATCCATTTATGGAATGTCATGGATCAAAAATTTGAGAGAGACAAAAAAGACCTGAAAGAAAGCCTTGGAAAAATAATGTAATAACTATGACCAGAACTACTCTAACAAGAATATATAGAAGTAGAAGACAGAAAATCAATCTCTAATCTCAAAAAAAAAAGTTAATCTCTAATCAAAGCATTAATCAAACATTTGTGACCTTTTTGTTGTAGAAAACTGTGGACTATAATTGGTATTTAAATGTTAAATAGATTAAAGGCTGGGATTTAATTGTGTTTAGGATTTCTTAAGAAACAAGTTAGGTTTTAGGCTTTTTCTTCTATAAAATATATGCGCACTGGACAAGTAAAAGATAGAGAAAAGAGAAGAAGAATTGATTTTGGGTCCTATAATTAGATATTTTCCTATGGTAAGATCTTTTTGGGGAGGACTACCATGCAAACCTAGAGAGATGGTCAAAATTTGTCAACGTTTATGGTGGACTCTCCTACAGACCAGAGAGGGTATAAAAATCTCATCTTTTATTTTATTTTTGTTTTTATGATTTATTTATTTTGCTTGTCCCTCTTCCCTTTATCAATATTAAAAAAGAGTGAGAAAATGGGTTGAGGGCAAAACCATACAAAAGGAAAAAATTCTAGAAAAAACAAAATATTACTTGAATATGTCAGGTGAGAGATCTAGGTTTGCTATGGCCTTTGGGTGAACATTGTCCTTCTAGCTATTAGCCTGTTTCCCTTTTTAATATTCATGTTAGGCAATGTTCAGAGAGGAAAAAGAGGAGGAGGGGGGGGGAGGGGGGTTGTTGGAGTTTGTTCTAAAGGGATTGCACTGACAAAGAGAGAGGGATTTACGGAGAGAACAAAGGAATTTTGAGAGAGGCCCCTTTGTCAATTGAGAGTGAGATTAGAGGTTGGTTGAGTGAGAGTTTCACATACACACACACACACACACACACAGATAGGTTTTGTTGAAGAAGTTGAAGGTGGAGTTCAATTTATGGTTTTTATTGTTTTGAGTTTATCTTCTTCTTCTTCTTCATTTTTTTTTTTTTTTTTTCGGTTTTGATCTTGGAATTGGTTTTGTTAGTTTTGAATTGGATTTGTTAATATGAAATCAATTAGTTTTGTTAATTTTAATGATTTTGAATTGGTTTTGTCAATTTTAAATTAGATTTATTTATATTAATTTTGAAAGTTAGTGAAGAAATAATTTTAAAGTATTACATATATTAAGAGAAATTTACACTAATATCCCCCAAATTACCGATATTGAAAAAATCCCGTTCAAAATTTTGTTATTACGCTCATACGAATCTTTTTCTTTTCCTTTTTATTTCTTTTAAATTGGCCTATTTTTGGACCTTGCAGTTCCGAAATTGAGTTTGCGGTTTCTGACAACTTCGGACCTTCAAGGTCCAAAGTAAGGGCAACATGGAAAAAGAAAAAAATAATAATGAAAAAGAAAAAAAAATAATAAAAAAAAATTGGTATGAACGTTATAACAAATTTTTGGGGTGAAATTCTTAAATAACTGATATTTGGGGGGATGTTCGCATAAATTTTGCTATATTATGTGATCTATAATACTACATAACTTATATAGTCTATGGCGTGTGTATATATATATATATATATATATATATATATATATATATATATATATATATATTCGGGCTGGGCCAAGGTAGGCTTGGGCCCCACCCAAACTTAAAACATGCCTTTGAAGCCCAGCCTAAAACCTTAAATTTGGTGTGAACCCTGCCTGAATACCACGCCCTTCCCAAAAGCCTGCTGGCAGATCCAACACCTTGGCAGTGTTACTCATTACTTGTCATAAAAAATCTCAAGTCATCTTCTGCAAAAAATTACAAGAAAAACCTTCTTGATAATATACATTTTTTTACATGCATACATACACAAAATGTGAATGCCAGAATACATGTATGTATGTGTATATGCGCATCTATGTGTATATGTATGTACATGCTCATGCACACTCACACAACTATGTATACAAGTAGGTATATGTGCATCTATGTCTCGGTATATGACTATGAGTATTTGATGAGGTATGTTTAACACAAGAAGAAAACCATCATGCGAAGTATGTATTTGAAAAAACAAATCGCACTCTAGGCCAATTGGTTATACAAAAGCTTATATAGCATAATAGTTGATGAGCTATGTTTCATTGATGTTCATGTTTGCAATTATATGTGATGAGCTAGTTTTTGCCACTGTTGAGAAACTCGGTGACCTGGCTCAGGACTTAGCTGGTCTGGGATGAGTTAAATTGTCGAATACCAAGTCAAATAGGCAAGTATCATCTTGTAAGACTCATATAATCTTCAGAACGTTCTGTAATTTCTTGAAGGACTCAGACGAGATCTGAGTAATACCCAACCGACTCATATAAGACTACGTCCTGCCAAAAACTCAGTGAGTTCCTAGTTGAGTCTACTTGTTTTAGGACTATGTTAGGTGCCCAAGCCAAGTTGACTGAAGCAATTTCTAACTCCTAAATGTAGGGTCTTTGAACAATAATATATTGTGGATCTCATATTTTTCTCTGCAATCCACATGCATGTACTTGCATCTCTCTCAATCGATCCTGTTACCATAGGATCAATTTCTGTTGTCTCTTAACAGATTGCTATTGGTATGCCTCCACTTTATTTTATATGACATGCACATAATGCATACATACTTTTGCACAAACATACTTTTGCATTATAGTTGATGAGCTATGTGTTTCGTTGATGTTCATGTTCGCAATTATATATGATGAGCTGGTTTTGCCAGTGTGGAGAAACTCATGACCTGGCTCAGGACTTAGCTGGTCTGGGATGAGTTAAATTGTTGAATACCAAGTCAAATAGGCTAGTATCATCTTGTAAGACTCATATAATCTTCAGAATGTTCTGTAATATCTTGAAGGACCCGGACGAGATCTGAGTAATACCCAACAGACTCATATAAGACTCAGGTCTTAACTACGTCCTGCCAAAAACTCGGTGAGTCCCTAGTTAAGTCTACTTGTTTTAGGACTATGTTAGGTGCCCAAGCCAAGTTGACTGAAGCAATTCCTAACTCCTAAATGTGGGTCTTTGAATAATAATATAGTGTGGATCTCATATTTCTCTCTGCAATCCACATGCATGTACTTGCATCTCTCTCAATCTATCCTGTTAACATAGGAACAATATTCTGGTGTCTCTTAACAGATTGCTATTGTTATGCCTCCACTTCATTTTATATGACATACACATAATGCATACATTTGCACAAACATGTGTGGTTTCAAGAATATCAGAGTGGTTATTTGCATACAGCCACTAATATGTATGCTAGTAGTTTGTGGAACTTTAAAATACAAGACAAACAAATTACTACTCTGCAAGTTCACACCACTCTTTAGCTGTTTTACATCCCACAATACTTGATTAAATGGGTTTTCCAATAGGAGAGGAAAACCATAGTTAATGTGTGCTCTGCATCAGTAAATATTTTGATTGTGAAAACTATTTTTAAATGACAAAAAGGAAGCCTTCAGTGGAGATATCATGCTCCTTGTGAGTCTGTCAATGACTGTTTACACTGGCTGCACCTTTATCTTTTGGTTGACATTCACAACGTTTAGTTTGGCATGTAGATTTGCACTTCCCTTTTTATAATTGTAAACAATCAATATTGTTGACTGATATTTTGAAATGTTTACATCACTGATTTTGTTGTTATCATCCCCATTACATAGTGGGGCTGCACTACTTGTTGATGCTGCGGACATGGGGGATGCAGATTCACAGTATGAGCTTGCTTGTCGTTTGCGAGCAGAGGTTGGTAACTTGAAGATGGTTCCAACTTCAATAATATGAGTCTTATTTTGCTCCCTTAGATACAATAGGTTTGATATGGTAATAGAAATTCATGAGCCCAATTTTCTTTATTCAGTATGGCTAAATGCTTTATTCACTCTTATATTGAGCGTCTTACTTAAATTTCTTTTTGATTGGAAAAGGACCTCTAACTTCAATTTCTATGCTACTATACCTAGTTTTTGTCAGACTTCAACTTATCTTGATTTAAATTTATGATATATGACATCCATGTAATATATTGGATCTCAAAATGGAATTGCTTTGCATGGTCTCATTCTGTAAGCCTGTAATAAAAGCCTTGAGAGGTTTAGTTATGATAAAACGAAACCTCTAATACTTATAGTGAGACCTAGAGCAGGATTTGTGAAATATTTGTCAATAAATATCAATTGCCAATAAAATGAGAAGGAACATAATTTGGAAGGCTAGATGATAGTCGGTGGGCTTCACTATTCTTGGAAGCAGTACTTTGTCAAACATTTCTAAGGCTTAGAACTAGAAGGATAAACAACATTTGATATGGGAAGGATATGCATATTGGATATTGCAAGTGTGCTGCTATTTTGTACCTTGGGGGTTGTTTCATTGTATTTAGGGAATTATGAGTTATTTTGTAAGATTCCCACTAAATGGACGAATTACATTCAGGATTTGAGTCCTACCAGTGTTTTAAAATGCGGGAAGTGGCCCGATGCGTTGGGGGGCTCAATGCGGTCTAGATGCGGGTGCATCACCCCGATGTGGTCAATAAATATAAATAAATTCTAAAAAATCTTAAAAAATAGGTTCATGCATAGAAAAAAATATGGAGGTGATTTATGTGATAGTAGGCATTTCGTTTATTCATTAACTCCAAAAGTCCTAGCTGTCGGAGATTTTGTATTCACTATCCCCTGACAGATCATAGAAGACATTAGAAAGTAGAATTTAGAAACTTGAAACTAGCTTCATAAATCATTCAACAACCATAATCACAAATTTGCAACTACAAACTTTAAAGTTACAAAATACAAACCAAAAGTCCATGAAGATTAAAGAGTTCAAAAGTAAAAACAAATCATCATCATTCTCAAGTCTTGAGATTCTAAATTTCAAATTCAAATCCTAATCTGACAAGTCTTAAGAGTTTCCATGTGCATCATCATCATCACTATCATCCTCGACAGCCTCCACATATTGTGTTTCTTCCTTGGTCTCCTATGAGTCAGCCTCCTCCTCCTCCTCCTCCTCGACCTCTAGAGTTGATGTGCAACTGGAGCCAACTCTTCTCCTTTGTGCTCTACTGGTAGAAAACAAGGAAACAAGCAAAAGTAACAGATGTTATTGTCTTGTTTCTACTTTCTACTTTTACATTTCTTAGATATGTTAGATTTTAGAAAATTGAAATTTGAAATCCAAGAAATAAGGATTAAGGACTTACATGCTCAAATGCACTCCAATTGCGTTTGCAACCAGATGAGCTACATGTGAGACTCAACATTTGAATACCGAGACATTGTAAATTTGGTCTCGCTTCCATATTTTGCCCACTAGTACCCGTATAACATTTTATAATTTAGATTTTAGATAAATGTTTAATTATTTATATAAATGGAACTATACATTATGCAAGTAAAAAATTGTAAAGCAAACAAAATAGAAATTAGAAAGGGTACTTTACTTTTGGCCTTTACATGGATCTGTAGTGTCCCTGTTTAGAGTAGCAATCTCTCTCCCAAAGTTTCCCAATGCTAAATTGAACTAAATCAATTCTTGGCTCTGGATATCATCTTAGATATCTTTGTTACGGACCAACCTCTCAAGCACATATAAGAACCCACCATTTTTTACACAATCAGACTCAATGGATGGGTGCTTGTAGTGAAGAGATGGATTTAGAAAGTAATTGGCTGAATGTAGGTGCCTGTAAAGCTGGTTATCCCATCTCCTATCAATAATTCCAAGTATAGCTTTGTATTTATTTTCATCATCCTTTAAAGCGTTTTTTATCTCTCCTTTTACCGTAGTCATTGCCTCATGTACGTAGCCCATGGTGGGCTTCACTTCATAATCAACCAATCAAAACGCTCTCACTAAAGGGCTAGCCACCTCCAATGCATGACATATCTGATTCCAAAGACCTGTATTGAGAATAATTTGTTTAGCCTTTCTCCCATCCCGATGCTTTGACCACTTACCTTTACTTCATTGCTTTAAATCAAACATAGTCCTCAAGGCATTTTTTTGCTTGCATAGGCTTTGAAGAGTGAGAAATGATGTGGCAAATCTAGTGACACCCGGTCTCACTATATCTCATTTCTTTGTAAAACTCGTCATCATGCTAAGGACTGTGGTGTGATTATAAATAAATCCAACAACAAACATAGCTTTTGAAATCACCCCACTAAATATAGATGTTGTACCCATTTCCTTAATTATGAGATTAACACAATAAGCTGCGCAAGGAGTCAAAACATATGCGTCCTCTTCAAAGTCAAAAAATGCCCAGCTGCAGCGTAATTGGTACCATTGTCTGTGACAATTTGTACCACATGTATCTATCGAACAAACTCTACAATCTCATCCATCAAGTCAAATAAGTAGCATCTTGTGACTTGTCTGATGCATCAACGGACTTGACAAAAAAAGTACTTGTTGGATAGTTAACCAAAAAATTAGTGAATGCCCTTGACTTTCCATCGGACCATCTATCACACATAATAGTAGCCCCAAGGTTATTAGGCTTAGTATATCTGAATAGGTCAAAGAATAAACTTCGCCAAAAAAAAGTTAGCTTTATTTTCTCTGCTCTGTTGTTTTTTACTGCTTCGAAGGGCTTTGGCCAGCCTTTCTTCCGTGGAAGAGCCAGAGTACTTCTCCCAACCTTCTCTTTGAGAAATCAAAATTTTATTAACATTGGATATAAAATCCTTCAATAAGGGCTCCCTAATTTCTTGTAGTGTAGGAGGAATAAGTCTTAGGCCAAATTGCCCAATTGCTTGGACCATACATGCAAAACTATCAAGGGCTAGAGTATTCAAATGAATGCCAGCCATGTAAAATCACTTTGCAAAGTACTTACATACGTTTCTTTCTCTCTTCTTTCTTGTATCGATTTTCAATTGTGGTTTTTTTTTATTCCCTCCTCTCTTGAACCACAATTTCGGGGTCAGGGGTGAAAAAATTATCCATTGGCCCCTTAGAGAGGTTTTTTTTTTTTCTAACATTACCACGAATATTTATAGCCCTCTCTGTTGACATTTGAGCACACCTTTGCCTCATTCCAACTTCTAACATTTCCGCCTCATCTTATCATCATTAAATAATTGAATTTCATCAATTAATTCTTTTCGTTTCTTTTATTTTCTTCTCTTTTTAATTTTTTCAAGCTATCCATGTATTCTCTAATCTCCTTTTTTGCTTTGGTAACTTGTGGGCATGCTCTTACATTCCCAGAAATACCGGCTAATTGTTCTTTTTGCCGCAAAATACCCCCATATAAGTATTTCCACAAAGCATACAAATAACACAATTTCGGTCTTTCTTTTGGATTTTTTAGTTTTGTATATTTTGAAGCCGGATCCTTGTTATTAAAACATAGTGAAGAAGACATTGCCCCAAAATAAAGTATTACTATAGTAGGAAAACAAAATTACCGATTACTTGAAGCAAATATTGATTGTTTCTCGGCCCTTGAAACCCTCAATGTGTTGTCAAAACTTAGCTAAAACTTCCTCAAATCAACACCCAAAATACACATATCAACATTCAAAGATCAACCAAGACGAAAATCTAAGAATTTCACCAAAATAAATTTCCTCTTTTTTTTTTTTTTTATTGATTTGATGAAGTAAAGGCCATGGATGTGGCTATTTTTGGTTGTTTGGGGGGTTTAATACCCCCCCCCTTTTTGGAGATCAAAAAGTCGAAAATACCCCTTCTTGAGGGGCTTTTTTTAACATCACTCGATGGCCGCATATGTGCCCTATGCGGAATGCGACCACATATGCGAAGGGATGCAGCGCATCCCTCCAGAGCACATATGCAGCCTCATGGACTACGGATTTTATATGGCTGCTTTGTAAATTTAGGCCGTTTAGGGAGTGAGATCCACACTAGACCCTTGTGATGAGATTCGAAGGGTTGTATTCAAATCATATGGTCTTTGATTGAGCTGAAATTTGGGATTTTCCCTATTTCCATCATACCTTCTTATCATAAAAGCTTTGAATCATTTGGCCTTGGATTTCATTTTTTCGAAACTGTTAACTCTTTACTGAAATGAAAGTGAAGATACAAAGGCAGAGCCCCCCAAGTTGGGGGCAAAAATAAAACAGACTAGGATAGGTAACCCCAGAGAGGACCCAATAAGAAAGCTGTAAAATCTAAAACTCGTAAATGAGACCGAAAGATCCTTCCACATGCTTTCCTAATCTTCCGTTGTGGAGGTGCTAGAGAATGACACATGGGTGAGCGTGGTGGTGTTCGTGGAAAGTTAGAGAGAGAAAGAGTGTTAAATTCAAATATCAACGACTACCTAGAGAGAGAGAGGGGGTGTTGTTTAGAGAGAGGAATACTTTGTCTTATGGTATGTGCTAAAGTCAAAAAGAAAAGGGACAACTTCTAGAGAAAGAGAGAAGGAAAGAGGGTGGGGTTTAGTCTTTAGAGTGAGATACACTCTATCTCCATTGGTTTGTTGGTCTTGAGGGTCTTGTGGTAGAGTGGTGGTGGTGGTGGTGGTAGCTAGGCGATAATGATGGTGCAGTGGTTTGGTGGTGGTAGAGTGGTGGGTAGGAGGTGGTGCTGGTCGTGGAAGCCAACATGCAACAATGTTGGTGGTAAGAGTAGCGGCTAGATTGTGGTGGTTGGGCTTGCAGCGGTGGTGATAGTAGTGGTGGTGGGGTGGGTAGCAGGATAGATGTGGCTAAGTGGTGGTGGAGGCTTCATTAGGGCCTTTGGTAGTGGTAATAGAGTGATGGTGGCAGAGAGCGAGATGGGAGTGGTTGGTGTCAGGGTACGGGTCGGGTCTCGGGTCCTGGGTTTCATTACAGGTACAGGTACGGGTACTAGTACAGGTATATGGTTCTTTGGACCCATTGGGTCCGGGTCCAGGTCTGGGTCCTGGTATGGGTCCATCACTGCCTATTCGGATTAGGGTCCGGGTTCAGCAGGACCCGACCCATTGCCACCCCTAGTGCTACCATCGAGGCCCAGCATATGACGTTGCTAGAATCTCCTTCGACGATGAGGGGGCAAGTCCAATGCTCGACAAAAATTCACAAACCTTCAAGACGGGCAAGGGCTTCCGCTGATTGGGCGTCGGAATGACTGATTGATTTGGAAAATGACGCAAGAATGAGGCCCTCATTGTTCCGGAAGAGGCCACCTATGCCTGCCTGACAGGGTTACTCAAGGAACGTGGATTTCGTAGGGACCCTTTGTAAATTGGGGGCTGATTTGGATATCCACACTGTGCCTTTAACTTCACAGGGGCAGATCTTGATCACCTAGCGTGGGATTGGCCTGATTTTTAAGGGGCAGCCTTGGATTAAATATCCAACTGTCAAATTGCGGTCCCGAGCAGGATTGACCCAAGTTTTGAGCATACTCTCTTCTAGGCCGTCTGATTGCCATCCTAAGCACCTAACTGGCTCCGATTTTCTTCATTCTTGGCTGAGGGATTCCTTTTATCCTCTTAAATGCGCCACTTTGAGCTCAATCTGAGGTTTTTTTTCTTGATTGTACCCAATTATGATGGTTCATTCAATATTTTGGCAGTTATCGTGCTTGGTCTTTGTTCGGCTGATAGGCCTCATGGGTTTCTCCTAGCAGGCTACCATTTTGACTTCTTTCTTTATTTGGGGTGACAAAAAGGCCCTAAAAGAAAGGTAGGAATCCGGGGTTTCACTTCCTTGGGAGCATAGTCCAGTATTATGCTCCACAACGACAACTACTACCCCACAGTGACTTTATTTTGCTTCAAAATGCCCCTAAACAACTGGTTATGGACATCCTTCATGTGTTTAATCATACTGTTAGCATCTAAGTGTCCTTGCCCATTAACTAGTAGAGGAAAGTCCTAGTGTCTCTTCTTGTCACCTACTATGCTCCAAAGTAGGTAATTAAGCGTTTTGCTTACACCTCAGTTTGACCATCAATTTGTGGATGATAAGCGCTGCTGAACTGTACTGTAGCTCGGTACCCATCTTGTGCCATAAAGTTCCCCAAAAGTGGCTAAGAAATTTGATGCCCTTATCCAATGCAATCGCTTTTGGAGTACCATGAAGTCTCACCATTTCACAGAAACATAAGTTGGCCACATGAGTAAGTATGCCATGGGCAAACAAGAAGCAATCTACAGTCGTGTTGTCATCCACAGAAGCAGAATATACAACGGCCATGATGACCACATGCGAAAGTACGTGGTTGACATAATTACTTAAAGGAGTTTGGAGAAGCCATGGACTACGATGTTCTAATTCATAACGATACCATCAATTCGATCATGCTAGCATCAAATCTAGTCTTCAATAGACACATGAAGCTCATCGAGGTGTACTATAACTATATTCATGAAAAAGTGTTAAGTGAGGAGGTTGACTTAATACACAGTTCAACTAATGAACAAGTAGCTGATATCCTCACTAAAGCATTGAATTAAGAGAAGACAATAAAATTCAAAGCAACCCTTAGGCATGATAGATACTGAAACAACTTAGCAATGAAGGGGGGTGTTAAAGATAAGCATTGCTAAGATTAAGGTGCTTAGGGTGGAAGTTTTGAGTGTTGACGGATACGGATGTAATGCACAACACAAGAAAAAATTAGTGCGGAGAGAGAATTTTTATTTCAATAATTCTTTGGCCTTGGTGGACTGTTGCACACTCTTTCTCTCTCTACAATTTCTATCTAGGCTCAATGGCCTCTCTCTTTCTCTCTACAATGGCATGATGGCCTCCCTTCTCTTTTATCGAATTTTCTCTTTCTAGGCTAAGCCTCACGATGGTGCTCCCCATCTATCTACATGACCCAACTTTGACTCCACAAAACCCATGCATCTCCGTATCAGCCTCACGTCCCTCCACCTATATATATACTTCTAACTTTTACTAATCCTAGTAGGATTAGGTAGAAACCCATGCTTATCCTAATCCTAATAGGACTTTATTTAAATAACCCTTGACATATGGACTTCTCGTGAACCCGAACTTTATCTTGTACTAATTATCCATGGCATAGATCTCTTTAATCTTATCCATGTTTATCTTTAACGCCCCTTTCATTGCTAATTTGTTCCATCATCTTTCATGCCCAAGGCTTACTTGAATTATCTTTCTTCTTCTGATTCAATGTTTTAGTGAGGATATCAGCTACTTGTTCATTGATTGGAAAGTGTATCAAGTCAACCTCCTTGCTTAACTCCTTCTCACAAACGTAGTAATTATGTACCTCGATGTAGTTCATGCGTGCATGGAAGATTGGATTTGATGCTTGCATGATCTAATTAATTTTGTCACAATGAATCGGAACACTGCAGTCCATGGCTTCTCCAAACTCCAATGTGTAAACCACATACTTTCGCATGTGGCCGTCATGGCTGCTCTATGTTCTGCTTTGTGGATAACAATGCTACTGTTGACTGCTTCCTACTTGCCCATGACACACTTGCAAAATCCAAATTGAAATTGCATCTAGATATTGAGCGACAAGTGGTTGGGCATTCTGCCAATCTGCATCACATTGACCTTTTATCTTGATAGGAATTTCATGTTCTATAAAACATGCCTTCATTGATGGTTGTCTTCACATACCTCCATATTTGCTTCACTGCGTCCATGTGTGGTTTCCTTGGCTCTTGCATAATTTGACTCACAATCCCAACTGGATATGCTAAGTTTGGTTGGGTTATGGTTAGGTAAATCAGGCTACTTACCATCGCTATATTGTCTAGCATCTGCAATGAGATCACTATAATTCTTTGACAACTTGTAGTTTGCATCAAGTGGTGTTGCAATTGCCTTTGAACCCATCATCCTGAGCTTTGCAAGTCGATCTAATGTGAACCATTGCATGACCAATATGCCTCTTTCATCTCTTATAACTACAATCCCTAGAAAATATTGAAGTTCACCTAAATCTCTCATTTCAAATCTTTGAGAGAGAGACTCCTTAATTCTTTCAACTTCACTTGGGTTGTTGCCCACAATGAGTAGATAATCAATAAAATCACACAAGTATTTGTTCCTCTTGAAGAATGATTGATGAATTTGCAAGAATCTCGTGTGGAGAGAATAAATCCTTGTGAGTGAAAGAACTCTCTTACTTTGTCAAACTACGCTCTAGTGCTTTTTTCAAGTCATATAGAGCCTTCTTTAACTTGCACAAATATTGAAGCTTCATAGGATCTTATATCTTGCTAACTGATGCATATTCACTGCTTTGTCAATTCTCCATTTAAGAAAGCATTTTTCACATCCATATGATGGAGCTTCCAACCTTTCGCTGCTGCCAAGGCAATGATCACACAAACACTTGTATACTTTGCAGTTGGGCTACGTGCCTCTTCATAATCCTCCCCATATGTTTGAGAAAACCCTTTGGTCATCAACCATGCCTAATATTGCTCAATTTAATCACTGGATTTACATTTTATTTTGTAAATCCACTTGCAACCAATTGCTTTCTTGCCATATGGAAGAGGACCCAAATCCCTTGTTTGATTCTTGGAAAGTGCACTCATCTCTTCTTCTATAGCATGTTGCCACTTCAAATTACACGTTGCTTCCCCAAAGCTTTTTGGTTCATGCTCATCTATGACCTACACCATGTATACATAATGCATAATATAGACATCATACTTATTTAAGCCTTTTAATAAAATACCGATGCCTTTCTGGATATCACTTGATTTGTTCTTGAGTCTAGGAGCTTGTGAGAGTAATATCCTTTTCTTTTGATGGTGAGGGAATAGCTGGCTTCGAGGGGGACTTTGGATTTTCTGTGGTTGGTGAAGATTCCTCTTCTTCTTCAACTTCTTGTAGATCTTGATGCCATTGTGCCTACTCATCGAATTTCATATCTCTGCTTTCATAGATGTGGCAGGTTACTGGATTTATGGATCAATATGCTTTTCTTTCTGATAAATATTCTAGTGGCATTGTCATCAAGTTTTTCATGATCCTCATCAATGCGCTTTACATAGGTTATATACATGAAGATGTGTGATATATGGTTTCTTCTTGTAGAGTACCTGATATGGCACCTTAATTCCATCTCTAAGAGGCATGCGATTGATGAAGTACACTGCATTGCGCATTGTTTCGGCCCAATATACATTAGGCAGATTCATTACGTTCATCATTGCACGAGTGGCTTCCATGATGTGGTCATTCTTCCTTTCAGCGATCCCATTTTGTTAAGGCATCCCAGCATATGTCAGCTGCCTTCTAACTGTTCTTTTTCAAGAAATCATCAAATCCCTCTTCCATGAACTCCCCATTATTATCTGTCCTGAATTTCTTGATTCTTGCTTTGAACTCATTCTCTACAAGTGGTTTGAATTCTTTGAAGTGCCTAAATACTTAAGATTTGTTTCGCAGAAAATAAATCCATGTATACCTAGAATAATCATCAATGAAAGTGATATGGTGCCTCATGCACCTATGAGATTCAACTGAACTTGGATACCACACACCACTATGGATGTTCTCCAGTAGGTATCTTGTTGTAGTGGATGATTGGATAAATGGATGCTTTGTAGCCTTTGCAAATGCATATGTTTCATAAATATGATTCCTATCAAATTGTATCATAGGCATATTCTAGTCACTAGTTCTTCCCTGTCATATCTTTTAGCTTAGGAGATTGCAATGCCTCATTCTCTTGTGCCACATGTCTGAAATATCAGTAAAGGAACTCTTCATAATAGAGGGCAAATCCATGCTCATAGTAAATAAACGACCGACTTTCTTTCTATAAGCAACAATCCTTCCGTCTTCTTTTAATCAGATTTCACAACCTCTTTTACCATAAATTACGTTAAGCCTTGATCTACCTATTGTCCCCATAGACATAAGTTTTTTGGTAAGTTTTGGAACATAAAGAACATTGGAAAGGTGCTTGATATTTCTATTGGGCACTTGTAATGTAATGTTTCCTCTGCCTTTAACTTATAGAGTGTTGCCGCCCCCCATCAAGACTCCAAGCATATCAGACAAGGCTTCTTTGGTGGTGAAGAGATAACCTCTTGGTGTCATATGACTTGAATGTGTTGAATCTATGTGTCACTATTCTTTGCTCTCATGTCCAACATTAACACAAAGTACTTCAATTTTATCCTCATAAGCTTATTTTTCGTCCTCTTGTTTTCCTTTGGCAACATAATTTCCTTAGTTGTACCAACAATCTTTGGCATAATGTCTGACTTTTCCACAAGTGTTGCAGGAATTTTCCCTTGATCTAGGGCTTTACGAGACTCACTTTTCTCATTATTTTGTGATTGTGGTCAAGATTCTTTATTATTTTAGGGCCTTCTTGAACTATGATATCTTCCTCTACCTCTTCCATGGGAATTAGTAAATAAGGCCTCATTCTGGTCTTCCATTTTCTTGAGATAATTTATTTACTCTAATTTCCTCCTTTCAAGTAGTGCTTCCTCTTAAAGCAATAGGCTTATAGCTTCTTTCATGTGTGGCTTGGATTTTTGAGTCATCACCTGCATTGCATCAATCCCAGTCCTTAGATTTTCAAAGATGATAGCACGCGGGTGTCATTCTCCATCTTTATACCAATTCCTTCCAATTGATCACTTAGATCATTCACTTTTCGGGAAAATTCTGTGATGGAGCCATGATCTTGCTTATATGCCTGTAATTCTGCTTCCAACAATGCCTTCCTAATGCCGCTTGTCTATTTGTGCACAGTGGCCAACTAATCCCAAGTTTCTTTTGTTGTTTCAACATTCCTCACATGCGAGAACATATTGGCACACATGCGATCTAAATTGGGGGCAGAGCGGTGCCATTCTATTTCTTCCATGACACAAGTGTATCATGAGCAATTGGTCTAGGTTCAGATCCATTCGCTACATTCCATAAAACTTGCCCTAGCAAATAGCTTCTTAACCACATTTTCCAATCTCCATAATTCTTTGCACTTAAAACTTTGAGAACAATGGCACTTGATGTTGACATGGCAATATTTCCTCTCTTTTTTTGTCGTTTCCTTCCTTGTTTTGGAAATAAAAGAAAACCAGCTGCAAAATATAATTGAAGATTTGAATGAACAACTAACTTCTAATCACAACTCCCGTATCTTAAGAAGTTGGCTTTGACACCATCTTAAAAGTACGTGCGAAAGCTTTGGGTGTTGGTGGGCACGATGTGATACACTCAAAAAAAAAAAAAAAAGGCAAAGAAAATTTTTATTTCAATAATTCTTTGGCCTTGGTGGCTACGTACGCTTTCTTTCTCTACGCTCAATGGCCCCTCTCTCTACAATGGCACGGTAGCTTCCCTTCTCTTTTATCTAATTCTCTTTCTAAACTAAGCCTCACCCTCACACTACCCCTCTTCTCTTTTCTTTACATTACCCAACTTCACCTCTCTTACAAAACCCATGCAGTGTATCAACCTTATGTCTCTCAACCTATATCTATACTTTCCACTTTTCCTAATCCTAGTAGGACTAGGTAGACCCCATGCTTATCCTAATCGTAATGGAACTCTTTTTAAATAACCCTTGGCGTATGGACTTATCTTGATCCCAAACTTTATTGTAAAGATAACCATACACTTTGTGCACGAATAGTGTGCGTTGAGTGGCTTGTGTTGCGCATGATGCGCAAGTGCACAAGACTGCGTACTAAGTGCACTTATTTAGTATTTCATGCGCATCTGTTTAGGAAACATAGTGCAAATCGTATAATGCATAAGTGCGTAACGCTCGTCATAAATGCGAGCAACATCGCTACACTTTGCACACGAATAGTGGGACTCTATCTAAATAACCTTTGGCTTATGGACTTATCTTGATCCCAAACTTTATTGTAAAGATAAGCATTGCTAAGTTGGGAGTCCTATAAGCATGAGGCTAGGATCTAGGATGTAATGGGATTATCTAGTTGCAATTCTATTGGTATTAGGATAAGCATAGGGGTCTACCGAAGCCTACTAGGATAAGGAAAAGTAAAAAGTTATAAATAGGTGATGTGGGTCGTACATGAGGTACAAGGGCTTATGGAAAAAGTAAGAGAGAGTATGGTTTAGAGAGTTGTAATGTGAAATGAGGTAAAAAAGAGGTACGTGAGGGTCTAGTGTGAGACTTAGTCTAGAGAGAAAATTAAATAAGAGAGAAGGCTAGCTACCGTGCCATTGTAGAGAGAGAAAGGGAGGCTTTTGAGCCTAGAGAGAGAATGTCGTAAGAGAGGTGTGTAATAGCCCATAGAGGCCCCGAGGGTTTTTGAAATAAAAGTTCTCTTTCTACCTTAATTTTTTCTTGTGTACATCACATCGTGCTTGTCAACACCCAATGCTTCCGCATGTACTTTCAATATGGTATCAAAGCCAACTTATTAAGATTAAGGACTTGGCATTGGAGGTTAGTTCTTCCTTTAGATCTTCAATTATTTTTTTGTACTTGATTTTTTTATTACCAAAAAAATGAGTAAAGAGAAAAAGGGGGAAGAAAATGAGAAAAGAAATATTGCCATGTCGACCCCAAATGCCATTGTTCCCCAAGTTTTGACTGCAAAGAATTATGGAGATTGGAAAGTGTGGTTGAGAAGCTATTTGATTGGACAAGGTCTATGACATGTAGTCAATGGGACTGAAGTACTGAACTAGACCAACTGCCCATGATAGACTCGTGTCATGGAAGAAACAAAATGGCATGGCTCTAAACGCAATTCAGATCTCATGTGGGCAACATATGTTCTCCGATGTGAGGAATGTAGAAACAACAAAAGAAGCCTGAGATTGGTTAGCCACTGTGCACGAACATGCAAAAGTAGTTCTAGGAAAGCATTGTTGGAAGCAGAATTATGGGGATTGTCAGCAAGGTAATGGCTCCATTGCAAAATTTTCTTAGAAAGTGAGGGATCTATGTGATCAATATGAACGTTGTAGAGATAGAAAATGACATACAGAATTGTACGAACTATCAAGGGATCAAACTTATGAGCTATACAATGAAGCTCTGAGATAGAGTGATTGAGCAACGACTAAGGCATGAAACGAGTTTATCTGGAAACCAATTTGGTTTTATGCCAGGAAGGTCAACAATTGAGGCTATTTTCCTACTTAGGCAATTGATTGAGACGTTTAGGGCGAAGGGAAAAGACCTTCACATGGTCTTTATTGATCTAGAGAAAGCATGTGATAGAGTACCTCGAGATTTGATTTGGCAGGTGTTGGAAAAGAAAGGAGACTCCAGACATTGCATCGACTTGGTGAGAGATATGTACGATGGAGTACTAACTAGAGTACAAACAACTAGTGGAGAGACAAGTACGTTTTCAGTAGGGTCAGCATTGAGCCCGTACCTCTGTTTTAATTATGGATGCCTTAACTAAGCACCTACAGGTACGGTGGTACATGTTGTTTGCAATTGACATAATTTTGATCGATGAGACTTGAAACAACGTCAATACAAAGTTAGAACTTTGGAGGAATGTCCTAGAATTCAAAGGTTTTAAAATTAGCCGAACTAACATATAGCATATGGAATGCAAGTTTAGTAATAATAAGAGTGGAGATGAAGAAGTAGTTTAGATTGACAGTCAGGAAGTACAAAAAAGACCACATTTTCAATATCTTGGGTCGAAAATCGAGAAAAATGGAGAGATTGAGGACGATGTCGCACATGGAATTAGAGTTGGGTGGGTGAAGTGGAGATGTGCAACTGAAATTTTATGTGATCGCCGCATACCAATGAAGCTGAAGTACAACACCTGTTAGGAGGTGCGAGTTAGTTCAAGTGAAAGGATTTAAAAGGGTTAGGGGTAAGCCCAAAAGGACGTGGTTGGAAGTAGTCCAAAAAGATATGGGGACTTATGGCCTCATTGAGGGTATGGCCTTTAATAGAGCAGAATGGTGGACTAGGATTCGTGTCGTCAACCCCAATTAATTGGGAAAAGGCTATGATGATGATGATAAAAGATAAAAAAATGACACTCGAGTTGACATCATCTCTGAAAATCTAAGGACTGAGTTTGATACAGTGTGGATGATGATTCAGAAATCCAAATCACCCATGGAAGAAGTGTTAAGCCTATTAATTTAAGAGGAATTACTACTTGAAAGGAAGAAATTGGAGTCAAATAATTATCTCGAGAAAGTGGAAGGCTTGAATGAGACCTTGTGTACTAATCTCTACAAGATGTCTCATGATAGAGGAAGATGTCGTGGTTCAGGAAGGCACCAAAATAATAAAGAATCCCGATCACGATCTTAAAATAATAAACAAGGTGAGTCTCATAAAGCCCAAAGATCAAACAAAGCTTCATGCTATACTTGTGGGAAACTCAGACATTGTGCTAAAGATTGTTGGCGTAACAGAGGAAATTATGTTGCTAAAGGATAATAGGAGGGAGAAAAAGATGCTTTTGAGGATAAAATTGAAGAAGCTCTTTGTGTTAGTGATGGGCATGAGAGTAAAGACAAGTGGTAAATGATCTCGTCACCTCCAAAGAACCTTTCTCTGACTTGTTTAGAGTCCTGACATGAGACAACACTACTCTACAAATTGAAGGCAGAGGAAACATTACACTACAAGTGCCTAATGGAAACATTAAGCACCATTTCAATGTTCTACATGTTCCAATACTTATGCGAGTCCGATTAAGAGATGGAAGGATTGTTGCCCGTGAAAAGAAAGTTAGATGTTTATTTGCTATGAGCATGGATTTCTCATCAATTATGAAGAGTTCCTTTACTTATATTGTGGACTTGTGGCAAAGGAGAGTAGGGCATTGCAATCTCCCTAGGGTAAAAGGCATGGCAGGGAAGAAGCTAACAATCGGGATGCCTGTGATACAATTTGATGAAATCATATTTGTTTAGAATGTGCCTTTGCAAAAGCTATAAAGCATCCAATCATCCTCTACAGTAAGATACCCAATGGAGATCATCCATAGTAATATGTGAGGTCCAGGTCCAATTGAATCTCATGGGCTCATGAGATAGTATGTCACTATCATTGAAGATTATTTTAGGTACACATGGATTTATTTTCTGTGAAACAAATCTGAAGTATTTGGGTACTTCAAAGTTCTTTAAAGATTGAGTTCAATGCATAGATTAAGAAATTCAGGTCAGATAATGGTGGAGAATTTGTGTTAGAGGAATTTGATATTTTCTTGAAAAAGAAAGGCCCTAGGAGGCAACTGACATGTGTTGGGACACCTCAACGAAACGGGATTGCTGAAAGGAAGAATCGGCACATCGTGGAAGCCACTGGTGCATTGATGAACAAAAAGAATCTGCCTAAAGTATTATTGGGCCGAAGTGATGCGCATTGCAGTGTACTCGATAAATTGCATGCTACTTAGAGATAGATTGAAGATGACATATCAGCTACTCTACAAGAAGAAACTAGATATCACCCATCTTTGTGTTTTTCGGGTGCATAGACTATGTGAAGAGCAGTGATGAGTATCATGATAAAAATGATGGCCAAGTCATAGAGTGTATTTTCCTTAGATATTTCATCAGGAAGAATAGCATATCAATGCATAAATTCAGTAACCCGCTGCACCTATGAAAGCGGGGATGTGAAGTTCGATGTGCAAGCACAATGGCATCGAGCTCTATAAGAAGTTGAAGAAGAAGAGGAATCTTCACCTCCCAATGAAGATCCAAACTCCTCCTTCAAGCCGGGTACACGCACACCTTCAAAAGAGAAGAAAACTTTTCCCTCAAGCTCCTAGACTAAGGAGCAAGCCAAGCGATATCTAGAAAAGGCATAAGTATCCAATTAAAAGGCTCAACAATTATTATGTCTATAATATGCAATATGCGTACGTAATGTAGGTCATAGATGTGCAAGAATCAGAAAGCTTTGAAGAAGCAACATGCAATCCAGAGTGGCAGCAGGTATTGGAAGAAGAGATGAGTGCACTTTCCAAGAATCAAACATGGGATTTGGTTCCTCTTCCAGATGGCAAAAAAGCAATTGGTTGTAAGTGGATTTACAAAATAAAATGTAAATCCAATGATAAAATTGGGCGTTATAAGGTGCGTTTGGTGGCCAAAGGGCTTTCTCAAACTTATAGGGAGGACTATAAAGAGGCATGTAACCCAATTGCAATTGCAAAGAATACAAGTGTTCGTGTGATCATCGCCTTGGCAGCAACAAAAGGTTAGAAGCTCCATCAAATGGACGTGAAAAACACATTCTTAAATGGAGAAATTGATAAAGAGGTATGTATGCATCAGCACGAAGGATATGAAGATCCTATGAAGCATCAATATGTGTGCAAATTAAAGAAGGTTCTATATGGCTTGAAACAAGCGCAGAGAGTGTGGTTTGACTAAGTAAGAGAGTTCTTGCACTCACAAGGATATATTCTCTCTACAACAAATTCCTACATATTCCATAGTATTCTTCAAGAGAAACAATTATTTGTGGTGTGGTTTGATGATCTGATCCTCACGAGCAGGAGCCCAAATGAAGTTGAAAGAATTAAGGATTCACTCTCACAAAGATTGACAATGAAAGACTTGGGAGAACTTCAATATTTTCTTGGGTTTGAAGTTTTAAGAGATGAAAGAGGCATATTGGTTATGCAGAAGAAGTTGATACTAGTTCTACTGCAAAGTTCGGGATGATGGGTTCAAAGCCAATTGCAACACCACTTGATTTGACCCACAAGTTCTCAATGAATGATGGGGTTCTCATTGCAAATGCTAGACCATATAGAGAGATGGAAGGTAGCCTGATTTACTTTAACCATAACCCGACTTAGCATATCTAGTTGGGATCATAAGTCAGTTAATGCAAGAGCCAAAGAAACCACACAACCATCAATGAAGATGTGTTTTATGAACACAGAACTCCTATCATGCATGCAAGTCATTGTGATGCAGAGTGAGCAGGATGCCAAACCACTCATTGCTCAATATCCAAATACAGTTTCAATTTGGGCTCTAGGATTATGTTGTAGGCAAGCAAGAAGCAACCTACAATAGCATTATCATCCCCTGAAGCAAAACATAGACCAGCCCTGGTGGCCACATGCCAAAGTGTGTGGTTGACAATTACTTAAGGAGTTTGGAGAAGCCATGGACTAAATGTTCCAATTCACAGAGACAACATAGTTTGATCACGCTAGCATCAAATCCAGTGTTCCATGCACCCACAAGGCACATCGAGGTATACTATCATCGTATTCGTGATAAGGTGTTAAGCAAGGAGGTTAACTTGATACACATTCCAACCAATGAACAAGTTGACTAATATCCACCCTACAATGTTGAATTAAGAGAAGGCAATAAAATTCAAGCGAGCCTTAGACATGAAATATGCTAGAACAACTTAGCAATGAAGGGGTTTGTTAAAGATAAGTGTTGCTAAGTTAGGAGTCCTATAAGCATGGGATTAGTATCTAGGATTAAAAGAGTTCTATTGGTATTAGGATAAGGATATAGGTCTACCTAGTCCTATGAGGATTAGGAAAATTAAAAGCTTATAAATAGGTGATGTGGGTTGGGCGTGAGGTACAAGGAGCTTATGGAAGAAGTAAGAGAGAGAAAGACTGTTTAGAGAGCAATAACGCGAGATGAGATGAAGAAGAGGGGCAGCTTGAGGCTTAGTTTAGAGAGAGAAAATTAGGGAAAAGAGAAGGGTGGCCACTGTGCCATTGTAGAGAGAGAAGGGATGCCATTGACCCTAGAGAGAAATTGTAGAGATTTTTTGAAATAAAAGTTCTCTTTCTGCTCTACTTTTTTCCCGTGTGTGCACATGATATTGTACCCATCAACACCCAAAGCTTCCACACGTACTTTCAACTAGATTTTCATTTTACATGAGCCATGGTCCATAGTGTGGCTCATATCATGGCCTTCTTGTCTCGCTAATTTCTGCCAACAATAAACTGTTTAAAAATGAAGTTGCATAATCGTGTACCTCATTCCTTACTGCTTTATTGCCTTTACAATATTGTATTGAGAATATGGCATGAGCATATAAGGATCGAGCATATTATGCTTTCTCTATTATTGGGCGTCAGCTTTCCATCTCTGGCCGTTTTACTATCATCAAGCTTGCGCCAACTCCACTGCTCCACCCCTTCTATGCCATGCTTATTGTGATAAAGAGGTGTGTTGCGTCCTCTTTCCATTAGCATATATTGAGCCTCCAAATCCTCTTAAAAGTTATAAATTTCTCTTTTACCTGCCCCAAAATCAATCTCAAAACGTTCATCCTCCTAGGTATGGGACAAACTTCCTATTACGTGTCATTAACTCCTACTTGTTTAGCGTATATTACTTAATGGCCACCATGGATCAAAGCGAACCAATAAGAATAATGTGCCATTGTAGAGAGAGAAAGGGATGCCATTGACCCTAAAGAGACATTGTAGAGATTTTTTGAAATAAAACTTCTCTTTCTGCTCTACATTTTTCCCGTGTGTGCACATGACATCGTATCCATCAACACCCAAAGCTTCTACACGTACTTTCAACGAGATTTTCATTTTACAAGAGCCATGGTTCATAGTGTGGCTCATATCATGGCCTTCTTGTCTTGCTAATTTCTGCCAGCAATAAACTGTTTAAAAATGAAGTTGCATAATCGTGTACCACATTCCTTACTGCTTTATTGCCTTTACAATATTGTACTGAGAATATGGCGTGAGCATATAAGGATCGAGCATATTATGCTTTCTCTATTACTGGGCATCAGCTTTCCATCTCTGGCCGTTTTACTAATGTCATCAAGCTTGCGCTAACTCCACTGCTCCACCCCTGCTATGCCATGCTTATTGTGATAAAGGGGTGTGTTGCGTCCTCTTTCCATTAGCATATATTGTGCCTCCAAATCCTCTTAAAAGTTATAAATTTCTCTTTTACCTGCCCCAAAATCAATCTCCAAACCTTCATCCTCCTAGGCATGGGACAAACTTCCTGTTACGTGTCATTAACTCCTACTTGTTTAGCGTATATTACTTAATGGCCACCATGGATCAAAGTGATTCAATACGAATAATGTGCCATTGTAGAGAGAGAAAGGGATGCCATCGACCCTAGAGAGACATTGTGGAGATTTTTTGAAATAAAAGTTCTCTTTCTGCTCTACTTTGTTCCCATGTGTGCACATGACATCGTACCCATCAACACCCAAAGCTTCCACACGTACTTTCAACTAAATTTTCATTTTACATGAGCCGTGGTTCATAGTGTGGCTCATATCATGGCCTTCTTGTCTCCCTAATTTCTGCCAGCAATAAACTGTTTAAAAATGAAGTTGCATAATCGTGTACCTAATTCCTTACTGCTTTATGCCTTTACAATATTGTACTGAGAATACGGCATGAGCATCTAAGGATCGAGCATATTATGCTTTCTCTATTACTGGGCATCAGCTTTCCATCTCTGGCCGTTTTACTAATGTCATCAAGCTTGCGCTAACTCCACTGCTCCAGCCCTTCTATGCCATGCTTATTGTGATAAAGAGGTGTGTTGCGTCCTCTTTCCATTAGCATATATTGATCCTCTATATCCTCTTAAAAGTTATAAATTTCTCTTTTACCTGCCCCAAAATCAATCTCCAAACCTTCATCCTCCTGGGTATGGGACAAACTTCCTGTTACGTGTCATTAACTCCTACTTGTTTAGCGTATATTACTTAATGGCCACCATGGATCAAAGCGAACCAATAAGAATAATGTACTAGAGAATGGTCATGGGTATGCATAGAGATTATATCAGCTTCGCAGATCATTTGGTTGATTCAGGATTGCTGGGGTCCTGTATGAGAATTCTGGTGGTCTACTTTTGCACTTCAGTTTATGTAATCCCTCACCATTTCACTTACCAACAATAAATTGATTGAACTTTACTTGTATATTGTAACTTTCTCTGGTTGGCAAAGAGTATAAAAGAGCTGACATACTTCCTAAGTTGTTTTGCGTACGTCTATAATTGATGACAATATGAGGGATCACTGATTAAAAGCTGCGCCTTCATTCAACACTCTTACAGTTGGAATTTGGATAGAAATAAGTTAGGAGCTCCTATGGCTATTGATTTTTATTTCCAGATACACGAGATCAATGAGGGATACCATAGACAAGGTTTATGCCTATTTTGTATATCAAGTTTGGGAAAATTATATGATAGTCCAATGGGTATTGAAGACCATACATGGTTTTGCTCATTGCATTCCAATGAAGTGATAAAAGTTGATGGCGAAAGAGTGGTACACACCATCCTGGTAATTGATGAGGACATTTCCCTTTTTCCTTTTTTAGTTAATTATTTTTAGTTTCCTAAGTGTATATTTATCCTTTAGTCCTTTAATATTTTATTTTAATTTAGGGTATTTTATGTTATTATGTTAAGAACATATTCTATAAGAAGGGAGAGAGGAACACCAGCCTCTAGGATATTTTTTTTTTTAGAACTTCTATAAAAATAGGAAAAAGAAATAGAGAATGGCTTCTTGAACTCTTTGATTGAAGGTAATTTTTTTTCCCTCTATTATGACTAGTGGGTTTATGTGCTTTGCATGTAAAAAAGAAATAAGCAACAATGTAATTAATCACGTAAATTTGCAATCAAGACTATGCAGATATGTAGTATGCATTCATGTAAATAAACTCGTAAATATGCAATGGAATAGTACATTGATATGCATTAAACGATCACGTAAATAATTACATAATTTTTGAATGGGAGAGTGCGTTACATATAAAATATATTCAATCTTTAATTATGATTCTAATTATATTTGCATAATGATTTTGATATTTATTATAATATTACAATCACATTATTAATGTTGATTCTAATATTATTATAATAAAAAAGGTTAACTATAATAATGAAAATTATTATGTTATAATTAAAATAATTATATATACAAATTTATATATATATATATATAGATTGTATTTGTATTATTTGAATATATTAATAATATTTAATTCTAATTATAATAATTCTGTATAACTATCATAATTACAATTAATGAAACTATACTTATTATGTCATAATACATGAATTACTACATAAATACTAATAAAATTGTAATAAAAATAAATATGTATTGGAATATTTATAATTAGAAACATATAATTATGATGAAAGACATCCTCAGGTTAAATTGGTTTATTAATTATTTTATTTTTAATTTTAAGTTATAACTATAATTTTCATAACACCTATAGTTTTAAAGAATTTGAGTTTTTAATAGTATGTTCATAAAATTTGCATCTTTTAAAATAAATATTGGAAAATAATGTTTATTTTGGATTTTATTTTGTACTACTTTATTTATGTGTGATTAGGCCTCCCATGTTTTGAATGTGAACATCCCTTCATAGATGGCCCTATATAAAGGCTTTATTCCAAATATCATTTCAACTTCAATTTTCTGTTCAAGATCCATTTTAACTGGGATGACAGTTAATTGTAATATTTTCCCTTTGAAATTAATTTTAACTTTAACTTAGAATGTTGGAGGAGGTTAATTGTAATATTTTCCCTTCTTTAACTTTAACTTGGAAGATTGGAAGAGAGTAATAGTAAGTCTACTTGGAATCCACCTCGTAAAAAAAAAAAAGCTAGAACTTATCCCTCTAAGACTTTCCTCTCTTATCGCACAACCTGATAGTACTTTCCCACATCCCCTATTTCTCTCTTGAACTTTCTCCTAAATCAATCTATTCTTTAAGATTTTCCTGTCTCGCACCTTCCCTTCCCACATTGAATTAAATCCATATCCCTCTTGCTCCCTTGAACTCTCTTGTTCTATCTATTCTATTCTCTCATACAGAGGGACCTAGAATTTAAGGAGAGAAAACTAAATATGCATTTTCAACCTTTTAATTTTATAAATAGGTATTTTCAAACTTTCTATATTTTCACACTGAGTTCTAATCCTTTGAAACTTACTCTATTGTTACAAAGAAAAAGGAATAGAAAATCAAAGCATAGTGAAGAAAAAAACCTTTTAAACTTATCTGTTCTGGAAGGTTAAAAAAAAACGGAATAAATATTATAGGAAAAAAATAAAGGAAAAAAACCCTTTAAAACCTCTTCTTGAACTTCCAAAAAAAGAAGAAGAAGAAGAAGAATGATGGAAAAAGAGAAACAAAAAGAGAAGAAAATAGTTTAATAATTATCACACATTCCCTTCCCATATTAAATTAAGACTTAATGTAGTCCATAACCCCTCTTTCTCTCGTCAATGCTCTCCTTAATCTATCTATATTTTCTAATATAGAGGACTCTAACCAAACCCTGTCCATATTCTCTAATATAGTTATTTCAAACTTTTATTTTTATTGCCGCTATTTTTAACCTTTCAAACTTAACCTATTCTGGAAGATTAAGAAAGGATAAAGGAATAGAAGATCAGAGGAAAATGACGAAAAAATGCTCTTCAAACTTCCTCGGAAAAAGTAGAAAAAAATCATAGGAAAATAAAATGAAGGAAAAGGCCCTCTCAAACTTCCTCTTGAACTTAAAAAAGAAGAAAAAGAAGTAGGAAATCAGAGAAATCATGAAAAAAGATAAATTGAAAAAAAAGAAAACAAAATAAAAGATCAGATAAAATGATGGGAAAAAAGAAACAAAAAGAGAAAAAAGAGAAGGAAGAGGGATAATAATTCAGAGAGGGGTATTAATGAGACTTTGTTTTCCACTGCAATCTCTTTCAACTCTCCTCCCCGTAAAGGGAATAATAATTCATAGAAGGTATTGATGAGAGTTTCTTTTCTATTGTAAACGCTTTCAACTTTCCTCTCCTTAAAGGGAATAATAATTGCGAAGGTATCAATGAGACTTAACATGTTTTCAACTGTGAACTTTTTCAACTTTACTCTCCTTCAAGCTTCACAAATATCTCTTCTTTGCCACTTCATTGGGCTTTGAAATTAGGTTTTGCAATATTAAAACTCACGAATAAAATATGATTAAAAGTGTTTTTCAAAATGAACGTTTTCCGAAATGAACATATTTAAAATAATAGAATATGGTACATATTATAACAAAATGGTAGCAATGGCTCTCTCTCTAGGTTGGCAAGGAGATGCAACGATTTGAGGAAAAGCCCTTTCTTTCTCTCTAGATAGCAAGGAGTTGTAATCCTTCGAGGAAAGGCCGTGACTCTACGATTTTAGAGTTACCTAATCTTTATTTCTATATATCTCTAAAAATGGTTGGTCTCTCTAAAACTGTTGGCTTCAATATTCTCTCTAATGGTTATCTCAATTTCCTAAGCATCATCTCTCCCCTAATAGTTATCTCGATTTCCTCAAGTAATACCCTCCCTTAACTCCTCCTATCTAAAGTTACTTGTGTACCTCTAGGAATTGAGTCCTTTTTTATTTTCTTGATGTGCGTCCACCCCTTAACTGTGGCTTAATAATGTAGTATAGATATTCTTCTTTCTTCCATTTTCTTCCCTTAAATTCTTTTATCGTCTTCTTTCTTTCCCTTATTTGTCTTATTTTTTTATTTCTTCAAATTTTTTATTTTATTATAACCCTCCAAACAGCAGACCTACACTATTTGAAGAATCCATTATAACCTAAGAAGTAACCCTTATGTTCTTCCTAGAATTAATGCTAAGTAAAATCCCTTGAAGCCTTAACCCTATTTCGCATCTAAAGTCAAAACCTAATTTCTTTGCACACCATTAACTTCAAGACCTTAGAACTAGTTATGGAGACTCTTGGGTATTAATTTAAAGTTATTCTAAACCCACTTTTCTCTTGCAGGAGAGCTTTAAATTTTATTGGGAAACAATTTTCTTTAGCTGATTTTTCTTAAATGACTGATTTCAATCTATTACCGATTCAAAATCTCATCTTTTGTGCATTAAAACAAATTCCTAAAATTGCATGCTGATTTACACAAGCTTGCTTATTTAGTTTTCTGGATGAAAACCTGCTGAAACTGTTGATATTTAGCCTTATTTGAAGATAAATTTTTCTCCAACCGTGTTCTATGGCCTTTTAATTGAAGATTAATGAGTGGTTGATCTTAGGTTAGATCAGTTTGGTATCAGAGCAAGTTGTCCTACGGCTAGAGGTCTTTTTAAATTGTTTAGGGTCTGTCCTACAGTTTTAAGGTGTCCATTAGGTCTTTAAGGTATTGTCCCTTAGAGTCTGTCCTACTTTGTGGTATAGCCTTCCTTAGGATTTTAGGTGATGTCTTAGGATCAATAGAGAGTTTGTGAGTTTTTATGGATTGCTACCTAGGGTTCCCAGGTTAGGAACATTGTTCATGTGGTCATCTAGAGCATAGGAAGAGTCCCTCCTTAAGTCTATGAAAGTTCTATCTTTAGGTGAATTTACATTCCATGGCAGATCAAGGGAATGTGACCAGGGTCGTTGTCAAGGCCATGTCGTGGCCAAGCCTGAAGACATGGTGCAGCCAAAGGTGATCGGAAAGAGTTCATCCTACAACGACGTGATCATTATGACTCCCTCGAGCAGATGAAGGAGCAAGTGACGCAAATTGCGGAAGCTGTAGGTATTTGGACTATGCTTCCCCCTAATCCTCCACCGAAGCCTCACGAAGATGCTACTTTGCATGGTTCTGAGAGGAATCAAACACTACACGAAGAACATGGAGAGAATGATCGTGATTCCTATGAGGATCTAAGGCAGTATCATGAAGACGTATGCATCTCGAGGATAGATTGAATAGAGCTGAACAGAGTGTCATCTGAGGTGGAGAGTAAGGAGAAATGGACAATGTAACCTCTTGTAGCTGAGGAAGAGATGGAGAGTCCACCAAATGCATGAGAGCTTCAGCCCCTCTAGGAGGAATTCAGTGAGCTCACTCCAGAAGAGCTTCCTTATGGCCTTCCTCTTAAGGGAGATTTAAACTTTGTACACCTGGAGCTGGCCTCCTACATATGGCCCACTACTTGATGAGTCTAGTGGAGCATATAGAGTTGCATAGACATGTCAAAGAATTGCTAATAAAAGGACTTATATGATAAAGCTTGAGTCTGTGCATGGTCCCTATACTCTTAACACCAAAAAATGATGGTACCTAGAGACTGTGTTTTGATAGTTGCGCAATCAATAACATCACCATCAAGTATCGGTTCCTAGACCTAGGCTTGATGACATGCTGGATATGTTAAGTGGCACTCAAATTTTCTCCAAAATTGACCTTAGAAGTGGACGCCATCAGATTTCTATTTGACTTGGTGATGAATGGATAACAACCTTCAAGACTCATGAGGGTCTTTTGGGTGGTTAGTCATGCCCTTTGGTTTGTCCATTGCACCCAGCACACTTATGCCCACAAAGGACCAAGTTTTATGACCATTTGTCGAGGAATTTGTGGTTGGATACTTTGATGATATTCATACATGGAATGCGAAGGGACAAGCTCTATGTCAATATTAAGAAATATTCCTTTTTAACCAAAAGTTTGATTTTTCTGGGCTACATTGTTTTGGCAGAAGGGACTAAAATTTATTTAACTAAGGTGGAAGACATTAATAGCTAGCCAACCATGAGTTCCATGGGTGATGTATGCAGTTGTCACAGTCTCACTTCATGCTATGGGAGATTTATCTGAAATTTTAGCAACACGATTGCCCTGGTCACTAATTGCATGGAGAAAGGGACATTTAAATGGCCTCCACAGGGCAAAGTGATTTTCCAGCTCTTAAAGGCCGAAACGTTGAGTGCATCGGTGTTTGTGCTTTCCTGATTTTGAGAAGGTCTTTTAGGTGGATTGTGATGCCTCCCATGTTGGGATAAGAGTTGTTTAAGCCAGGAGGGGCATCTGTGGCATTCTTTAATGAAGAATTGAACGACATTCATTCCTATCACTCTGCACATGATGTTGAATTTTATGCAATCATTCAAACTCTTCGATGCTGGAGGCATCGTTTTGTTCACAGGGAGAGGGATTGAGATATATTAACTCTTAGCATACAATAAATAGTCAACATGCCAAGTGCATCACATTTGAATTCTCTTCACGAGACATCATTATTGAGCTACCTAGTGGGGGTATTGTTGGACTTATTGATCTGGCTAAGACTATTGTGTTGGTAGAGAGGATGTATTTTTGGCCTAGATTGGGGCATGACATGAAGCGGTATGTGGACCATGGTCAAGTTTGTTAGATTTTTAAAAGTCAGTCATGGAATATTAGCCTCTACGCTCCACTTCCCATCCTAGATGCTCCTTAGGAAGATGTCAGCATGGACTTTGTGTTAGGTTTGCCTAGAACTTCCAGGAGGTATGTTTTTCTGTTTGTAATGGTAGACCATTTTTCAAAAATGATCCATTTCATTCCCTATCAAAAGACCTTGAATGCATCTCATGCTGCAAATATATTCTTTAGAGAAGTGTGTCTTCATGGTGTACCTAAGTCGATCACCTATGATCGAGATACTAGATTCCTGAGTGAATTTTGGAGAACGTTGTATAGTTGAATGATCATATCATCCTCAATCTGATGGCCAGACTGAGGTAGTCAAATTGTAGCTTGTGAAATTTCTTGAAATATCTTGCAGGTGAGAGGCCGAATTAGTAGGATCTGAGTCTTCCTCAAGTAGAATTTTCTTATAATAGCTCGGTTAACCAATTGACCGAGAAGTTTCCCTTCATGATAGTTTATGGTCACTCCATTTCTCATACATATTAGATTGTGTTCATTACCTTGTGTGGGGAGGAGGAATGCCAAAGCCTGTGATTATGACCAACAATCAAGGAAATACAGAAGGAAGTCCTTGACAGGTTGACAGCCAATTATGCTGAGTATGTTGCAGATAAGCATTGATACGGTAGATGTTTTTTGTGAGGGACTCTATCATTGTACATCACAACATCTAAGGCATGAGAGATGTCCAATCGATACCTACAAAATGTTAATGAAGGTTTGGGCTATTCCGGATCTCAAGAAGTTAGATGACATGCTTATCTCTTAGACTTTCCTGGGTATCTTCCTATCTAGCCAATCTTTGATATTGCTGATTTTTTACAAGTTTGGCTCCCTGTACATTTGGTATTGGTTTGCTGGGGACTGCAGAGCTACTGAGAGCAACTCAGGACAAGATAGAGGATGTGGTGGATGTTTGGACTGCCGATACACGTCGTGGTTCATAAAAGAGACACTTGATTTGTTGGAAAGATCACCCATTGGTTGACTGTTCCTGGTATGGAGGATGAGGAAGGATCTTTATCAGCACTGATGGAGGTGTGCTCGACCGGGTTGAGTTTTTGGAGAGTAAAAATTAAGGTTATTGGTCTTTTAATTTATTTAGTGGGAAAAAGGCGATGGCAATGATGACGATGATGATGATGGTCTTTTAATTTATTTTAGTTACCTATGGGAATTTATGTCTTGGGGAGTTGAGAATTCGAGGCTAGTTTAGTCCATGTGTGCTTTATTTTAATTAAGGGTATTTTTTATCTTTGTGTTTAAAACAAATTGTCCAAAAAGGGGAGAGAGGGACAACCATCCTCTACAATTTTTTTTTTAGAGAGCATTGTAAAGGACAAGAAATAAAATAAAAAAGAGTAGATAAAGGGCTTCTTAAACTCATTTATTGAAGGCCATAAAGAAGGCTTGGTAGCACCTCCCAAGGCGGCAATATAATACTCTTTGAATTCTTTAATATTCTTTCTTTCTTTTTCTCTGTCTCTGTTATTTTTTCTATTTTTCATCTTTCTATAAATTTGTTTCCTTTTATTATTACCCTCCAAGCACAAACCCATCCCATTCAAAGAATCCACCAAAACCTTAAAAGCAACCCACAGGTCCTTCCTAAAATTAACCCTAGATAAAATGCCTCAAAACCTTAGCCGTAATTTTGCATCAAAAGGCAAAAGCCTAAATTCTTTACACCATTAACTTCAAAACCCTAGAACTAGTTGTGGAGATCCTCCTGAATCAATTCAAACTTATTCTACACCCTCTTTTCTCTTCGGATTGTAGGCTAGTTTTAAATTTGATTGGAAATCAATTTTATTTAGGGAAATTTGCTTAAAAGACATATTTCAATCCATGACATATTCAAAATCCCATCTTTTGGGCATTAAAACAAATCCCTAAAATTGCATGATGATTTACACAAGTTTGCTTATTTTGATTTGTAGATGAATAGCTGGTGAAATTGTACATGTTAAGCCTTTCTTTAATTTAACGTGTTCTCTAAGCGTGTTTTAGGGTCATTTAATGGAAGACGAATGAGTGGGTGATCTTAGGTTACGTCAGTGACGATATGACCTGCTGGGCTCCACTCTCTCACCATCATCCCTTATTTCATTTTATGATGATAGCACTAATTGATTATGAGTATACTGTAGTCCATTGGATTGTAGCATAAACCTACCTATAATTTTTTTTTTCTTTTTTCCTCTTTTTCCTTTTTTTTTTTTTTTTGATAACCAAATCCAATAGTGCCTTCAACTTGATAGTTATTTGTACTTTTATTTTTGTGATTGTTTTCTTTGAATTTATGAAAGCATTTCTGGTGAAGCTAATTGTACTTTTTTATCTGGATAGGATGAAGCTGTGCATGCTGATCAACAAGCTTTCTATTATTTGGAGAAAGCTGTTGACCAGGTATGTTTCATTCTTTAACTCGCAGAGAATAACTTTTTGAGAACCCAATACATGAACTTACTTAGCTTTGAGGACATCGAGACCATGTATGTCTTGATAATATTGATTTGTTTTGAATATTTGATGTTGTAATATTTTACTTTTTCATTATACAGGAATGGGGCCCTAAACCTGCATTTTATACAAGAAAAAGAATGTTACTATTCATTCATTACTAAGAAGGACCTTTTGTGCTCTAGTTGCATCCAGGGGCTTTATACCTACTCGGTGCAGTGTATTTGACTGGGGACTGCGTGAAAAGAGATCTTGCATCTGCATTATGGTGTTTCCATAGGGCATCAGAGAAGGTGATTGTTCAAAATGCTTCATTTGGCCAAGAGAAGTGGTTTCTTGACCAGCTTAACGTGTTGGCTAAGCATGTGTGTTTCGTTTTTTTTCTTTTAATAGCTGAAAATGATAGGAGTATACATCAAGGCCCAGTTCATTTGGACCATTTATTTGGAACAATTCAGTGCCTTTCCCTACCTATAATACGAAATGTGTTGTCCACTCTAATATTCATGAGTAAGGCCCCTTCCTTTCTCCTACTTATTAAGGAAATACCATAAAACTTCCCCCACCCATTTAAGAAACTAGAAATACTCATGTTTATAAATATAAATAACCCATCCATAACAAGAAAGATGGGACCATTGAAACTGGGCCACAATTGCACTTAGTTCATACA